>NC_143254.1:130625522-130935749 GCF_984573655.1 Nuphar pumila | reverse complement strand
TTTGTTCCACCCCCTCTATTATGGTTAAAATATGGATGGGGGGAATATTTTTAGAAAAAGGTCGAGGGAGGGGTTCCGCAAAAATCTCAAGTGCAAGCGCAGGTGTTCTCAACCTCGATGATGATGATGGCAGCCTCATTTTCATCTCTGAAGGTGAGGTAGCCAAAGGTGAGCCCGACGACAATCATGATAAAGAACCTAGCATTGAAGAACATCATGGCGAGCATGAGGAAGATGGCGAGGAGGTGAGGGAGTAGCCAATCCACGTCGTTATCTTCCAGTCGTCGAAGAGGAGGGTCACCTGCTTCCCCCCAGTAGAACATTATGTGCATCATCTTCGCCTTGAAAGTGGGAGGTCGCGGGATCGAAGCGACTCAGATTCACGAAGGTGATGCCAGCGGTGGTGAGGCCGACGGTGGCGATGGGTGAGGCTGATGTTGGCATTCGGTGAGGCTGGCGTTCATTGAGGCCAGCAGCATTGGGTGAGGCCTGTGGTGGTGAGGCGCCAGCGTTGGGCGATGCTGATGTTCATGCTGTCCGCAAACAGCGTAAAACAAAAGTTGGACACAAGGAGCATAACTTCTTGTACTGTTGAAACAAACATTGGACTTGGTACAGTTGTTAACGAGTCTTCTATCTGTTTTGTTTGTTCATTTCGTCCAATCTCGGACAAGCTGTCAAACAAGCCCTTAGGTTACCGAGAAAAGGAAGCTCAACCCAACCATTTTTTTCAGGTGTTCTCAAACTTGAGAAAGGGCAGGCTAAGAAAGTAGTGGACAAGTTGAGAGAGTTGATACACACTTAAGAAAGTTGGTCGTGAGTTTGATCCCATGGCTGCCTTTCTCAAGAATGACATCAGATATTTTGTCGAGCAAAGCCTATCCCAAACCTGGATTTGCATAGATACTTATCCCAAACAGATCTCAAATTACATAAAATTAGAATTGGATCTAGTCAGATCCTGAGTTGCATTTAAACAAAAAAAGGTTTTCCCAAAAGACCATTTTTGAAGGTTCGCTCGATTGCACGACCAAATATAGCCTCATTAAAGAATCGATTCAACAAAGGAAAAAAAAAACATGACCCAGCCCAACGAGTTAACCCAACCTAACTACGTTAGTTGGTCCTAACCTGACCCAAGTTGGTATTGAATCAGGTGCAAGTTTGAAGTTCATACTCAATCAAGCCTTGATCTGGCTCTAGGTTTTGGTTGTTCCATGCCAAAAATGGAATTTAGCCCGACCAAACCCAAAACTTCATAAAACTATACATGTTTTTCTTTAAATATATCCATGATTGTATATATCATATATGAAAAATAAAGTTTATCTATGAGATTACTACGATGTAATTTTGGATATGAAGAAATATTCAAGTTTATTAAGAAATTAAAGAGTTTTTATTAATCAATCTATTTAAATATGATGTTGCAAAATATGAAAATAATGATCAACCTAAAACCCATCGGGCATGACTTTCAAACTGGGCTAAGTCAAACATGGTAATGTGAGGTATATGTCTTGGTCTTCAAAACCTGACTAATTTGAACATGATCAGAAGCATAGGGATGCAATTCAGATCAGGAACAACTAAATAGATGGAGATTCGGATCTGAATCGGACACGGAACAGCCAAAAATTGCAAAACCTAAATCCTGAATCCAACCCATTTGCATCCCTAGTGTCGTTGGGTACCACTCAACCCAACTGAGCCTAAATTCAATCTGACTCATAATTGCCAAGGGTCTGGGAGGCCACAAAACGCCCTTTGGTGGATTTTCATTGAAAAGCCGTGGGTCCCATCAAAATATGGCTCCACTACAATTAGGGGTGTCAACGGGCCTGGTTTACTCAAACTTGACCTGAACCAAACCTTATAGGGTCTGGGTATGGTGATAAATAAGAAGACCCGATTAAGATCCGGGTCCGGACCCGAATGTCTGATTAATACATGGACCTGGGTATAGTTTGTAAAATTTTATATCAGACGGTACCTGACCCGAGTTCCGATTAAGACCCACAAATTTTTAATATAAAAATGATAAAAAATATGGTTTTACCGGGTTTGGTTCATGTAGTTCTTATCAGGTCCAGTATGATTTTTTTATAGTGGACCTGATTAGACCCAGATCTGGACCCAATACCATACCCAAAAATCTGGTCCAAGTTTTGTTCCACCTGGATCAGAACCAAACCCGACCAGTTGACACCCCTAACTACAATGCAATGCTGTCCTACCACTTTCTTGCGGGACCTTTTTGTTTTGTGTCCAGCAGAAAAAGAAAAAAAACCCTTTTTTCTCATGGGAAAGGGTCTTTTTCTCGTGAAACAAACGGTCCCTAAGTCAAAAAGAAGGAAAGCCATGAATGGAGAGTTGCACATTTTACTGAAAAAGGAGAGTTTTTTTATATATTTACACGAAGAAACACCCCCCCCAGAATCAGAGACCTAGTCGCGCGTGGGCTTACCCCTTAACTCCAGGGACTCGCCACCCTTCAGCTTGCACAATGGGTGTCCCTACACCACCTGCCTAGCGGCCTAAGCCCCATCCCATTACGCCAGACACCTTTGGGGAGAAAGAAAGAGAGTTGAGATCAGATGATTTCCTAACTCATCTCTGTTATCGTTATGGCTAATCACATTGTGACACTCCATATGGTCCATTGCAACTTAACATGGGCCCCACTTAAAATGCTGCCATTTGATTGCTCCTTGAAACATGGGAGATGAGTTAAGAGACCATACAAACTAAATCTCAAAAATCTCTGTTTTTTTTAGTATCTGAAATTCATTTTCTAGTTTAGATTCAAAAACCTCTAGCCCCTACCAAAAGGGGCTCCGCTTGTGTGGCAGGAACATTTAGTGCACTTCACCTTGTGTTGGGACGTTGCACGTTTGAATCCATATGGTCTAGTTGTATAACTAGTAGGGGTCAGCCTAACCTCAGCTTTCTCTGTCGAAAAAAAAAGAACAAAAAATGATTGTACTATACGGGTAATTCGACACGATTCTTTAAAAACCTTACAATTTTTTATATTATCTCGATGTCCAAAATTGCAAATATTTGACATCGTTAGAATACTTTTATCCTTCGTAACTGCAAATTTAGGCATTTTTGTGATAAAATTGTATCACTCATTGAATATGTCTAATATCCACTTAAATCCAAAATTGCAGGTTTTTTTATGCGAATTTAGACCTCATGAACTCGTATATATTTATTTGTGAAATCTCGGTGAAATTGAAACCACCAAAATCACAAATATCATACTCTTTTGCATATATTTTATTAAATCACAAAAATATGTGTGAAACTCCACTTACCACTAAATTCACAAATATCATACTTTTTTGCATATACTTCCCGAAATCACATAAATTTATGTGTGAAACTGCACTTACCACCAAGTTCGCAAATATCTTACCTATTTGCATGTATGATACAATATCACATAAATTTATAACATTATTCCATTTTGTGAAACCCCACTAAATTCACAAATATCTTAATTATTCACATATACTACACGTTATCGCATAGCGTAATATGTGAATCGCCTTATATCATAAATATCTTACTTAACTATTTGTGAAAGCATGACACATATGTGATATTGCTTATTTGTTGCAAAATATTTACTCGAATCATATATAAATCCGTTGTGGTCCTAACCTGAATATTTTCATATAATCTGATTTTTTTTGTCTTTTATCCCCAACCAGTGGTCCCCAACCTGCTTCTCTTCCGGTTACTATTTTTTACAACTATTCATTGAAGGCATTTCATCGTTGTTGAATCATTGATGGCATGTTTTTTCAGTAAGCACAACATGCCCTTTTATTTAATGGTTGAATCAAACATTGTTCTATTTTGTTTAACGGCCAAGTCAAACATTGTTTCCATTTTGTTTATGGTTGAATCAAACATTGTTCTATGTTGTTTAATGAATGAAACAATATTCACTTTTGTTTTTTTTAAATGCTTTTTGAAACACAAATATGTTGTTTATTTTTTGTAATGCTTGTTCAATATTTTCTATATTATTATTATAGGAAAAATTGAATTTGTTTATTAATACAATATGACCAATAAGAGGAAGATTGTGTCAAAGGAGACTAGGGGTGGCAAAACCTGACACGCCCCGCCAACCCACCTCTTAGGCGGGTTCGGGTTTGGCAAAAATGAACCTGTTTAATAAACGGGTCGACCCGCCTAACCCGTTTAATAAACGGGTCGGGTTCGTGTTAGGGGTATGCCAACCCGCCAACCCGGCTGACCCGTTTAATAAACGGGTTAGGCGGGCGGGTCAACCCGTTTACCCGAACCCAACCACCCGCAACCCGTATATATTTAATTATCTAACCCTATAACCCTAAAGTGTAAAGACTTCCCTTCCTTCCTACCAGCCGTAGCCGACGAAGACCTATCGTCTAAGTCCTCTCCACCTCGTTGCCATCACGATTCACCGCACAGGCACACGCTGCACACCACCACCCTCTTCTCTCCACTTCTACACGTCGTCGAACGTTGGTTGCCAGCCTCCAATCAATCACCCCTGACCCCGAGTATCCTCCTCTCTCTCCTTCTCTCCCTCGTTCTCCCTTTCACAAAACCCTGAACCAACCTATGTTGGCCACCCTCTTTTGTCGACATAGGCACCTGACCTTCGTCGTTGGACGCCATCCAGGTGTCAGGCGCCATCCACCGACATCCCTCTCTGTTGGTTCTCCCCCTTCCTTCTCTCTTTTCTCTCCCTATGGTTGACACCGACCTTTCCCGCGTTTGCTTCCTTGTTTCATGTATACTAGGGAACTAACAGGATCTACCAACCGGTTGGCGTTCGCTGGTCATCGGCGTAGGCAATCGTCGATGCCCTGTTCCCCTTCCATCTGCCTGAATCATGATCTCTCTTCTCTGTTTTGATTCTTCAGGTTTCACTAAACCCTAAACCAGACCCGCCAACTCGTTTACCCGACCTGACCTGACCCGTTTATTAAACGGGTTAGGCGGATCGTGTCGGGTTACCTGTTTAATAAATGGGTCGGGTTCGTGTTTGCCACAGCCGACCCGTTTAATAAACGGGTTAGGTTTGTGTTGAGGTATGCTGACCCACCAACCTGCCAACACGACCCGCCAACCCGCCAACCCGACCCGATTGCCACCCCTAAAGGAGACCACATCCACTTCATTTGAAATTTCTCAAGCACACATACAAAAGCCAACGAAGGAGTATGAACTGGGTCATCCTGGTAATTTGGAACCATGACTTATTGTGCATAAGTGAGTAGAGAGGGAGCCACTTCCATTTCCAAAAATGTAGGTGTCTGATATTTTTCACAAAAAATGTACCATCGATAATCACATGCAACTGCGTTCAAGTAGTGAGCTTCAAATTTCAATGTAGCCTATATCTAAGACAAGATGTGTAGAAAAAGTTAAGCAGTTTGCAGACACAATCTTGTTTCCTATCTCGTAAGCATCTAAGGAGGGGGAGGGTAACTCATTGGCTGGTTATGAGGATGTTGTTGACCTCAATGCCCGAGTAAATGAAGCTAGAGATGTGGTCACCTGTAGTGGCAATGATGAGAGGGCAGAGAAAGTACTTGACCAAGGGGCTGAGGTTAATGTAGACCTTTTGGAGGAAGTAGATGTAAGTGAGGGTCATGCGGCTGGGTCGAATGCGAACACTGCCCATGAGTCTAATGTTGCTCTCCATATGCAGGAGAAAGTGCATGCTTCGATGAAGAAGTCACAACATGAAGAAGTTTTGGTGCTCGTGGACAAGTAAAAATTCATTGCAATTGACTGATTTCATTGATTTTAAATATATATATATATATATATATATATATATATATTGGTATTTATATATTGCTATTGCTATTGCTATTGCTATTGCTATTGCTATTGCTATTATGCATTAATAGAATTAATTAGTTTGTCATGTATGTGTGCAAAATATAAAAACTCATTGTAATTTACTAATTTCATTGATTGAATTGATATATATATATATATATATATATATATATATATATATATATATATTGCTATTATAGATGAATGCAATTGATTAGTTTGTCATATATGTGTGCAAAATGTAAAAAATTATTGTAATTGACTGATTTTATTTATTAAATCGATATATATATATATATACATATATATATATATATATATATATATATATATATATATATATTGCTACTATACATGAATACAATTGATTAGTTTGTTATATATGTGTGCAAAATATAAAAAACCATTGTAATTAATTGATTTTATTGATTAAATTGATATATATATATATTGCTATTGCTATTATACATGAATTCATTGAAATTGACTGATTTGAGTAAAATTAATTTAGATTTCAAGAGTCTTAGCCAATTGATTCAGAAGAGCCAACATCCTGCATGCACCGATTTTATTGGAACCAAGCACACCAATAGTTTTTAACACTAACATAAGAAGCAAATGAGTTATTAGATTAAATGCATTTTCATAAATTCTTAGAGATCACACCATGAAACATCAGTTACCCCCTCTTAGAATTCATTATGTAGTTTTGAAATTCGGCAACCAACATATTCTAGTCCGGAGATCATGAGATGACTATCACGTTGAAGGACGTGACACGAATAATCGAACTGAAGTTCTATGGGGAACCAATCAGTGGACAACGATAGAAAAATTGTAAGCAGTTGTGTGATATTTATTTGCAAGTAGATGATCATGCATTCAAAGCTGATAAGATCAAATTTTCATGACTTATGAGCAATTATGACCTAGTATGGTGAGGAGGATGAACGTGAAACTACCGTGTGTAGGAGAGAAAAGCGATAATAGGATAGACAAGACGATGAGAACATCCTTGTTATACTTCTTTGGCTCATGCTTATTTGGTAGAAAGTTAGTCCATGCATCATATATTGAATTGGTAAAAAACCTCGATAGCGCCGATCAATATGCATGGGGACCAGCGTCACTTACGCACCTGTATGCAAGTTTGAGTAGCATAAACATCGGAAAAAGAAACTTGGTCGAGATATTAGTGTTGTTGGAGGTATTTATTCCTTGATTGTACCCCAACCTTTTGATTTCTAGTTATTCTTATACTAGTGTGTTTTGATACATATTATGTATTAATTATTGTTAATCAATGTTATGCAAGTTTGGATATGGGAGAGCATATCCATTAAAAGGTCTCAAATGTGTGATGTTGCCCATGAATTTCCATGTGATGCAATGTGGAGTCTGTCATGCAATGAGTGGGTCCTCTCATGTCACATGCCGACTGCACTACATTGTTTGGCAGACTGACTAGGGCAAATGTAAGTATTATTGTTGATATTTCATATATTTTTTAATAAATACATATTTATAGGCCTAACCATAAAGAAAATATAGGTAAATTGGTGCCCCTATTAAGGTGCGTTAGAGGAGGAGAAGAATGCCGATGTGGTTGTAGTGGTTAAGGACATTGCCTAGAAGGATATTTGGATCCACAATATTAATGAAGCTGAAAGTCAAATAGCTAGCTAAGTCATTCGACAGTTTGGGTTTGTTTAACAACTAACTAGTCGGTGTCGTACAATTAGCAAATTTCTATCGCATGCCATGAATGATCAGATAAAGGATTATCCTACGGTATTCTTCTCTGTACTTCAAGACTGGCGCTATGGTGGTGAAAACATCGGCTTGACATCCATGAAACGTGCCATCAATGATGATTTTATAGCCACCCAGCCGATTGCATGTTCTCCAACTACAAAAAGGGCATTTCAGGAAGAAGAAAGTTGAAGAGAAGCACAGAAAGAACGTAAGTAAATAGGAGGGAGAATTGACTATTGCACTTGAAGAAATCTGCAAATTAAAGAATATGGTATGTACTTAAGATAATATGATACGTACTCAAGCTGACCTTTTGAAGAATGCAAATAAGGCCATCGATGAGCTATGATTGCATCAATCACATCCTCAATTGTATAAATTTATTTAATTATTTTCAGTTTTTTTGTATATATTCAAAAATCAACATTGTAACTCATTGATTTGTATATAATGTCATTTGGATATTTCTATGAATGAATTTTTATATAGAATCATTTATTTGTTATTCATTTGTATATAATGTCATTGATTGAATATAAAACTGAAATAACTGTTGAATGTTTAAATTGAAACCACTGCGCTTGCACTTTAAATGATTTGAATGCTCAAACTGAAAGCACAGTTAAATGATTTGTATATAATGTTATTATTTATATATTTTCAAATCATTTGAATGTTTAAATGATTTGAATGTCTATTTGCTTAGATTTATTATTATTTGGGTTGCTATATGTGAAAATCTACATAGGTTTATATATGATTCAAGAAATTCACAAAAAATATAAAATTTTATATATCTATCATAATTTTGCAAATATTTAAGTACGCTATTTGTAATATCTGGAGATTCACAAGTAACTTTATGCGGAAGCATTCAACATATGTAAAAAGTAAGATATTTGCAAAAAATAGTGGTAAGTGTTTCACAAATAAAATTTTGTGATATAATAACATATATGCGAAAGAGTATTATTATATTTGTGATTTTGGTGATTTCAATTTGATCGAGATTTTGCAAATAAATTTATGCAAATTTGTGAGGTCTAAATTCAAATAAAAAGCTTGCGATTCTGGATTTAAGTGAGCATTTGACATATTTGATGGGCAATATAATTGTATCGCAAAAATGCTCAAATTCACAGTTGTGAAGGGTAAAAGTGTCTTAATGATGTGAGATATTTGCGATTTTGATCATCGGGAGAATATAAAAAACTATAGGCTTTTTAGAGAATCGGGTCAAATTACTCATACAATAGTGAATACGGTCATTGTTCAAAAAAGAACATCTAGCCCAGACCTAAGGAATCATGAATCTAAAATCCTCATTTTTCCACAAATCCGATCAATTCAGTTTTGAGAGCCAAGGTATATATTCAAACACCTAGAGGAAAAATTCACGTGTTAAATTCGATAGCATGTTTTTTGAGATTTATCAAGGGAGAATCCTGGTTCAAGTGGTAGGGCGTGGGAGAGACTGACGTTCTGCCATATGACCCAACCCCAAATGGTTAAAATCCCTCAGCTGCCCCCCTTGCACACCAGGGAGCCTGCTCATTTTGTCATAAGGCAAGGGATGCACACCCCGATTATCGAACTTATCAAACTTGATAACCTGTCGAATAGAGTTACACTTTGGTTGTCAGTAGGGGTGTCAACAGGTCAGGTTTACTCCAAACCGACCCGAACCAAAACCCTATAGGGTCTGAGTAGAGTGATAAATAAGAAGACCCGATTAAAACCTGGGTCAGGACCTGAAGGTCCAATTAATACAACGATCCGGGTATAGTTTGTGAAATTTTCTACCAGACCGGGCCTGACCGTTTTTTTGATTAAGACCCGCAATTTTACAATGCAAAAATGATAAAAAATATTATTTTATTGGGTATGATCTGGGTCTGGAATTCATGCAGTTCTTATAGGGTCCAAGTATGATTTCTCTTATAGTTTACCCGATTAGACCTGGGTCTGGACCCGATACCATACCCCAAAATTGAGTCCAAGTCTGGTTTCACCTGGGTCAGAACCAAGCCTGACCGGTTGACACCCCTAGTTGTGAGTATCAGCCCATACATATCGTATTAGCAGAATATCGATACACATCACCCCTGAATCGGCCATTTTTAATAAATGTAAAAAATACTAAAAATTAATTTATATATTATTTTAATGGTTTTAACACATGTCATGTTTTGATTAGCATGTAATAATTTTTATTATTTTTTGGTCGATACAGAATGATTCACGTGAGTATCGGTACGGGCTGATACAGCTGAATCGTTGGCCGATACAGATACTGACAACATTGTTTCTCAACCACTGGTCTTATTTAGAATCCCACAAGGGCGATGGCCATCAGTCCAATTGGTGAAAAGGGTCTCCATGTGAAGGCAGAAATAAACTATCAGTCCAATTGGTGGAAATGTTGCACAATTAGATCCAAACTCATCATGACTGTGGACACAAATAATTCTGGACCTTGCCAGATTTAGATCCAACTATGTTTTAGAGATGATTGGACATTATTTTATGACTCCGGGTACTTGGGTCCATATCTTTTCATCTTTGCATACAAAATTCAACAAGAAGACCTGGCTGGTTAACTATTTGGATTGGCCTACTGAATCCATGTAACTAAATCCAGTTGCCAGGATATCCAAAGCTAAGCAACGGATCCGTTTATTCCTTGCCAAGCGCTAAGGAGGGTTGGTGTAGTGGGGTGGGGCCTTGGCTGCTAGACGGGCAGTCAAGGTTTGATTCTCATGGGCGTCACCCCTCTGCGCAAGCCAATGCGTAGCACAGGACTTGGGGGTAGGGGTCCTAGTCTCAGAGTTTTATGCTGCCGGCACGATGGCCATTATGGCAGGCTGAGCCAGCGCGACCAGGTCTTCGTGCCGAGTGTGGTTTCTTTGGGTTATAAATTTAAAAAAAAAGTTCTCTTCCAAAATAATTTGGAAGCAGATGTGATTTTTGTAAAAGATGCAAGTGTTAGCGGCATCCCTCTACTTCAATTCTCATTATATTTCTATGGTATTGAAATTAAAAAAAGTTAATTACAAAATAACAAAAATCATATCTCCATGCAGTCTGTAACACAAGGAGTATGAATCAAATATAAGCGATATTTTGAAAAGTTAAGTACAATAAAAAAAATAATTTTCAAAATATCATCTACCTCAAAAATATTATGTTTGTATTTTAAACTTTTGACTTTTATATTTTATATGCTTTATATGAGTTACGTATTTTAATATTGTATATGCTAGCATTTTCAGCTAATATCTAAAAAAAGAACAAAAAAATTCAAAGACATCTTATGTCCAAAAGATCACTCAATTGAAGGATACACTAGTCCAAACCCAAAGTGTTTTTTTTTTTAAATAAGCAATCTGGGGTTAGGAAGGCCGTGCTAGGACCCAAAATAGTTTAACTGACAATTATTTTATCAAATAAAACGATTAAAACACCATTAATATTTACTATATTCGTAGAAAACATAAATTGAGTTATTTTCAAAGCATGGACAAAAAGGTGAGGTTCATACCATAGTAAAAAATATCACCAATATCTTTGACTTTATGACGATATTTTTCAAAGGTTGATAATATGTCAAAAAATATTTTCAAAATATCACATATTTTTTAAATATCTCATTTTCATAAAATTTTATCATGTTCTTAACACGCTAAAACTATTTGTTGTGGAGTTTTCTATATTTTCATACTTTTATTTATATTATATATATTATATCCAATATTTTTTCGGTGAATTTTCCAAAATTGCCTCGATTTTTTAAAATATCACAAGAAATTTCCTTGCCTATATTTTTTTGTGAACAAGTTTGTGACCATTTCACACTTGAGGGCCGGCTAGGTGTCAACGGGTCAGATCTGGTTCAGACCCAGGTGAGTTCTAATCCAGATTCCACTTTGAGGTGAACTTACCGGGTCTGAACCCGGGTGTGCTGTAAGAAAAACATACGTGGGCTCTATAAAAATTAGATGAACCCGACCCACTCGTACCCAATAACATAATACTTTTTATTTATATTGAAATCACGGGGTTTAATTGGGACTTGGGTTGGACCCGGGTCTAGTATGATATTTTGCAAACCATACTAGGCTCTATATACTAATCGGACCATTTGGATCCGACTCGGTATTTAATTGGTTCTCCTTCTTTTTTCACCAAACTGTAATCCTATAGGGTTTGATATGGGTCAGATCCGGGTCAAACTCAGCCATCGGCACGCATCCCGAGGCCGCTATTTGAAATGGATTATGCGAAATAAGGAGCTTAAATGTAATAATAAAAAGTTTAGCACTGTTTCTGCAAAAAAATGGTAAGTTTAAATAATGAAAAACCTCCTCCTCTCTCTCTCTCTCTCCAAGCACCATTGCGACGGGCATCAACGTCGTGTTCCCGCAAAATTCCCGGCGAAGTTTTTCCATTGGGTTGGCGGGAGGGTAAGTTCTTCTTCTTTCCCATCTTTGTTTTCCTCGATTTTCTAGTTTCCGTACTCTGGAGAATGTGGGAAATCGCATCATGATCGTTTTGGCGAATCGATTGTCCGACGGAAATCGGAATCGTTTTCCCTGATTTCGTTTATTTCTTTCCGGGAGATCCAAAACCAAACGGTGGAATCGGTGATCTGGCGGCCGATCGAAATGCTCGGATCGAGAACGATCGACCTTAAATGTCGCCTTTTTGGCGTTGATTTGATGTTTGTTTGTTTGGTTTGAAAGAGCTTCGTGGGGGAAAGAGCCAAGCCTTCGATGAGATGGCGTTCGCTGTTGCGACCATGGCGGCCGAGGCGTTCGATCGAGTCGCGGCCGCGTTCGACGTGCCGTTCGCTCGCGCAGTCGTCTTCGGAGTGCACATCGACGGTGAGAATTGTTTCCGTCTCGCGTTGCAATTTGGGAATTTGCGTTCGATTGTTTTGGGGGTTTTGAGGCGTTCTGTTCTTTTTTGGGGTTTCTGTGATCGAAGGGCATCTGGTGGTCGACGCCATTCTAGTGGCTGCGATCGTCTTCCTGCTTCTGCAAAAGAGTTACAAGCCCCCGAAGAAACCGCTTACCGAGAAGGTGCGTTCTGGGTATCTAATAGTAGCTATGTTGTCAATCGATTCTGTTTCTTCGAGCGAAATTTGAATTTATATGCGTCTGAAATCGACATGACGATATGTGTTCTGCGACATTCTCTTATATTAGAGTGTAGTGTTTCATTGAGGAATTCTTTTTTGGATAAAACCTTGTAAATCGGAAGGAAAATGAGCAGTTTGTTGTTCATATGATGGGCGATGATGATTCTTGAACGAGGGTATTCGCGTTTCTGTATCAGGGGGAACCGATGATTCATTCTTATGATTTTCAAACTAATATTTAGCTATTTGATTTACATTGAACTAATTTGGCTTCTCATTTGAATGTTGAGTGATACAGTAGTAGCCAATGATGCTGATGAAGTGTTAGCTGGCAAGTTTATGTTTGGCGGGGTCTGCATGCACCCACTTATCCACAAAAGTTTGGACACATTTGGACGTTGTGTTGCGGAGCAAAATTCTTTGCCTAACTTATCCCACTTTTCTGGATAAGTGGGCCAACCATTTTGCCTCTAAAATTGTTGCATTAATTTCTGTCGTTGTTTATATCTTGATCTTGATTATTGAAGTGTTCGATAGCTGATTAATGTGATTACGCTACCTTGTCATTGAAATTCTGGGCGTTGTTTCATTTGACAATGTTCTTGACTGTCTCTTTTACCGTTGCATTTTTCCTGTTGAATTAACCTGTAGCTTTTTTTTCTTAGTACATTGATGCCTTAATATAGCTTTTTTATTTATGTTATTGATCTCTCATTGAACAATGAACTCTTGCTTCCTAGAAGCTTCCAGTGCTTCTGAGATCATTTTCAAGGAACTTCTTCCTGCTTTCATTTCTTGGACTGTGTGAATTTGAACACAACATGAGTTTAACCATGTAGGATACATCTTAATTGGTAAGAAATTTGTTTCAATGGGGAAGAAAAAAGTGCTTATTGGTCTAATTATCTTCTGGAGGCACTCTTGCAGCACGAGATTTTATCACTCATCTGCTTATTTGCTTTCTACTTGAAAGCAGGGAAGTAGCTTCTCTGCCACGTTTACCCCTATACTTATGCTCATACACCTATTTATTTATTTTTCTGCTGGGTGGTAGTTTTCCAGGTTATCCTTATGTCAGAGAACAAAAGTATCTTTCAACTTTCGTGGGTTGAATTTCTTTGGATATGCAGATACTATCTATACAAGCTCAATGTGCCTAAAGTCATGTTGTAACTATGATATAGTTAAAATATATAAACTTTAGGTAGATACCTTTAACCTGAAGCAAATCTTTGGGTGTTTTGGGTAATAAGTACCGTTCCATTGCCCAGAGGAAATTGTCAAATCATAAAAAGTTATCTAAAAGGTGGCGGGGTCCATTTTTTTATCGGGAGCGAAGAAAAGCTGGATATGTTCCTCTTAGAGAAAGTTGCCATTTTGGAAGTTTTTTTCTAGAAAAGATGTCAGACCTTAGGAAGTCTGATTTTTTTTCAATCAAATCTCTTTGCTCATGTTTTTCAAAAAGATTTTTCTTCTTTGGATTCAAACAAAGATAAAAATGACCTTACATTAAAGGATAAACTTGCCTCTTGGACAAATTTCTCTCTATGATAAAAATGTCTAGGCTATCAAATGACTTTTTTGCAATTGGTTATCTGATGCATTATTGTTAACTTTGTGCAGGAGATAGATCAACTTTGTGAAGAATGGATCCCTGAGCCCCTTCATCCTCCTATTACAAAAGAGATGCATTATGAACCACCAATCCTTGAAAGGTAGATTTGATCTTTGTTTTCACTTTTCCTTTTTCATTTCACTCTTTTCTTGGTTTGTGTAGATTTCAAATGTTTGGCTTCTGCTCTATGTAGCATGAACACTTCTAAAAGGGAAATACACCTATGTTGGTGTGCATGCGACACTTGGACACGACTTCCATAGTGTCAAGTGCGGTCAACCACACTAGGGTCCATTTCTGTCCAAAAATTGTCCCCATTAACCCTAACAAGTCCAGTTTTATCTATATGACACACATACACGCTCCATACATACCACATACATACATGCACACACATATAAATATGTGTCATACATATACACATACATATATGCATACACATATAAATGTCTATAAATAAATAAATGAATAATATATATATATTATTCATTTATTTATTTATAGACATTTATATGTGTGTGCATATATATATATTATTCATCATCTATGTTAGAGGGATTCGGCTAGCAGGGTGCTGCACCCGCGTCGACGCGGGTGAGGTCAACCCGACCCGTCATTTTGGTCCATTTTTTCGGACTTAAAAAAAAATTTGCCAAGAATTTTTTTTTTTGACCTATATGTCACAGGGATTCTCCAACTAGGTGCCGCACCCGTACCTGCTGTGGTCAACCTGACCCTGGGTGCAGTCAACGCACCTAGGGTCATTTATGTCCAACTTTTGGACTTTATATATATATATTATATATATATATATTATATTTTTGCCACACCCTCGCACCTGGGTTTTTTGGAAGTGCTGCATCCCCGCACCCGCACGCGCACCCGCACCCGCACCCGCACCCATGTGACATAGTTCATCATGCAATAAATCAAATTTTCAAAATCTCTAAATTTTCAAAATTTGAACTTTTTTGTTGATCAAACCATATAGATATGATCTACAACTACAAGCATTATTTAATAGAAAACAAGTTTTAGATCATGTGATTATGGCATACATGTAGGTTTTTTAGGAACTTAAAAAAATCACTGGCTCACAGTGTACCATAATTCCATGACATAAAAAACCTATTTTTATGTCCAAAAAACATGATCCAATACATGATTTATTATCAAATAAACTATGTTGAGTACATCTATAAGGTCTTACTGAGAATATGCAACCTACAACTATGAATTCTAGTAGGTGGGAGTCTATGTCACATAGGTGCGGATACGGCGATGCGGCACTTTAAAAAAACTTGGGTGCGGGGAGAGTATATGTATATATACTTTAACAATTTTAAGTTAGCATTACTAATGAAATAACAATAATTATCATATCATCAATTCATCATGCATAAATTCATGCAACAAATCAAATTAACTACAAAGTACAAGTTAAGTCAATTAGATTGCATACCAATCAAACAAAATAAACAAATTATACTAATAAAAGAAGCAAACAAGGCATAATTGCGTACCAAAAGTATATCATACACAATATATATGATGATGAGCCATGAGGTAATAATCCTAATAATTTTTTTCTTCTTCATCAATTTCATAGTAAGAAGGAAGAGCAAGCTCACTTAAGTCCATGTTTGCGGTGTTGAAATGATGCCCCCCCTTCAAGTCACACTTATTTGGGTTTACCGTCCAAAAATTTGGACGATCCTTGTCTGCATTATAATTAAAATTTAAAAATGTTAAATATATGCATATTTAAATAAAAAAGCTATAAAATAGTCAAATAATTAAGAGAGTAATTAATAAATAGTATATGTATTCCTCATTGGTTCGTGAAAATAATCGAAGATTTGAATGAACAAAGATTAAATCCTCTGCATGCTTGCTGGTGAGTTTGTTTCTCTTGATGTTGTGGATTTGGGCATATGTGCTCCAATTTCTTTTACAACATGATGATGGAGCAGGTTGAGATAACAATCTCAATGCAAGACGCTGGAGAAGAGGTGTTTATGATCCATATGTTGACTACCATGTGATAGGATCTATATTCTTCTCCTCTCTTGCTATTAATGCTTGTTTATATAACCTTCAAGAAAAAAAAATTTCAAACTCTTGTGTGGCTTGCTTTATAATATCGGTTCTCGATAAAGTCTTGTTATATATATATATTTCTATGCCTTGATAGCTCTGAGTCTAAATTTGGAGGAACATGACCAACACCACCTTCTTGCCACTTCTTTGCATAATATTTGAGATTGAGAGAATGTGCCATGTGAAAGTTCGAGAGGAACCTGTGAAATGAGAAAAAAGGAGAAAGAAATAGAAGAACAGAGGGTGCGGCTGTCACGATTTCAATACTTGAAATCGTGACCTAAACATTGTATTAATAAATTTAAATGAACAGTATGGGTCCGGGTCTGCTGTAATGTTCAGACCGGAAAGATCCAAAAGAAATAAAACATACAATGGACCATACTTAAGACTCGGGTCCTAATATCCAAAATATATCTAGAATACACTTTTTCACCCCCTCAAGTTGATCATGGTTTTGGACCATGAACAACTTGCCTTTAAGCATTCAAAAACAATCTTTTGTCAAACCCTTTGTAAATATGTCTGCAACTTGTCTTTCAGTATTGACGAACTCAGGCTTGATCTCTTTTTCTTCAACCTTTTGTTTCACAAAATGTTGGTCGATCTCAATATGCTTAGCACGACTATGATGTACGGGATTGAATGACATGTTGAGAGCGCTTTGATTGTCGCACAACAAGGTAGAGTGATATATCTTTTCTCCCACTTCAGTTAGTAGATGCCTGATCCACGTGGCTTCGACAGTAGCGGCAGCCATGGATCTATACTCAGCCTCAGTGCTTGATCTAGCGACAACCTTTTGTTTTCTACTACAAGAGACTAAATTTCTACCAATGAAGACACAATATACTGATGTAGATCTTCGTTCATCAGGATCTCCTGCCCAGTCTGCATCACAATATACAGTAAGTTCATGCTCATCCTTGTTGCCAGATGACTGTGGTGAATATATGAATCCGTCCCCAATGGTTCCTTTCAGATATCTAAGGATCCTCTTAACCGCTTCCATATGTCCAGTACCTGGTGCATGCATAAACTGAGACACTTGATTGACTGAATAAACAATGTCAGGACGAGTGAATGTATACTGTAACATCCCTATTAGACTGCGATATCTGGTGGGGTCCTCATACAGGTCTCCATCATGAATGCTAAGTTTTTGGTGAAGCACACTTGGAGTTCCTAGAGGCTTGCAATCTTTCATACCCGCCTTACTGAGAACATCTACTGTATACTTGTGCTGAGTGAGAGTCAAACCATGAGCCTGACTGTCAACTTCTACACCAAGAAAGTAATGCAAGACACCAAGATCTTTCATTTTGAACCTCTGGCCTAGCAAGTTTTTTACTTCTTTGATATGAGCTTCAGAGTTTCCTATGATGACAATATCGTCAACATAGATTAACAGTAGGGTGGTCACATTCTGACTTCTAAAAATGAATAATGAGTGGTCCAGTAGAGAACGTGAAAATCCGTGTTTTTGAATAGCAAGCGAGAAGCTGTTAAACCAAGAGCGAGATGCTTGTTTTAGACCATAAATAACTCGCTTTAGCCTGCACACATGGGTTTTATAGTGTTGTTCTTGATATCCAGGAGGTTTTCCTCCTTCAAATCCCCATGCAGAAACACATTTTTTACATCAAGCTGACTCAACTTCCATCCATGTTCAACAGCCAGGGAAAGAATGATTCAAATCGTTCCCATTCTCACCACCGGGCTGAAGGTCTCATCATAATCTTGCCTTGATTCTTGGGTGAACCCTTTTGCCACCAGTCTTGCCTTGTGTCGTTCAATGGTTCCATCTGGTTTATACTTTATTTTGTAGACCCATTTGCATCCGACAATATTTTTGTCAGGTGGTCTGTGAACAATTTCCCAGGTTCCACATTCATGTAAGGATTGCATTTCATTATTCATGGCTTCTACCCATTTGGTAGAAGTAGCTGTCTGACAATACATAATAGGTTCATCTTCCTTATTGAGGGCTGTTAAAAACAGCTGAAAATCCAAAGAAAAGTTGTAGCTCACCCACCTATCAATAGGATGTCGTATGCGATTTGATCTACTAACTTCAAGGGTATGAGAGAGAGTGTAGGGTCGGTTGCTGAGACGGGATTTAGATGACTTGATGTTCTCGTTCTCTGTTTAGAATAGGAAATGCCCTTGTATCTGCCCGGTACAGATGATGATACTTCTTCCTCATTCTGTGATCTCGATGTCCCAGTGGTTTCAAATATTTCTTCTTGTTGTTGCACACAATCTGGAGGACAGACTTCATTGGAACTAGTAAAAAGTTCTGAATTCAACCAAAGATAATAAACTTCAGTTGTGTTAGAGGACATGTCCATTGTGTCGACTCTGTGATCAAAATTTTGCTCATCAAAGACAACATTTCTTGAGATTCTGATGCGCCTGTTGGTTCGATCATAATACCTATATCCTTTGTAGTCGTCTGCGTATTCCACAAATCTACACTTTTGAGCCTTGTCTTAAAATTTATTTCTCAAAGGCCGATCAATATACATATAACAAACACATCCGAAGGCACGCAAATCATGATAATTAGGATGAGCTTCACAATGACAGTAATAAGGGGACTTATTTTTCAGAACAACCATAGGCAGTCTATTTATCACATGTACGGCAGAATGAAAAGCTTCTGTCCACAGATTGATGGGAAGATTACTGTCATGGAGCATACTCATGGCACTTTCAGCGATATGCTTATGTTTTTGCTCAACAATCCCATTTTGTTGAGGGGTGTGTGGACATGACACCCTTCTTCCTATCCCATTATTTTGAAGAAAAGAAATAACGTCACTAGATCTGAACTCCCCAACTCCATCACATTGGAAAAATTGGATAGACTCAGAGAATTGATTTTTTACTAGGGAAAGATAATTTCAAAACAAAAGGAAAACTTCCAACTTATTTTTTATGAAATATATCCAGGTGTATCGAGAATAACTATCAACAAAGATTAGGTAGTATCTGCTTCCAAAGGCAACTGGGGCGGGTCCCCATGCATCAGAACAAGTTATCTCAAAAGGTTTTGAAGCTCTCTTATTAATGGAATGAAAATGCAATACATGACTTTTGCATAAAAGACAATTGAAACACTTCTGACTTTTCTCATCCCCATTGAGACTTTCTTTTAGGATGAGATTATTCGACACAAGTTTCCTCAATAAAATGACTCCCACAATGTCCTAATTGACTATGCCATAAGAAATGCTTATTACATTCAGAAATACTAAAAACATTTGCAGAAGAGGAAGAACACGACTCTAATGAAGACTTCGAATCCAGATGAGCAGGGCGGACAGAATGACATGGACTTTCTTCAAAGACATACATATTGCCTCATCTCTTTCCTTCAGCGAATGTTTCCCTCGTGCGAAGGTCCTTGACCTGCACAGAGAAGGGAGTGAATTCAACTGAAGCATGATTATCATCAATAAGTTTGGAAACAGAGACATTATTTTTCTTGATGTTGGGAGCATGAAGAACATCAGAAAGTTCAAGGGTGGAATGTGACATGAGAATGACAATTTTCCAACATGAGAAACAGGATGGTGGGATCCATCGTTAGTGACAATTTTACTTTTGCCAAAATAAGGAATAGGGTTGGAAAGTTTACCTACATCACCAGTCACGTGAGTTGCTGCCCCTGAGTCAACAAACCAAGTGCCTTGATCATTCTGCTTCAATTTTAATTCTGACAAAGCGGATATCAACATTTCTTTAATCTCTCCACTTCCTTTATTTTCTGGATTATGCCAACAATTCACCTTGATATTCCCCCTTTTGCTACAAAGGAAGCAAGTGGGGATGAATCTTTGTCCCTGCGCATGAGTCATCATGTTCGGAGTGGGGAGCAAACCACGTCCTCCGTGTCCATTTCGCCCTTGCCCCCCTCGTCCTCTTCCTCGATCGTAAGTCACCCTTGTGGCAAAAATTTCTTGGGAATTTGTATGAACATGAGTTTCTTCAGAAAACCCTTCAGAGTCATTTCGTACTGAATTAATTTAGCTCGTAACTCATCAAAGGTAGGAAGGGCAGGTAGACACAATAGTGAAGTAACGATCATATGGTAGTCAAATCCCAATCCACTCAGAGTTTGTTGCACCATATCACTGTCACTTACCACACATCCTATAACTGCAAGCTGGTCTGTGATAGTCTTCATCTTGTTCAGATATTCTATGATGGTCATGGAATCTTTTTTTAGCAATTGAAATTCCCTCTTGAGAAAAACCATCCTCGCCTGCGAAACCTGTGAATACGTTTGAACTAATCTCTCCCAGAGTTGCAGGGCTGTACAATTGTCGGAAATGGCAACAAGGACCTCTTGGGACAGGGTAGAAGTGATATATGCAACTATTGACTGATCTTTCCTTTCCAAGTTGAGATACTCCACATTTTTAATATACACAATTGAACTTACCCCTTTGTCATCTTTCTCTTCTCTCGTAACAAACTCTAGTGGTATTGGAGTGGTTCCATCCAGGTGGCCTAAGAGTCCTTGGCTCCTTATAAAAGGGATGATTTGTCTCTTCCAGATCAAGAAGTTTGAGGGGTTTAGCTTTTCAGAAACAAGTTGATTGAGAAAACTCGAAGAAATGCTTGATTGAGAGGAATGAGAATCCATGAAGAGAAAGAAGGGAGGAGAGAATTAACAATAATAATTACGAAGTGAAATGCTCAATTTGTTGCCGAGAAGGGTACTGGTCACCTTTTTTTTTTGCGGCTGTCACTTTTCAAGAGACTGACGATCTGAGTTTGTCAGATCCATTTTTTTTTCCTTTCCTTCTTTTATAAGGCTTATGTTTGAAGCAATAAAAAATTGAACAAATAGCAGACAAAACACAGGTAAAATAACATGAGCAGTCAACTGTTTTCTGAATACCAAATGAGACAACGAGAATAGAAAGACAAAATGGAGATGGAGACGCTGGTTAGGAATGAATTGATACTTCAATAAAAAAAAAGGAACACGCAGAAGGAAAAATGCCTCAGATCTGCTGCAAAGATGTGATTAGATCTGGATATATCAGACGAAGAAGGAGGAGAACTGAACATTAGAGAATATTTGAGATATTTCCAAGTACAAACGATCAGACCAAAACATATCGACTTTAGGGACTCACGTGAAATGTGAGTCCACCAGAAAATCAGGGAGAGAAACGAGGGATGAGGGAATTGATCCTTTTGGATGTTTCAAAGTTTCACGTTACCGTGATGAAATTAGGGATTTCACGTGAAACGTGAATCCACAGAGAGGAGATAAAGGAGAGAAACACGATTCGCGTTACCGTGATGAAATTAGGAATTTCATGTGAAGCATGAATCCACAGAGGAGAGAAAAACACGAGAAATGAAGAACACGAGAGAGATAAAACCTCAAACCTCTAGTTCTGGTTGAACCCTTCTCTAAAGCCCCTTCGATCCTGGATCTCGGCTTTGATACCATGAAAGTTCGAGAGGAACCTGTGAAATGAGAAAAGAGGAGAAAGAAATAGAAGAACAGAGGGTGCGACTGTACTTGAAATCGTGACCTAAACATTATATTAATAAGTTTAAATGAACAGTATGGGTCCGGGTCTGGTGTAATGTCCAGACCTGAAAGACCCAAAAGAAATAAAACATACAATGGACCATACTTAAGACTCGGGTCCTAATATCCAAAATATATCCAGAATACACTTTTCACCATGCAATGCAAAGGAGAGTTGCTGTTATCCCATTTTTTAACTAAAATTGAATGTATATAATTAAAAAATTTAGAATAATCCAGTGCAAGATATTTTTCTTCATGCTTGAAAACTGAAACTTGAAATTTTCAATCATATTATTCCACATTTCATAAACTTTGTGAAGCATGGGCTCATCCTTATCAACTTCTCTCAGCATTTCTCAAATAAGTTGCATAAAATCAAGAAAGTACATGACTCTATCCTAACATTCATCATTAATAATGCGTTTCTTAGTTTCTTGGGCCTTGACAACATCACTAGTACGATAGAATGTTCAATTATCATAAGTCACCATGTTAGTCAAGACATTCTTGACTTCCCTTTATTCTTTTCGCCATCACAATGATGGATGCAAAATGTGTTTTAGCAACCTTCAACAATTTTAGATCAGAATGCCTATTAAATATGACATTAACATGATGGTGGTTGACAACAAAATTTCTAATATTTTTGACATTTTTTTTCAATTCTTCAATCTATGAACATAGAGCATATGAAGGAGAATCTTCTTCTTCTTTTGGATTGTAGATGCTTTTGAGGGCTAGATTCAAGATATGTGCTACACAGGGAGTTCAAAAAATGTGTTCAAAAAATGTGAGAATACTCACTCTTTAAACTCAAAAACTCAATGCTGCACTTTTACAAGTTGAAATATTATATGTGATATCTGCACTACTTTCTTTTCACCCACTTCTTTTATTATTTTTTTAAAAAACCCCTTCAAATACTCAACATTTTTATATTCTCCAGATACATTAACTGCTTTTAAGAATATTGCCCCACTAAACGAACAAGCAATGAAATTAATCAATGGATGCCTTTGAATATCCATCCACCTATCAGAAACAATAGAAATTCCATTTTGTTTTTATGAAAATTTCTTAATTTCTAGCAATCTTTCAACATTTTCCCTCTCTTCTGCAAGAATTGTTGTTCGTATTTTTTTAAACTTAGAAATACATAGTTACTCAAGTTACAATTTGCTAGAGAAGTAACCAAATCCTTCCAATAAGGATTTCTAACTGCATTAAAGGAAAGTGAACTAAAAAAAATACCTCCCTACTTTTCTATCCATCTCCTCCCTTCTATATGTATTGAATGATGCTTGTATTGTTCCTCTACCTCCTACAACCATTTTTTTTAGCATCTTGATGGCTTGAAATGGATACATTGATTGCACAAGATTTAGTCATGGTCTTATTCTTCTCATATTCATCTTATATTGTTTTCGCATTGCCTAATCAACTCTTTTACATCGAGAAATCCCATGGCCTGATATATTCAACAAATGAGCCTTCACTCTTGTGTAAGACCAAACAAAATTTACTTCACAAAGATTGTACCAAAATCTCATATTTCCACCACCCCCTCCAGCTTTTCCAAGTCTCTCCACATGTGCCCATAGTGGCCCATCATTACATGATACAGAACACTACCATTAGCACTACCAGCAACATTAACAATAGCAGTTGAACTTGCATGTACAGATGAAGATGATGCAATTCCTTGCCCTTTGTTCGCGAGTCCTTTCCATTTATCTGCCATTTTTGTCTTTAAAATAAAAAAATATTTTATTAAAATAAAATTTATAAAAATGATTGGCTAAATTTAGAATAGAATTATAGAACCCAACCCAAACTTGGATTCAGTTATGTTGAACCCACAATGGGTTCAAGTTCTGCCAAACCCAGGTTTAGGTTGGGTTCGGTTATGCTAAACCCAGGTCCAGGTTTTGTTTATGCTGAACCGAGGTCTAGGTTCTGGTTCTGCCAAACCCATGGGTTCAGCAGAGCCGAACCCAACCTTGGGTTCAGCCCTTGCAGCAATGAGGGGAGAAAGAGAAGGAAGAAGAGAGAGAGAGAGAGAGAGGAGGAAAAGGAAGAAGAGAGGGAGAGGAGGAGGAGAAGAAAGAAAGGAGGAGGCGGTGGAGGGAGGAAGAGAAGGAAGGAAGAAGAAGAAGCTTACCGAAGTTGTCGCCGCTGCCGTAGGAAGAGGAGTGGGGATGAGAGTCGGAGAAAGCGTTGAGAAGGGGGAGCGTTTACGCAATTGTGCCCTAACCCTTAAGTTATTTTGAAATTGCTGTGTCACATTCTTACCTATGTGACATAGCTTCTGCTGCTTTGTTCTACGAACAAGTTTGTGTTGCAAGATCTTGCCCTGGTATGTGTGCTCATTAATAAATCATGGATCTTAGGGAAATTTTTGTATTTTTATCAATTCTCTCTTCATATATGAGACTTTGCTTTGCTGACAGATGATATTAATAAGGTTGTTTCAATATACCGACTTATGTAGAAAACTAAGATATAATGGATTATTGTATTGTGCTCTAAAGTGCAATTTCTCACCTTATCTTGTATTTCTAGATAAGTGGGTGCATTTGAATACCCGTAAGTTGAAACTCGAGAGCGTTCATTCTATGACTTGTTTTTAAGGGATTTTTGCTTGAATGTTTCCTGTCTTTGTCGTCCATGTATATATGATTAACTAAGGGCTTGTTTATTACATTGGAGGAGAGGGAATCTCCTTTCGTGTAAAAGGGGCTTGCAATTTGAAAACCAATGCGTGGTCGTTTTCCATACAGAATTGCTTCCTCGCCCCTCCCAATGCGGAAGCTATTTCTTATGAAATGGTGAGCCCTACGGAAAATTGCAGGGTCCAATGCATTGCCACATAGACAATGCACGGGCCCTGCATTTTCCCATGGGTCTGTTTGTTTCATGCTGGCGGGATCTGAAAATGACGGCCTTTCTTTCAAACAAATGGACCCAATGAACTGTAATAACAAAAAGAACATGCTTGTATGAAAACTTAGTTGTCAAAAGCAGTGCTTAGGCTGGTTGGGGGCAGGGATACTGCGCATAAGCCTGAGCAGTAAGGCCTTGTTTTCCCGCCTAGGCGGTGGCTAGGTTGTTTTCGCCTAAGCCATGGGGACATGGTTGTTATTATCTTTTTGTTTTTTTCTTTTGCCTTTCATGAATATCCAAGCTTCATTGGCTTTCCGGAACTTAGCAAGGTTGGCATAAATTTTTAGCTCAACATTGCTCATGAACCATGCCAATATCTTGGCATGTTCACTTTCCCAATCTTCTATTTTTATTTAATATTCTTGAATGACTTTCTCTTTCTTATTATGTTGGATGCTTGTATTGATCTTTAACTGTGATGGCTAAATTGTTAATTGCCTTGCGACTATGTTAGTCCTTATGGATTAATTCTCATAATATTGTAAAAATTATTGCTCTTGCCTTGTTTTGAATATTGTTTTCAAATCTTCTTGTTTATTTTTGTTGACATTAACTTGCTTTTATTACAATATTTTTACCTCTCTTGTTTTTTCACTCTCCCCTCCTATTTGAGTGAGTTTTCTTTGAACAAGGGATCTTATTTTTTAGTTTACAACCATGTGTGTGGTGAGTTATCTACACCCGTTATAGTTGATGGTGTGGTTTACAGTTTTACAACCATTTATGAGGTGACATGTGTGCACCTCTTGTGGTTGTAGTTGGATTTTATTGTCAGTTTTGATAGCCGGTATTGCCGGTGCATGGTCACTGGTATGGTTGCTGACATGATTTTTTTTCTCTTGTCCTATGTGCTGATACACTCAGATTTTGAGGTTATTGAGTTGGAGCTCAGTGAGGTCAACTATTGTTGGGATTTCTAAAATCTCTTCAAGTTTTTTTTTATAATCTTTTCTGCTGTTCTTTTGCCCTTGTATGAATGGTTATTCCTTGAAAATTTTCATGCATTATTATGTACGTTAAATATGCTTTAATTGCATGTTGGATATATATATTGAGGTCATTTAGATTTGTTTCATGTTGGTTATCTTGCACGCATTGTCTTATGCATTTTTGTATGAATTTAAATAATTCTTCTTTTGTTGTGAGCTCTTTTGAGGTTTTACATTTTATATGCATGTCATATTTGCTTAGTATAATTGATGATTTGTACTTTCATTTGAAATGTATATCTAAACCTTTGGGATATTATTTATGCATGATTGTTTATCTTTTCTTGATCTAACATGTGCTTGTCTTTTAAACTTAAGGGCACGTTTGGAAGTGAGAAAATGGTAGGAAAAGTGCAATTTAGAAAGAAAAAATGACAACTTTTTCAACCATTCCAAGTGAGATTTTTTAAAAAGAGTTTTTCTAAAAAGTGTGATTTTTGATAGGAAAAATTCCTCCACCTAGGGGTGGGGGTGGCAGAATTTTTCCTATATATATATTTTATTTTTCCTATCAAACATAAATATTGATCATAGAAAGTTTTTCTCATGCTATACAAACAAGTGAATTTTTTTCATTTAGAAAAGTTATCATATCAAAACTTTATAGGCAAAATTTCCCATGAGAATTCTTCTTGCTTCCAAATATGCCCTTAGTGGTCAAATTCTCTGATGATCTGTATTTATGTTTTCTTGAAAAATATGTTGATTTTGTGGTTATGATTGTCTAAATTAGATTTCTTAAAATTGCCTTTGAGGTATGTTCCTCTTATCTATCTTAATGGCTAGTGTCTTGCTTGAATAATTACTATTTTTCCAAAATTTTTAAAATTATTATTTTTATTATGTTTAATATGTAATAAACAAGAAATAGATGTGCACACACACACACACACATCCACCAAGGGACATACACATAAGCCACTAAGGGCTAGAGATGAAGAAAAAATGAGGTGCCGACAATGCTTTGGTGAAAAAGTCTGCAAGTTGATATATGAATGTAACGTAGGAAAACTCAATAGTGCCGTTGAGAAGCTCTTTGCGAATGTAGTGACAATCTATCTCTATGTGCTTCGTGTGCTCATGGAAGGTGTGGTTAATGGTGATGTAGATGACACTCTTATTGTTACAACACATCTTCGATGGAGTAGAGGTGATAACGTCCATATCCTTCAAAAGACTTCTCAGCCAAACAATCTCTTAGGTAGTAGTTGCCATTACATGGTACTCAACTTCGGTGAAAGAGAGCGATACATTTTGTTGCTCTTGCACCTCTAAGAAATAAGTCACTAAGAAGAATACAATAACCTGTAGTAGAAATTGTTAAATTGTAATGTATTTTTTTTGTCTTATTTGTATATATATTTATATATAGAGAGAGCTACATATATATATATATTTCATATATATATGTATATGTATCTATCTAACCATATATATATATATATGTATAAATACTCGATAGAGGGTAAAACTGTCTTTTTACACATTCTCTTTTGAGAATATGTTTGTATTTTTGTATTTTCTTATTTCTCTTTTTTCATTTTTCATTTTTCATTTTTTTCCCCTCATATTTGACATGAGGGGGCCCACAACATACACGTTGGAGCCCCCTCCAACGGTTAGAATTATAATTGTTGGAGGGGCTCCAACATATATGTTGGAGCCCCCCGTGACTCCAACTATGTATAAATAGGGGTGACCCCCTTGTGTTTTTCTTTAAGGCTTCTCATAAAGCCCTTTCACCTTCAATAAAGTTCATTTTTTATGCCCTTGTGCATGTGTACTTGTGCCTTTGTGCACTTGTGAGAGTTCTCCTTGTGCCTTTGTGCACACTTCTTGTCTGAAGTATTGTGTTTATACACACTCTCTCTTTATAGAGATTTTTACATGGTATCAGAGCAAGGTTTCTTGAAGAAAGAGGATCGTGTACTTCTTCATATTATCGGGTGCCTCGAAAGACGTGCCTTCAATTCATATTTTTGGTGATTGGCGTGAAGACTTTCTTCAATTCATTAGAAGAATATTACAAGTAAGATCTAAAATCTTATTGTGGTACGTATCTTTGTCTCTCTTCTCTCATCTCAAATGGGTGAAAAAGATTCTCATTTCTTTCTTGGATTCAAGCTTAATGGTTCAAACTATCACGTTTGGGCCGAAAATATAGAAGCCCATATAAAAGGAAAAGGGCTTTGGGGTTATGTCCAAGGCTCAATCCCGAAACCGGAGCCCAAAATGACCTTGGTAGAAAGAGGTGAAATTAAGATCCTTGAAGGAGAAGAGAAAACTAAAGCTCTTGAAGAATATAGCAAGAAACATGAGTGAGAAATGAAAATTTTCAAGATTCTATCATGGATCTTCTCATCCCTTGAAACAAGAATCAATGCAAACATTATAAAGTTCAAGAAAGCATCTCAAGTATGGGAATACCTTGAGAAAATGTACACTTCAAGGGACTTATCCCATAAGCACTACCTTTAAAAAAGGGCTTTGACCCTTCTTCAAGGTGAAATAACCATTAGAGAATATTTTGCCGAACTCTCCTCTATTTGGGATGAGCATGCCATGGTCGAATTAAAGTGGAGCGGAGAAACCATAGAGCTTAGACATAAACAACTTGAGGAAGATAGATTCTTTAATGTTTTGAATGGGCTAAGGCCCGAATTTGAGCAAATTAGATCTTCTCTTCTATCTTCCTTCACTTCTCCCTCTCTTGAAGATGTCATTACAAAACTAAGTGGAGAATAAACTCATATGGGCATAAACAAGCAAAATCTAAGTGTTTTTGCAATGCCTTCAAATCAAGAAGAAAATGATGGAGTAAATGTTGTTTCTAGGCCGAGGAACAACTTGAGAACATACAAACCCCCTCATTTTAAGAATCAAAATCAAGGATCTAATGGTGGATAAGGCGAAAGAAGGCACTATAACAAATTCGTATGTCATTTTTGCAAAGAACCAGGGTACATCAAACCGGTTTGTCCCAAATGGAAGAAATTGTTGGCTATGACAACTGCATCCCAACCTCAAAAAGAAGAGAATTCATGTACTTCCACAAATGAAGCTCTCTCTCTAAATCAAATTATGGAAGCTCTTCAACCTCTTCTTAAGGGAGCCATTTTCGGAGCCGTCGTGTCTACTTTTTCTTCGCCAGGTAAAACTTCTTGGCTCTTAGACTCGAGTGCCTCATTTTATTTGTCTTCAAACACTTTTTCTCTTTCCGAATATTAAAAAAATACATTACCATGTTTTGTTTCAACCGCGAATGACACTTCTCTTGAAATTGAAAGTATTGGAAACTTTGAATAACAAAATTTCTTTATCCCAAAAATTAGATTATACCAAAATTGAATCTAAATTTACTTTCCATCTCTCAATTCTCGGACCATGGACGTGACATTAAATTTTCATCTAATAAATGCTTAATACATGATCGTTGGTCTAGGAAGTTGATTGAGAAAAACTCTAGGAAGGGAGATTTGTACTATATGGACTCTTTTCAAATACCTAAAAACACTTTTTGTAATGTTGTCCAACATAAAGATATAAATGTTTGACACAAAAGACTTGGACATCCCAACATCACTAAGTTATCCTATTTACATTTTATCAAAAATCTTTGTAAAAGTACTTTCTCTTGTAATGATTGTATTCTTGGAAAAATGAGAAGTATGCCTTTTGAACAAAGATCTATGTTTACCACTAAACCTTTAGAAATTGTTCATTCGGATGTTTGGGGACCGACACCCGTTATATCAAAGGGAGGCTTTACATATTATGCGATTTTTTGGATGATTTCTCTCGATATTGTTGGATATATTTTCTTAAACATAAGCATGAAGTTTTTTCGTGTTTTAAATCATATCATATGATGATTAAGAATCAATTTAATATCAATCTAAAGATATTTAGGACTGATTCCGGAGGTGAATACCTCTCCAATGAATTTAAGAGGTACCTTAAAGACTACAATATTGTTCACCAAAGATCATGTCCTAAAACCTCGCAAAAAAATGGATTGGTCGAAAGAAAACGTAGGCATATCATTGAAACCACTAGAACCTTACTTATATCACAAAGTATTCCAAAAAGTTTTTGGGCCGTGGCGTCTCTTGCATCCGTTTATCTTATTAATCGTCTTCCATAAAAAATTTAAATAAAATTTCTCCTTTTGAAATACTATACAAAAAAACCCGATTATAATAGATTAGAAATTTTTTGATGTTTATATTTTGTTCTTACGGACAAAAATGATAAACTCTCACCAAAAGCCATTCCTTGTGCTTTTCTTGGTTATTACGAAATACAAAAAGGGTTTCAATGTTATGATACTAAGAATGATAAATTATGTCTCAAGAAATGTGACATTTTTAGAAAATGATAGTGGTTTTGAAAAAAATGAATCACTTTTAGAAAATGTCGACTACTCATTTCTATTTGACTTATTATCTAGAGATGATATTTGTAGCGATGATAAATTAACATGTAATAGTGATAATAAATTGGATAAAAACAACAATGATTCCAACCCCTCTACCACCCATCATCAAGAAGTAAGGACATCTATAGATTTTATCACTTATATACATAAATATAGATATACTTTTAGAAGTGCGATTGAACAATATAGTGAACCCAGTGAAACTACTTCCACACGTACTGGAAGAACTGAAAGAACTAGGAAAATTCCCTCTAGATTCGTACCCTTTGATTCATTTTCACCTAAATATCGAGCTTGTCTTAGTGCCATTCACTCATATTTTGAACCGAAAAACTTTGAGGAAGCAAAAAAATGTGACGAATGGAGAGAAGCCATGGAAAATGAACTCACAATCCTTAGGAAAGCTAACATATGAGAATTTTAAACCCTTTCTAATGGAAAGAAAACTATAGGATACAGATGGGTATTTAAAGTCAAAACCAAGAGTGATGAATCTCTTGAAAGGTATAAAGCTCGCTTAGTAGCTAAAGGGTATAGTCAAGAATATGAGATTGACTATGAAGAGACATTTGCTCCAGTAGCACGTATGGTCACTGTCAGATGTCTCATCACCATTGCTTTAGTTAAAAAATAGAATATTTTTCAAATGGACGTCAAAAATGCTTTTTTAAATGAAGATCTTAATGAAGAAGTCTATATTGGATGATCTACCAGGTATGAAAATCCCTAAAAATAAAGTTTTCTGCCTTCGAAAAGCTCTTTATGGTTTGAAACAAGCTCCAAGGCTTGGTACGATAGATTTAACAATGTAATGCTAGAAAATGTTTTTTCTTCATGTTATACTGACACTGCATTGTTTGTCAAGAAATCTGATGCAGGAATTGTTATATTGCTATTATATGTTGATGACATGTTGATAACATGTGATGATACTAAAGGGATAAAGATCATTAAATCCACTTTGACAACAAAATTTGAAATGTCAGACTTAGGATTTTTGACATATTTTTTAATAATTGAGGTTGCCTATTCTCACAGAAGTTATTTTTTATCTCAAACTAAACTTGATTGTGAGATTATTGACATATCAGGAATCACGGATGACAAGATCTGTGAAACTCCTGAAGTAGTGGGTTCGAAAATGAAGATTGATGATGAGATTCTGCTATATGATCCCACACCTTACAGGCAACTGGTTGGATCATTAACATATCTCAGCATTACCAGACTTGATATCTCTCATACAATACATGTTGCTAGTCAGTTTCAATATGCTCCTACTACTGTACACATGAGTGCCATTCTCCGGATTGTCAGATACATAGGGAACCATAAACAAATGGGGTGTTTCTGTCTTCTTCTGAATTAAAATTAATTGCTTATACCGACTCTGATTGGGGAGGTGACCCAAATAATCGTCAGTTTCATGGATATGCAAGAAACAACATAAAGTATCTCTCTCCTCCACTGAAGCTGAATATAGAGCCATGACAACCACTACCATGAAAATTGTCTAGATTCGAAGATTACTCGAAGATATGAATGTACGAGTTCAAGGGCCCACAAAACTATGTTGTGATAATAAAAGTGCAATCTACATTGCCAAAAATCACACATTTCATGAGCGCACGAAGCATATTGAAATGGATTCCACTACGTTCGTGAAAAGTATCTAAGAAAAGTTATAGATCTTTCTTATGTGACATCAGAGTATCAACTGACAGACTTCTTCACAAATGGGGCTCTGTTCTCCTAGATTCAACTTCCTTCTTGGCAAACTTTCGGTTATTTCACCCTAAGTTTGAGGAGGGGGGGGGGTGTTAAATTGTAATGTGTTTTTTTGTCTTCTTTGTATATATATTTATATATATAGATACATATACATATATATTTCATATATATATATATATGTATATGTACCTATCTAACTATATATATATATATATAAATATGTAGAAATACCCGATAGAGGGTAAAACTGTCTTTTTACACATATTCTCTTTTAAGAATATGTTTGTATTTTCTTATTTTTCTTTTTCTCTTTTTCCTCATATTTGACATGATGGGGCCCACAACGTATATGTTGGAGCTCCCCCATAACTCCAACTATGTATAAATAGGGGTGACCCCCTTGTGTTTTTCTTTAAGGCTTCTCATAAAGCCCTTTCACCTTCAATAAAGTTCATTTTTTTATGCCCTTGTGCATGTGTACTTGTGCCTTTGTGCACTTGTGAGAGTTCTCCTTGTGCCTTTGAGCACACTTCTTGTCTCAAGTATTGTGTTTATACACACACTCTCTTTATAGAGATTTTTACAAAAATATGATCATTAAGATTGCCTTTCCAATCTGAATCTGTATAAGCAATTAAATCTAGACAAGAAGAGGCGATGAATAATCCTTTAGTTAAAGTGCCCTTGATGTATTAGATGATTTGCATGATTGCACTCATATGAACTAAAGTGGGTGCATGCTCGAGATGAATAATCCTTTAGTTAAAGTGCCCTTGATGTATTAGATGATCTGCATGATTGCACTTATATGAACTAAAGTGGGTGCATGCTGAAATTGACCGATGTTGTGTATTGCATGTGCTATGTCAAGTTGAGTAATAGACAAGGGATCCAATCAGCTGTCTATAGACTCTATACAGTGTTGGATCGTCCAAAGGAATCCTGTCGTTAGCTCTTAGTTTAGCATTGATTACTTTAGGTGTGTCTACAATCTTTTCATTTGACAATCCTGACCTAACAACAATTTCAGATGCCAATTTCATTTGAGATAAAACATACCCACGTGGAGAATACATAATTTCAATACTTAGGAAATACTTTAAAAAAGCCAAGATCAATCATATGAATATTATTTTTAAGAATATTTTTTATAAATTAAACTCCCTTTTTATCACTACCTACATATAATTGTAAGATGATGATACATGTTCCTGCATTCTTTATAAAAAGAGCAGTGTCAGTATAACATAATGTAAAACCAAGATCAATCATAACTTTGCTAAAATGATCATACCATGCTTTAAGAGTCTGTTTCATACCATATACAATGCTTTCTTGAGTCGAAGAGTTTTGCCTTCTTCAACATCAAGCCCGGGAGGAGGGTCCATGTACACTTATTCTTTTAGATCTCCTTTAAGAAATGAACTTTTGTCATCAAGTTGGTAAATTGGCCATTTTTTAATATAGGCTACATCTGTAAGTGTCCTAACACTTGTTATTCTTGCTACATATGCAAAAGTTTCTTCGAAGTTAATTCCATATTCCTGAGCATATCCTTTGGCTACTAACCTAGATATATATTTTTCTAAGGTTCTATCACTCTTGCTTTTAATTTGAAGACCCATTTATATCCTATGATTTTCTTTCCTGAAGGAAGACTCATAATTTCCTAGGTTTTGGCTCTATAGAGGACATCTAATTCAAGCTTCATAGCTTCTGTCCAATGGGGATAATCTTTGGCTTCTTTGTAGGTAGATGGTTCATAAGGGACATGAATGACTAATAAACTATGTCACATGGACTTGGCTAGGGGGTCGACGCACCCGTGTCGACACACCCCGGCACAAGTGCGGCTTCAGACACGGGGCAGACTTGGTCAACAAGTGCCGAACTTGTCAACACACTTGGGCCGAGTTCGTCCACTTTATAAACTCGATCAACTTTGATCGAGTCTATTTTTGTCCAATTTTTGAAATTGCGCTGCACCTAGGGGTGGCAATTTCTGACACGACCCGCCAACCCGACCCGCCAACCCGCCTCTTAGGCGGGTTCGGGTTGGGCTTAAGCCAACCCGTTTAATAAACGGGTCAACCCGCGTAACCCATTTATTAAACAGGTTGGGTTCGGGTTGGGGGTATGCCAACCCGCCAACCCGGCTGACCCGTTTAATAAACGGGTTAGGCGGGTGGGTCAACCCGCCAACCCGACCCGCCAACCCGTCAGCCCGACCCGTCAACCCACCAACCCGACCCGCCAACCTACCCACCTGCCAACCCGATCCGTCAACCCGCCAACCTGACCCGAGAACCTGAAAACCCGTTTACCCAACCCAACCCATTTATTAAATGGGTTGGCGGGTCGTGTCGGGTTACCCGTTTATTAAACGGGTCGGGTTCGGGTTGAGGTATGCTGACACGCCAACCCGACCCGCCAACCCGCCAACCCGACCCGATTGCCACCCCTAGCTGCACCCGCACCCGTACTCGCACCCACACCCATGTGACAACTAATAAACAAGCTCTATACTTTGGGGTAAATGACTCATATGACACAAACCTACTAAGGGTCTTAGATATGCATTCCGATATCCTACAATTGGTTTCATTTATAGGTTGATTTTGCATATATTTCTCAAGTGCGCATGAATGGTCCTCATTAGTATGTCGAGAATAAACCTTAAGTTATTTGTCATTATTGGATCCAATATTGTCTTTGTTTTTAATAATGATAGTCATTTCCAAACATTATCATTACCACCATCATCATTACTACTTAGTTCATTAGTAATGCAATCATCATTCCATCATTAATGTTAGATGATTTATTTATTTCCTTAGGCAATAAATCAAACAAGAAATAAGAATCACTATCTTTCTTAGTCACATCTTTCTCAAAGTCACTTTCATCTTCAAGAAAGGGAACATTTTTTGAAATATAATGTTTTTTATTTTTTAAATCATAACATTTATAATCCTTTTGTTTTCCCTGTATCCAAAAAAGATACATTCAATGGCCTTAGGTGTCAATTTATCATTTCTATCACAAAGCACAAAACACTTGCAACCAAAAACTCTTAGTCTTTTAAAATCTGATTCAAAATTAAAAAACTTTTCTAATGGGAAAATATTTTTCAAAGCAGAAGTTGGCATGCTATTTATCAAGTAGATTGTGGTGAGAGCAGCTTCGGCTCAAAAGCTTTTAGGAACATTTTTTGAAATAAGTAACGTCGTAGTAGTTTCTAGGATGTATCTATGTTTTCTTTTGACAAGACCATTTTGTTGTGGGATTATTGGGCAAGATCTTTGATGTAAAATTCCATTTTCTTTCAAATAACTTTTGAACTCATTTGATAAAAACTCTCCTCTCAAATCTGAACGAAGAATATGAATATTAGTTTGAAATTGATTTTTAACTAGATTATGAAATTCCTTAAAACAAGACAGTTTTCGATTTGTGCTTAAGGAAATAAATCCAAGTATATCTATTATGGTCATTAACAAATATAACATAATAGGAGAATCCTCTTTTAGACATGACCAGAGCGGGTCCCTATACATCCAAGTGCACCAATTTGAAAAGCTCGTTTAGTCAGATAGGATCTAGAAAGAAAAAGAAGAGTATACAATCTTTTCACATAAATTCGTTCTCGTTACAAATTTTTTCAAAAAATGGAAAAAGAGAGTTTGGATACACTTGGATGACCTAATCTTTTATGCCAAGTTTCAATATTTTGTTTTTTGGTGTAATTACAAAAAGAATTTTTTGGAATACATAAAAAGTCCATGTAGTATAAATCTCTTTTATGGCCTTCTCCAATCAACTTCCCTGATTGACAATCCTATACAAAACAACCTTTAGATGAGAAGAAAATTTTACACCCAGATATTTGAGAAAACCAAAAGCAAGTTTAAATTTAGTTTAGGAATAACTCTTTTTGGAATAAAAACAATTTTAGAATCATTTTTAAAATCATGCTTGTGACTTCTAAAGTGATGCCATCAGCTCTAGAAACATTAGAAGAAATTTTATTGGTGCGACAATCGGATAATAGAGATGCATTAGGCGTCATGTGAAAAGAAGCTCCCAAATTAAGGATCCAAGGTGACATACCCAGAGAATGATCCAAGGTGACATACCCAAAGAAGACGAAGATGATACCGCGACACCTGAAGTAGAAGTAGAAGTAGAAGTCTTCAAGTATTGTTGTAGAACCACGACCAATTGTGCAATTAAGAGATATTTTATCTCTCCTCCTTTGTTGACATCACTACTTGTTTTAGAGGAGTCTCCAATGAAAGCCACTTTCTTTAATTTGGGGCAAGCCGACTTTATTTGTCTTGACTCAGTTGCAAAAGTGGCAAATGATTCTCCTAGGTCCTTCATAGTTTTCTTTTCCCAAGTGTGGAGGCCTATATGCTTTGGTGGTCGCCCTGGATTTGGAAGCGGCAAGAACGATGTCACTATTTTTTTCTTTTTTTTTTCCTTCAATCTTTCTCCTTCCATACTTAACTTTGTAAGAGTCTTGTGAAGAGAAGGAATCTTGAATTTATAGAGCAACACCATCCTTACCCCTTCGAATTCGAGCCTTAGACCCAAGGTTGTAAGTATCATATCATTACCCGTATCGGTCAGGCCCAAAACAACACCGTATCGTATCGTAAACATATCATAATTTTTTAATAAAAAAATTCTAAAAATCTCAAAAAATAAAAATAAAAATAACAAAAATTCTAAAAAAAACATAACACATGAAACACTGATGAATTGCACAAAATACAACCATAAAATCACATTTATGTCTTTGTGAGCTACATAAGACATCATCAAACATCAACAAATATAGAATCATAGATAATATAGCATGCATATCTCACAAGAACAATGCCATAAGACTCAATACTTTCATATTATATAAACAAAAACAAAATAACCAAGTTTATGAAATACGATAAAAAAAAGATACGTATAGTACTGTATCGTACGATATGGTATGATACAGGGTGTGTATCATATCGTTTTCCCCCAAAGTAACGATACGTATCATACGATACTTACAACACTGCTTAAACTATCGAAAAAATAAAAAAATGTTCCCTTTTCAATTGTTCTTGTCTAAGGCGTAAGTCCCCGGTAGTTTCTCACTTAGGCTCTAAGACGACAAGTTCCCTCCAAAGAAGATCCATCTCGTTGTAGTAGTCACAAATGATTTTATCTTCTTCTTTTAATGACGTCATTTTCTTATGGAGATTTCACTAATGAGCCATATCTTTCATAGTATACATGTCTCTTAAGAATTCCCATGCTTCCTTGGCCATTTAAAATTGGGTCACACTATCAATAATGGAAGCGTCAATACTATTTACAATCAATGCAAGAATCTTTGCATTGTCCATTCATGTGTCTTCTTTTGAACTCAAGAGTGACAATGATCTTTTCGTCATCTTCGAGGAACTTCATATTCCCATCAACAATCTTTATAAATGAGAGTTGAGGTTTCAGACAATCTCCCTCGATGTACTTGATGAAGCCTTTGGATAGAATGTGATTTTCTATAGTAGAGGCCCAAGTACGATAATTGGAGCCATTTAATTTGATATGCATGACAAACTATGTCACATGGGTATGGGTAAGGAGGGTACGACACACGAATTTCATAAAATGCGGGTACAGGGACACGACTATATATATAAGAGGGAGGAAAGACTTTGGGTCTGGATCTACATACAATCCAGACCCAAACTTTTTCCCTCTCTCTATAAAATAGAGGAAAAAGTTTGGGTCTGGATCCACATACGACCCAAACCCAAACTTCGCTCTCTAAAAGGAGAAATAAAAGGGGAAGGTCGAAGGTGCTTCCCCCTTTTTTTTGCTCTCTCTCTCTCTCTCACTCTCACACGCTGGGGTTGGGTGCTTTCCCCTTGCACATTGTTTGCCTCTTGCATGGTGAGGTCAAAGGGCCAAATGGAGGGATAGATGTTTGCCTCTCGCATACTGAGGTCGAAGGTGCTTTCCCCCCTCTCTCTCGGATTGTTGCTGGAAGAAGAAGAAGAAGAAGAAGAAGAAGAAGAAGAAGAAGAAGACCGCCCTAAGAGGTACTCTATCTCTCCCTCCCCCTCTCTCGGGCAGATTGGAAGAAAAAGAGGTTGAAGAGGGTTTGCTCTCTCTCTCTCTCTCTTCTCCTCCCTTTCCTCTTGTCTTCTTCTTCCTTCCCCTCTTTCTTTTTTTTTTCTTCCTCTTCTTTTTCTTCTTTTCCTCTTTCTTCTTCCTCTTCCTCCTTGCACCAACATCAATTTTTTTTTGGTTTTGGGCCAGGGTTGGACCCAACCCAGACCAGCACGTACACGTGCCACGTCCGTTACCAGTACCTGTGTCGAGCCATGTCGATACTGGTACAACAGCCTGGTTGCTGTGTCTATGTGACATAGATGACGAACATAAATTTATTCTTCATAACAAGCAAGAAAGTTGACGAGGAGAGAGAGAGAGAGAGAGAGAGAGAGAGAGAGAGAGAGAGAGAGAGAGAGAGAGAGTTGATGAAGATTTGAAGCTTTGGAGAGAGAGTTGATGAAGCTTTGGAGAGAGAGTTGATGAAGATTTGAAGCTTTGGCACGTTCTCCAAGATGAAACTCGATCACCATGTAGGACATCAATAGGGTCAAAAACCTATTGGCTTTGATACCATGTAAACCTAGAATAGATGTGCACACACACACACACACAAATCCACCAAGGGACATACACATAAGCTACTAAGGGCTAGAAAGAAACACTCAAGAGCACACACAAGCTACTAAAGGGCCACTCTCACAAGGGTAAAAAATATAATTTTATTAACCCTTAAAATGCTCAAGAGAATCATAATAGAGTGAGGGATTTTAACCCCTATTTTTACACAAAAAAGGAGAGAGGAATGAGAGCTAGCTGTTGGGCTAGACCCAATGGCTAGTAAAATGTACAAAAAATACAGAAAATAGAAACAAAAAGGAAAAAAAAAGTAAAATTAGATTTTAACCTGAAGTACATTCTAATAAATAAAAATACATTTATTTACTTGAATATATATATTTAACATAATATGTGTCTAGTTTATTTCTACATATTGTCCAGTTTATTTTCTATACCTATTTTGTTGGTGTGCTCGACCATGGTAATCTTTTTCCTCTATAAAACAAGTTTATTCTCTATATATTGTCTAGTTTATTTTCTATATATTGTATTTTTGGGTTTTGTTGGTGTGCTCGACCATCCTCTCTTCATAATATATAACATTATATTAATTTATTTGTTGTCTAAATCAAATTTACCTATTATTATAACAATTTTTTACTTTAAAATCCTTTTGTTTTTAAAACGTACTTTGTGATATATATTCTTTTGTATAGTTGGGACATTTGTCTTGCTCTATTTATGGGTTCTCAAAGAGAAAATAGTTTGAGCAAATGATTGTTGGAAATCTTGAAGTTTTTATGAAAGTTTTCGATACGCCCTTCCATGGAAGCAACTAATGAAGGCATTTGGTGAAGATAATGAAGATATTTGAAGTCTTGGGTTCTTTCCTTTGTTTTCGTATTTGCAAACTTCCAGTTACTCACTGTAAGTTTGAGAGGGGTGCTAAGATAAATGTATCTTTGTGTTGTATTTATCGAGGTATACTTATTGGTACTTCCTTTGTATTCTTTTTGTATTTTAGGTATATCCTTGGTATACCTATTAGGTATTTAGTCTTTAGATTAAGTATACTTGTAGGGGTAGAATAGGAATTTTAATTTATAATTTTGTTTTTATTTTTCTTTTAGTCAAACTATTTTGACTAGCTAGCCGTTAGGACTATGCCTAACGGCTAGTTGGAAGAGGTCCAACTAGCCGTTAGGCTAGTCCTCTCTCTTTTTCTCCCTCTCACTCTCTTATATAAAGAGAGTGTGTGTTTAAGTGAGAGTGATTGGTAGATTAGGTATGTGTATGAGTGTGTTTGCAGTGAGGGTAACATGTAATTTGTGCATATTTTTTATTAATTATTTACTTTTGGGTCTTTCTTTTGTCTATGATATGTTTGTTGTTTATATCCAAAAGCATTATGTTATGGCATTTGGATTTTATTTGTCTAATAGAATTTAGTGTTAATTTTTATTTTCGTTGTAACTTGGATTCTGTGCCTCTTCATGACAAGGGGATCCAATGATTATATACAACAACAACAACAACAACAACTACTACGCCTTCATCCCAAAACAATTGGGGTCGGCGATAAGAACCAAAAAAGAAAATCATTTTGAGTCTTCCACATGAATCCTTGTCCTCTAATCATTTCTATCCAATGCCATGTCCTCGGTGAGGTTCAAAGCATTCATATCCTTTCCTATCATCTCCATCCAAGTCTTCCTAGGCCTACCCCGACCTCTTTTAACTAATATATTTTCCCATTTCTCCATCCTTCTAACTGGAGCATCATTAGGCCTTCGCCGAATATGTCCAAACCACCGTAAACGATTTTCTCTCATCTTATTTTCAATGGGTGCAACACCTACCTTCTTACGTATCTCCTCGTTCTGAATCTTATCTTTTATTGTATTTTCACACATCCATCTAAGCATACGCATCTCAGCTACACTTATTTTTTGAATATGATGTCTCTTGGCAGCCCAACATTCCGTACCATATAGTAAAGTGGGCCTAATAGTCGTCCTATAAAACTTTCTCTTCAACCGCAATGGCATTCTACGATCGCACAACACTCCAGTTGCACTTTTTCATTTCATCCACCCAACCTTTATCCTATGATTTACATCTCCATCAATTTCTCCATACTTTTGAATGATACAACAACAACAACAACAACTTCATCCCAAAACAATTGGGGTCAGCGATATGAACCAAAAAAGAAATTCATTTTGGGTCTTCCACATGAATCCTTTTCCTCCAATCATTTCTATCCAATGCCATGTCCTCAGTGAGGTTCAAAGCATTCATATCCTTTCCTATCATCTCCATCCAAGTCTTCCTAGGCCTACCTCGACCTCTTTTAACTAATATATTTTCCCATTTCTCCAACCTTCTAACTGGAGCATCATTAGGCCTTCGCCGAATATGTCCAAACCACCGTAAACGATTCTCTCGCATCTTATTTTCAATGGGTGCAACACCTACCTTCTTACGTATCTCCTCATTCCGAATCTTATCTTTTATTGTATTTCCACACATCCATCTAAGCATCCGCATCTCAACTACACTCATTTTTTGAATATGATGTCTCTTGGCAGCCCAACATTCCGTACCATATAGTAAAGTGGGTCTAATAGTCGTCCTATAAAACTTTCCCTTCAACCGCAATGACATTCTACGATCGCACAACACTCCAGTTGCACTTTTCCATTTCATCCACCCAACCTTTATCCTATGATTTACATCTCCATCAATTTCTCCATACTTTTGAATGATGGATCCCAAATATTTGAAATAATCATTCACTGGTATTTCTTGCTCACCAAGCTTCACTACACTCCCATCACTACTTCGTTGCTTACTAAACCGACATTCCATATATTCAGTCTTACTCTTACTCAACTTAAAACCTCTAGCTTCCAATGTCTGTCTCCATAATTCTAACTTAGCATTAACCCCAGCTCTAGACTCATCAATCAAAACAATATCATCAGCAAACAACATACACCACGGTACATTTTCTTGAATTGATCTCGTAAGCTCATCCATCACTATCGCAAATAGGAAAGGGCTTAAAGCAGATCCTTGATGTAACCCAACCGTTATCGGAAAATTGGTTGTCACCCCTCCACAAGTGCGGACATTGGTTACTACTCCTTCATACATATCTTTAATTATACTACTGTACTTTAGGGAAACACCTTTCTTCATCATTGTCCACCAGAGAACGTCCTTAGGTACTCTATCGTATGCCTTCTCTAAATCAATAAAAACCATATGCAAATCTTTGTTCCTCTGATCCAATGATTATATGACCAAGAAAAAACTTATGCATTGGTTTTCAAATTGCTTACTGTAATTGCTTGAACTTATGTTTGTGGGCTGGATTCAGATTAGATTGGCACATATCCTAATCCTGATCTGTACATCGGTTAAGACTGGTCACTATGTCTTCAGCAAAATCCAAATCCAAATAGAATCAGTTAGATCTGAATCCGATTAGTACAATACCAGGATCATAAGTTTTTTGTTTTTTTGCATAAACATGAAGTAGTTCAGTTGGGGTGGGGTTGGATTGCAGCTGACCAGCTTGGCATCCAATGAGCGAGTCTGACCAGTTAAGGAACACAATAAACTGAATCTTACCAATCCTCCTGAAATTATATTTTTATAAAACACCTTGCAAGAGTGTCTGGAAAACCCTAACGCCATATCGGTATTAAGTGTTAATAGATGGAATACTTAATATGCACATGTGATGATAATGAATAGCAGTGGATATACTTTATTCAATTACTTGTTTTTATGAGTAACTTGTTAATTTTTTTCCCTGATGCCTCTGAAGCATTTTGTTGTGTGTTTGTTATGAGCCAACTATCTGTATTCTCATTACCACCTGGAATGGATATTTGCTCCTTCATTCTTATTCTTTACAGGTTTCTTTCTTTAATGAGAACTCCAGATCTTGACTGCAGCTGATACGAATTTCTTTTACAAACAGATTATTTTCGGCCATCAGATAACCATGTTTCACTGATTTCAAAAAGAGTTTTTTCGCTGTTGTAGAGCTTTAGATTTATTAAGTTTGTTCATGTGTGTGTGTACATGCATGCATGTGATTGTGTGTGCGTATGTGTGTATGTAGCATCTATACCTTATGACTTTTCTTCCCTAATAAAGATTGGAATCTAGGAATATCGCTCATCAGCTCAGGATTTTTTTCTGTGCAGTGCTGCTGGACCACATACCATGATTGATGGCAAGGAAATTGTGAACTTTGCATCAGCCAATTATCTTGGACTAATCGGGCATGAAAAACTAACAGTGAGGAAAACATTGTATTTTCTTTTATAACGAAATTGTATTAAATCTTAGTTGAAAAAGGGTCATAACTCCAATTGTACTCCAGGAATCATGCACCGTTGCTTTGGAGAAGTATGGTGTTGGGTCCTGTGGGCCTCGAGGTTTCTATGGGACAATAGGTATATTATGCGTTTATCTCAGTTCAGTAAATTTGTTTCAGAAACAAAAAAATGGAAATTTCATTTGAAGATCACTTTTACTATTCGTGATTTTGCATGCTTGTTTTCACCAGCTAATTGTATTAGAATAATTATACAGAACTTATTTTATGGGTATCTCTATTGTAATCAATTTACAATTTGCTTGCCTTTAGATACACACCTTGATTGTGAAGCCCGAATTGCAAACTTCTTGGGAACTCCTGATTCAATTTTGTATTCCTATGGGATTTCAGCTGCTTTCAGCACAATTCCAGCATTTTGCAAGAAAGGAGACCTTATCATTGCGTAAGTATGGATATTTTCACATTTAGCATGTTCTTCATTGATTGTGGATTGATAAACTTCAATAATGAGCATAGTATGAATGTAGCTGTTATTGTGGCTAATAAATAAGGCTGGGAAACAAAGCGAGCCGCTCATGGCTCGGCTCGACTCATTTTCAGGTCATAAAGAGCTTGTTCAAACTCATAAAATAGGTTTGGAAAGCTGAATATGAACAATAGGTACTCGGCTTGGCTTGACTCGCAGAAGCTCGTTAGGTAGTAAGAAATGTATTTTAGATATATTTTACATGTATTTTTTTGTAATCCTATTTCTCCCTGCTCTGAAACAATGTAGTTTTTCTATAAACATGCCAGTTCGAACTCGGCTTGTTAACTCAGACTCATTATAAGCTCGAGCTTGGCTTGGCTTGCCACAATAATGAGCCAAGCTTGAACACTTCAGGCTCAGTTCGTTCATTTCCTTTACCAGCCCCTACTAATAATAAAGGCACTACTTGAGCTTCAAGTTAGATAAAGCAATGTGTGCAGGCACATAACCTGAATATATGTGCTGACTGAATGAAGGAGAAGGGGGGGGGGGGGGGGAAGGGAAAAACATTTACTGTTGGAAGAAGCATGCTACCAATTGAAATTTCTGTATCGTAAGCAGTAACTTTTGTTGGCATTATAAGAAGATGAAACTCATGCAGCAGTTGCACACTCAAGTTGATGTTAGTTCCTGACTGCCTTATGAAGCAGTTACTCTTGATTTTTTGTGTTATTTATGAGTTATTGTGCTTCTTATTGGTGGTTTACTGACTGAATCATTGGTTTTTTCTCTGGATGTGTTATAAACTGATTTATTGGATGACTTAATGTTCAGTGATGAAGGTGTGCACTGGGCGATACAAAATGGTCTTTATCTATCAAGAAGCACTGTTAAGTTTTTCAGGCATAATGATATGAAGTCACTAGAAAGTACACTGGAGAAAATTACTAAAGAAAATCAGCGGGTGAAAAAGTTGCGTCGTTACATAGTGGTTGAAGCTATATACCAGGTTAAGTTTGATTGTTAATATTAAATTCCCTTAAAAATTTTCGTTTATACTAATTGAAATTTTTTCATTTAATGCTCCTCTAATCTACAAAGTAAAACATGTTAACATGCTGTTTTGTCTTTATGCCTGACTGCAAAAAGTTACCTGGACACTTCAGCCTTTATAAATGGCAAAGAACTGCATCATTTAATGAAAGTGTACGCTTGTACAATGCATAGTTGATTAGTTGGTCATATGCTACACCTTGTTCTTTGTTCTAATTAGCCATTTGAGATCTTTTAATTGTGGAAGAAAAATATCGCTGATCAGAATATATGGATAAACTTGTATGTACCCCTTAAAACACATGCTTTAGATTGTTTTTCATTTGAAGGATCCACAATACTCCCTTTGTGTGGTTAATTGCAGAACTCTGGACAAATTACTCCGTTAGATGAAATAATCCGGTTGAAAGAAAAGTATCGTTTCCGAGTATTGTTGGAAGAGAGCAATTCATTTGGTATACTTGGGAAATCTGGACGAGGCTTGTCTGAGCATTATGGAGTTCCTGTAAGTTCTATGGTTGCTTGATTAGCTCAACTTGTGTTTGCTGTATTCACCTTATTTCGTGTGATAGGTCAAATTTTACTGATAAGTGCAGGTTGAGAAAATTGATATTATCACTGCTTCTATGGGACATGCATTAGCAACTGATGGTGGATTTTGCACTGGAAGTGTCAGAGTTGTTGACCATCAAGTGAGCACTCTGTTATTTTTTAAGTTTCTTAATTATTTGCTAAAGTTTTTAGTTTTATTGCTCAGAAGAGAAATACTCCATCTCTGAATTAAGTGGTAAGGAAACCATGACTACATTAGATTGACTAGAAAATGGCCTGTCCTTACGAACGGGTCATGTACATGCTCCTGCAAATCAAACATGATGAGTAAAGACACACCCAGTAAAGCTTAGCACCAAATATTAATGCTAATTGGCAACTTGAAAAATTATCTATGATTTGGCTAAATTTTATAAATAATTAATACATGCTTACAAGAGAGAGAGAGAGAGAACTTTTGTAAACTCTCTCTCTCTCTCTCTCTCTCTCTCCCCATTTAAGTAGCTTTCCTAATCTCTCCCATAGGATCCCATGCTATGTCACATAGATAGGGATGCAAAAACGGGATACGGCACGAGTTCGAGTCGTACAAATGACAATTTTCAAAAAAATAGGATTCGGGGATACGGGTATATATATTATTTAATTTTTTATACTTTATTTAAGCATTCTAAAGCATATAAACAACAAGATTGATCTCTTATTTGAAAGGAATATCACAGTCCCCAAGAACAATACATAAATGCATTTTTACAAGCAATTCAGCAATCCCACTATTGTCATTTTCTGATTTTCATGATCACATTTAAGGAAAAAAAGGCGCATTTATGGTGGGTTTGAATTTCAATTTTTTTAAATGGCATTTAGCCTTGAATTTGTCCTAAAAGGTCAAAATAGTCCTTGACTATATAAGTTTAGGTCAACAGTTTTTTTTTGGTCTGCAGTGGTGGGATATGGTCAAAATAGTATCTGAACTGTATCGGTTCGGTATGGGTTCTTCAGCAAAAATGTCATATCCCTATGACTTAGATCCCATGTAAATAGCTTTCCTAATCTCTCTCTCTCACGTCTCCATAGGTTTACATTTAAGTAGCTTTTCTAAATTCTCTTTACTAAATTACATTCAAACAACAAACAATTTAGTAAATGACAATAAAATCCATAGCACTCACGTTGTCATTTTGCAAAATGTTGTGTGATGTATCTCCTATGAAAAAAAACTAAACAATTTAGTAAATGACATTCAACCCAAAATACTTCTTTTTGTCATTTTTAAAATATTACAATACAAATAACCTTTTTCTCCCTGATGCTCTCATCGCTCCTTCATAAGTAGTATATAGATTAGCAGCTCGGATGCGCCACACCTCCCCCCATCCTCTTCCTCTTTATATTGTTTGGAAAGCTAAGCAAAATGGAATTTACTAAAAAGACAGGACAGAATGTGGTTGCAGGCAGTCAGCTCCAATCAGCCAAATGAATTTATGTGGAAGGTCATTTCGAGCCATAATCAGCACCAGTTTGGTGGATCCCAGGCTGAGGGTTATTTGAGTTTGGCCAAGTGACACTAGCTTAGATGCTTATATCGTGTTGGATTTGGCCAATAATAGGACTAAAGGAATCTTATTTTGGCAATAATAGTTGCTTCTCTCCAGCCATAGAGCTGTTGGAAGGTCTTAACGAACCAGCACCAGATTTTTTGTAGACCCTCAAAAGTAGTCTTTATAATCCAGTGGCTTTTCCACTTTCATCCTTTTTTTCAATAAGATTTTCCACTTCCATCTAGATGTTAGGGAATTGCCATCTGCTATTATCCAGTCTAAACATGACCAGCATAAAAAGGTTTGACCAAACGGTTGGAATTGATTGTTTTTCTGTAATATTTAAATGCTATTCTGGTCACCTTTTGTAAATATATGATGTAAGTTTAGTGAGAATAACGAAGGGATCATGCCCTAATGTGATATATATATATATATATATATATATATATATATATATATATATATATATATATATATATATATATATAGGGATAATATCGGCTACACTCTTGGGTATGGAACCCCTTACTGAAAAATATAATATTTTCATTTTTTTCAGTTTTGTTACACATCTGATCCTCCAGATGTGATCTACATATTAAGTTTAGTGGAAACTGACATTTGGATCATTTTTGACATATATGTCAGATTTTATGAGGGTTAAAAATGAATGGCCTACAATGTACCAGATTTTCAAACCTCAAAAAAACATGTTTTTATGTTAAAAAACTATGATTCAAGAATTGATTTCTATTATTTTGACCATGCTGAACACATCCATGATGTCAGATTTGGTCAAAATAACCTCTCCCTATGAGTTCTAACTAAGGGGTTCCTTACCCACGAGGGTAGCAAATGCTATCCCATATATATATATATAGGTGCAAAATGATAGGTGCCAAATGAGTTTTTCAGGGTTTTTCATTTTATTTTTAAATTCTGACCGTACAGATGTGATCTATATATTTGATTTTATAGGGATCAGCTCTTGAAGTGTTCGATTCCGACACATGGGTGAGTTTTTATAATGTTTGAAAAATCAACGATCCAAAATGTTTGTAAAATTTTGAAGCTCCAAATATCATTTTTTCATCGAAAACACATGATCAAGGTGTGGATTCCTCGTAAATCGACCATGCCCAAGACATTTATGGGGTCGGAACTGCAAAAAAAAAACACTGGAAGGGCAGAAAAACCCGTTTAAAACGTATCATTTAGCACGTATCAATTTCTCTCTCTCTCTTTCTATATCTATCTATATATATATATATATATATATATATATATATATATATATATATAGAGAGAGAGAGAGAGAGAGAGAGAGAGAGAGAGAGAGAGATGGGTAGCTCTGAAACAGTTTATATCCTAAACCATCTTATACACTTCTAAAAAATATAGTTGTGCATGTTTCTTGCTTGATCCTATTGTATATATGCATTCATCATTGCTTATTCATTAGAAACCATGCTTTGGATCAAATCAATTCAATAAGAAACCTCCATTTCTATATCACAAGTTTTGGTGCACTATGATAAATCAGCGACTCTAACTACACACCTAAACACAAAAAATGCCTAATCTAATACATGTTTCCTAGGAAGTAAACTGTAGAGAATATTGTGAAATTGTCTATGAAGAGACAATACACATACAAGCATAAATACTTTATAAAAGAAGTGCACGAAAGCACTCTCACAACACTTGAACAAAATACGCAAAAAGCGTAAAAATAATGAACATGCAATAATGCATGTATTTTATAGAAGGAGCAAATGCTTGAGACTCTCAAGCTTAAGAATTTACAAGGGGGAACACCCCTATTTATACAAAATGAAAGGAGTGCAAAGGGGGGCTCCCAAAGGAGTCGTTGGGGAGCCCCCAACGGTCACATTTGTGACCGTTGGGGGCCCCCACGACTCTATTGGGGGCCCCCACGACTCTATTGGGGGACCCCCAATGCACTTTATGAAGAATATTAAAAACAAAAAACAAAAAATAAAGAAATGTAAAATACAAAAATAAATTACAACATATTCCAAAATGGAATATGCGCAAGATTACAAGACTACCCTTTTAGGGTAAGAAAATAAAATTATGAATAAGTATATATATTTATATATGTAGAGATACATATACATATAATATATTATATGTATATGTATCTCTAAGTATATAAGTATATATATTTATACTTACAACATGTTTTTGGAGATACATTTTAACAAATATGTCCATGAATTTGGATTTATCAAACATCTGAAACCGATGTCTCATCATTGCTTATTCACTAGAAACCATGCTTTGGATCAAATCAATTCAATAAGAAACCTCCATTTCTATATCACAAGTTTTGGTGTACTATGAGAAATCAACGACTCTAAATACACACCGAAACACAAAAAATGCCTAATCTAGTACATGTTTCCTAGGAAGTAAACTATAGAGAATATGTCCATGAATTTGGATTAGTCAAACATCTGAAACCTATGTCACATGGGTGCGGGTGCGGGGTTACGACACTTTGAAAAAACTTGGGTGCGGGGGTGCGGCAAAAATATTATATATATATATATATATATATATATAAAGTCCAAAAGTTAGATATAAATGACCCTGGGTGCGATCAATGCACCCAGGGTCAGGTTGACCGCATTGGGTGCCACAGCCGCATGCGCACCCGCGTCGCGTCACGTTGCTTCGCGTCGACGCGGGTGCGGCACCCAGTTGGCCAAGTCCCTGTGACATAGTCTGAAAGACCGAAACCTATGTCACATGGATATGGCTACGGATATGGGGATACAACCATTTTTATGAAGTTTCCAATATGACTTGTATGTAAAGGGATACGGAACTGCAGTCAAAATGGAGTATCCGTGTGACGTAGCCTGAAACTTTGTCCCTTTGATGGCGTTTAGGACAGTTTATGAGCTACTCATTACTCTCTCTCTCTCTCTCTCTTTCTATATATGTATATGTGCAGTTATAGAATACTTATTATCTTCCATTACTAAAAATAAGGTTATGCCAGGTAAATTGATGAAATTTTTCTTATTACCTTGCAGCGTCTCAGCAGCTCTGGTTATGTATTTTCTGCATCTTTGCCACCATATCTAGCAACTGCTGCAATAACTGCACTCAATGTTTTGGAGGAAAATCCTAATTTGCTGTCAAAGCTGAAGGATAATATTTCTCTCCTATGGAAAGGTATTTTCTTATTAAACCTGTGTGTGTGTGGTGTGAAGTAACCAATGCTGGTGTCACATACTGGGGGTATTTCTCGGAAGACTTTAAAAATTACTTTCCGAAAAAAATAATAATGAATATTGAATATTTAAAAAATGAAACTGAAATTCTATTTTTTTTTGTGAAAAATACCAAATTTCTCATAATATCACAATACTTTCAATTTGGAGCTTTAATTATAACATCATGCTCCTTTCCTTTTTCATTTGTGGAAAAACCTGTAGAAGTGTTAAATCTCTCTCTCTCTCTCTCTTTATATATATATATATATATATATATATATATATATATATATATATAGAGAGAGAGAGAGAGAGAGAGAGAGAGAGAGAGGTGGCAAAGTGAGTATATATATTTGACACTGTAGTTTATTACATTGATGCTTGGAGATCTCTCTAAATTTTACTTGGGATTTGCAGGTTTGTCGGATGTACCAGGACTTGTAATTAGCAGCCATCCTTTGTCACCCATTGTCTTTCTTAAATTAAAGATTTCTACTGGCTCCTTCAAGGGTGATCTGCAGTTACTTGAAGATATTGTTGAACGAGTAAGATAACTTGTCTTGAAATTTTTTGGCCAACTGATTGAAAGATGAATAAGCCTCATAACCTAAGTTGTTTCTCAGGTGCTGAGAGAAGATTCTGTGCTTCTTGTTGTTTCGAAAAGGTCAGCACTTGATCATTGCCTTCTTCCTGCTGGGATTCGCTTGTTTGTTTCTTCTGCCCACTCAGATTTCGATCTGTTGAAGGCATCAGAGTCACTGAAGCGAGTTGCCAAGTCTGTTTTCCCTGATAATCTGGTTGATTAGCTGTTCCAATATTTGCTGCAATGCTGAATTCTACAATGTGAACTGGTTTCACTCCCGTCCAGTTGGAAAGTGGTCATGGTATGTCAGCTTACATAAAAAAGCAGAATCATTGTCCGTTCAAGTCATGTAAACAGGAGATTTAATCCTCTTGCTTTATTTTGTTTCATTAGAAGTTGATCTGAAAAGTCTTCACTTTCTTCTGATGTTATTGACAGAAGCACAATTTTGTATCATATTGTTGTTATCTATTACTGAACAGAAACCAAATAGGTTTGGGTTTTTATTTAATTAATTAATTCAGTTGTCAAGATTTTCAATTTCTATAATAGTCCACTCCTTGGTTTTGAAAAGGTTTAGCATTTTTTCCCCTGCCGTTTATGCACGTCACATGTTTTTTTTAACTGTTTATCGGAATTCATTAACAGAAAATGGAAATGTTCATGTTTATTGTGTCAAAAAGCAAAAAGACTTTTGCAGCCAAACTAGTATTTATATTCGTCCTTTATGAATGAATTGAATGTGGATGTTACCATAAGTTTGTTCAATTTTTATTTTCATTGATAAATTCCAAATTTTCATGGTAGCTTTATGTTCCATCACTCTAGATAAGGTACTTTCGTGAGACAACCGTTGGAAAAACATTGCCTGATTTTTGGAAAGTACAATAAATACACTGCCTATTTTGGGAAGATGCAAAATTCATCTGTGTTTTTGTTTAAAATTGCAAGAATATTCTTCCTAGTTATCATTCAAAACAAAAGACCATAGTTATTGGAAGTGTGAAACTACACGTTTTTCATGCTTGTAATAATATGCCACCTTTTGATGCTTGGTAATATACTCCTGAAAAATGGAAAATAATTTCTCCCAAAATGAACTTGCATGATATTGTACCTTTTTCAAAAGCCTCCAAAATTTATTTTTTATTTAATTTTTTTTAATAAGAACACCTAAAATTCGTTTTAAGTGAAAAACATAATTTTTTGTTATACCTTTGTCATTTTCTACTCATATCTATTGTTGTTTCTTACAAGCGTCATAAAAAATTTCGTGCTTCATTCATTTCTAAAACACTCGGCTAATTGGGATAACATTTGGCAATGGTGTCACTCCGGCTTTTTTTTTCTTAAAATTTCATGTTTTTAATGAAACTAACCTTACAAATGTAATCTACATTTTAGCTTAGTGGGAATCTGTTTTTGAATCGTCCGATTACATGTAAACAGATTTTTATAAGGCTACAAAAATCAATAGCTTACAATGTGATAGTTTCTTGGGTCATAAAATCATTTTTTTTGTCAAAAAAACATGATCCAAAAACTGGTCTCCGCTATTTTGAACATGTGGAATCTATCCATGAGGTTGGATTGGATCAAAATAACCTACGCTATGGAGATCTAGAGGCATTTTGTACATAATGACACGGTTACCAAATGCTATCCCTTTTAATATTGCTTTTTGACTCGGTCATGGAATCTCTGAATTTGTTTAGGATAATAAAAGTCGATGAATTTCGGTAGCTAGATGCATGCGAGGCATGGTTAGGTGGTCGGGTTGATTACTTTATAAAATACTCAGGCTGGAACTTGGGTGTAGATCTTTTGTCGAAATGCAATGGCCTTACTATTTATCGATATTAGTTACATATAGCATGCTCAGTCCGAATCAGCATATTTGTGTTTTAGTCTCTGTAACTCTTCCTCAACCAGGTTTAGCTAGAATAGTAGAGCAAGTCTTAGTAGCATAGCAAAAATGTGTTCCTCGACATTATATTAATATTAATACCCTTGATCTTGGTAATTATGGCCTCTTGAGAGAATCAATGACTGCAGCTTTGATGCAGTGTTAGTTAATCACATAAGAACTCTTAATTGGATGGTTGTAAATAGCCATCGAATCTACACCAAGGTATTGACGGTGTGATTCTCAAATATCACAAAACAGAATGTCATACACTGAGATAAAATGCAATAGAAACAAAAAACACAAAAAATCGCCGTGCAGCGATTTTTTTTTGTGTAAAACACAAACACAGAAAATCGTTATGCATGCTCGCTTAGTGATTTCTGTGTTTTATGTGGCTCGAGTACTCAGGCCAGATTAATGGATCTGCTCCGTGTGCACACGTGTGTGTATGTGCATGCAAGCACATGCATGTGCCAGTACCGGAACACATAGTGACAAAAGTTAAATACGGTAAAATATCAGCACTTAAAATCTTGCAAGAATTTGATTTTTTTCAAAATCTTGTATTTATTTTTTGAAATTTTTTTGACAATAAAAATAGAGTAAAAATAAAAACCACAGTTTTTTCATGATAAATAGCCCTTAAAAATGTAAATATTGTGTTTAAATCACGATATTTATGCTTTGACAAAAAAAATCATGATATTTTGAATATATCGTGAGAAATTACCATTTAAAACGTTCAAGTAATTTTTCACGATATCATCACGAGATTTTCATAAATCTCGCCATATTTGTCACTACGCTTGCACAAAGTGTTGATACGATATGCTTAGGAAAGAAGATTTATGAGCCTAACTGATGATGACAGCAATGGGGTGTGACATATGGAAGCAATGGGACCATCATGAATGATTATGTACCAGTCCATTTTAAAATTATATCAGAAAAATAAAAATAAAAAAACAAATTGAAATCCCTTGTTCGGCTAGCTACTGTGGCGGCTAGACCGATATTTTTTCCTTCCTGGTTTCCAAAAAGGCTTTAGCTTTTAAGGGACCACCACAAAGAGAAAGGAGAGGGTTTGAATAATCACACCATCGCTATTTCAATTATGATTGAATCCTTGATGTCTAAAGCACGAGATTTATCTAGATATTAGAAAAGATGAAGCTTTTGACAGATATATATGGGGCTGCATGTGAGTGTGCAATCACCTCTTGCCTCAAAAAGAGACTTGCGTGACTCTCTCTGTTCCTTCCTCTTCTGTCTTTAGTGCACTCTCTGAGAAAAAAAAGTTTACAATTAAACAATTGTAAACCTTTTTATATTTAACTGCCAATTGTAAAGCTTTTTCCTCTCAATGAGCGCACTAAAGACAGAAGAGGAAGAAATCAAGCTTGTAAAAACCACGTCTCAAAATGACCTCAAATTTTTGGTGTCCCATCTTTTTTTCTTTTTTCCAGACTATTGAATGATGCCTGGTGTGTTAAGCTAATGTTGGATCAGGTATAAGTCTGTGAGGGATGTCGACATGGGTGTTAACTCATTCGGTAGCCCAAAGCCCTAAAGGGTTTGGTGCAGTGGAAGGGGCCTTGGCTACTAGGGGTGTCAATGGGTTTGGTTTACTTCTCTGACACGGACCAAACCCTATAGGCTCTGGGTATGATAATAAATAAGAAGATTTGTTTAAGACCCGGGTTCAGACTCGAAAGTCCGATTAATACATGGATCCGGGTATAGTTTGTAAAATTTTATAACAGACCCCAGCCTGACCTGAGTTCGGATTAGGACCTGCAGTTTTTCAATGTTAAAATAATAAAAATATTTTTTTATCGGGTATGATCCGGGTCTGGTTCATGTAGTTCTTATCAGGTCCAGGTATGGTTTCACTTATAGTGGACCCGATTAGACCTAGGTCTGGACCCGATACTATATCCAAAAATAAGGTCCAAGTCTGATTCCACCTGGGTCTGAATCAAACCTGACCCGTTGACAACCCTCTTGGCTATTAGACAGGTGGTCTGGGTTCCACATGAGCATCAGCAACTTACATTAATGAGGACAACGAACAATCCCTTGCTCAGTTGAAGCTTGGCAATTCTCTAGTGGCAAGGAGGACAGTGACCGTAGGTACAGCAAACTTAGCCATCATGACTAGGTCTCTGATTTTGAGGGTGGGTTCTTCGTCCTTCACAAAAAAAAAAAACTTATTTAGGAGACCAGAGGGCTCCACATGCCTGGTTAGGTGAATTAGCTTAAGGTGTTCAAGTTGAAGGATGTAAAGAATTCGATGCTTGAAATGCATGTTTAACTCCAAAGTAGCATGTTTCCTGGCAGGCAAAGAGGGTGGTAGACGAGTTTTAACTGTTTGTAGGTGGGCCATACAACATAGTGTCAATCTCCTCTATGCCCCATATTTGAATTGAGATTTTTCCTCGATTAATAAAATTTTTTAACTTATTTAATGGAGAATGAAGGTAATTGAAAAACCATGACATTCACATGCGAAGTTCGGGACATTCACAAATCTGCGATTATTTAGTTAAATGAGGTTTGCACATTTTGATAACAGTTTGTGCTATATTTGCAGAGGTCCTCCTTTGTGTGCTTCCTTATGCATTTTTTTTAATTAAAAGCAGTTCATGTTATATTTGCGAATAGACAAAAATGTCCTAAAAAAGTAGAGAATTAAAATTTTAAACAAGCAAAAATATTGTCAAATTGATAGGCATTTCGAGAAGTGCACCATTTTGTAAAGATAATACAGTTATTTTTCGTGCTCAAATAAGTGTTTGGCCTTTTTAATACACTGGTCCCCTCTTTAATACAGTGCCCTCCCCTCTTTAATAAAGGGTGCCTCTTTTTTCTATAGGGGTAGGCGCTAGGGCGGAACACCTTATAACCTTATAAGATGATCTGCCTTCTGCCCCTAACACTGAGAGAGGGTGGTGTGTGTTTTTCCCCGAAGATGGCCGTTAGCTACATTGTGCGTTCGGGGGGTCTCAATGAGCGCCACGTATATAAGCACATGGGGCTTGTATCCCCATGTTTGTCAGCATCAGTTAGCGTCAGGTGCAGTTGCAAAGACTTAAATACCCTTTCTTGCTATTCTCGCCATGAAACGATGGTTCAAAAAAATGACAAAAATGTCCTCCATTTATAAAAAGGGAAACGATGGTTCAAAAAAAGGACAAAAATATCCTCAATCCAGAAAGTCGAGGATGATGTTAACTCTTCAAAGTCCAAACAACGAAACAAACCTGAAACACTCTCTCTTTTTTTTCCGTTTGAACTTTCCATCGTCATCTTCTTCTTCTTCCTTCGCCGTGAAACACTGTATTAAGGGAGGCAAAGAGTCGGCGATCCGATGGTAATCACCGTCCTCTTTCTGCTAGCAGTGGCTAGAATGCTGCCCTTGTCGTTTCAAAGCACAATCGGTGGCCCCTCCGTCGCCTTCGAGGAACACCTAAAATAGAATCTTCCTCCAGTACACCTACAACAGAGTCTTTCAAAGTACAATCTGTCTACCCCTACGTCGGTAATACTTCCGATAAGGGCTCTGCCTTCCAGACCACCATGATGCTGTTCAATACAGGCGTTCGTACCCTCAAGTCTTGGCGGTCATTCATCGGGTTCTGGAACCATGAGGTCCTCATCTCAACCTCCGGCATCGTACTCTCCGACATGACCCACCTCCCTCCCAAATCAATGGCAAATTGCTATATCGAGTAGCGATTTACAAAAATCGCGTAGCGAAAATAAATGACAAATTGCTATGTGATTTTCGTAAATCGCTAAATTGAGTAGCGATTTATGAAAATCGCGTAGCAAAAAAAAAATAGAAATTCGCTAAATCGAGTAGCAATTTACGAAAATCGCGTAGCAAAAAAAAAAAACAGAAAATCACGAGAAGGGGTGTTACGAAAACCTCGAGCAAAAAACAACCGAAGAAAACATATGAGCGACACGATCAAACAAAACACTTTATTGCTCATTTTCGATAGTTACAAGAGGGAAAGAAAAGAAAGAGTTTATACAAGGCCCCCAAAAAATCGGGGGACCCCTCAGACCCTCCTCTCGTAAGGGCAAAAACTTTGAATCAGGCTCCACAACTCATCAAGTTGAACCATGCTACAATATAGGATCGTCTGCTGGATGTGCAAAGAGGCAGTGTGCAGGTCAATCAGTGTTTGATAAAGCAATGTAGGATCGTCTGTTGGATGTGTATAGAGGCATAAAGAGAATGGAGAGAGTGAGAGAGGGTTGATGTTCATGGCCTTCTTCAGGAGGGATTTCTTTCTCGGATAATCCTGCAGTGCAGGGACTGGGTCTTAAATAACCATCTTCGGGGTACTTAAGTCTTTGCAATCGTTCCTTTTCTAGAATCGTCATTTTTATGGCACCAATGGAGGAAAGGGTACTTAAGTCTTTGCAACCGCACCTGACTTCGACGCTAACTGATGCTGACAAACATGAGAATACGAACCGCACATGCTTACATATATGGCGCTCATTGGGACCCAAAACACGCGATGTAGCTAATGACCGTCTTCGAGGGGGGAAACATATAACCTGCTTCGAAACACTGGACCTGCTCTTCCTTCCATCACCCCTTTTTGCATTTTTTTTAATGGTGGCTTTTACAAAATTCACTGAACGGTTCAGCATTTTTTGGGGACTTTGATTAAAAGTCACTAAACTTTTTCTTATAGTGCCGTCACTGAATTGTCAAGCGATTTTCCTGATTGCAAGGGAATGAAAACTCACCGGCATCGATTTTTGTCGAAAAAAGACATTAATTAAAAAAAATGAAGAACGCAGATAGGGAGACATGTGTCGCATTTTGGATAGCCGAGTACCTTAAAAGGTACTCCCCCCGATTACTGAATCTACTTTCATGAGTCATAGCTTGGCTATCCCAAAAAAAGAAGAAAAAAACATGAAAACATACAGTCATGCATTGATGGGCCTCCCTATTTGAATGTGCCATGCAGTGGGTCTCCAGCAACAATGAAATTGCTTTGGTGATTTTATCATGGCTCATCATGAACCGTTCGATCTTCCACGTGGCATGTCAATGGCCCTTCATGTTTGAGCGTCCAGAATGTGGTGCCGCAATCCATGACCTTATTGTGAATCTTGATGGTATTATTCTTCTGGTGTACCCACTTGCATCTACCTCTCCAATCTAGAAAAAGCATTCAATTAGTGCTTCGCTTTCTTCTCAATTATTCTAAAAGCGTCCCCCGGTTTGTCCCATAACCAGAGATCCCAGTATCTACTAGAATAATCTCAATCAGTATTACCTAAAACCCTGAACTCCACCAGGATCTCATGGACTAGAAACAATTATAGTAATTAAATTCCCAACTTTGTTTTCACCAAACCAAACAGGAACTGCCGGTCAAAAAGGCCAAAATAATCACTGCTTTGCCATGAACTACTTTTTTATTATAAACCCATTCCCCCTCATCTTCCTCACTGCATTGGCTGTATTGTTTTCTCCATCTTTCCTTCTTCTTCCACCTCTCCCTTTCCCACAACCCATGTCAGACTATTTCACAACATCTCCAAAACCTTGCTCTGGCAAACAAATTAACCATAGGAAACTGTTCAAGAAATTCTCTTTCTTCTTCTCCTTGATTTTCTCCCTAGTCATGATCATTGTTCTCATATGGTACACACTTCATCCTTCTAAGCCAAGGTTCTCTCTACTGGAGGCTGCCATCTATCAGATGAATCTCACAAGTCAGCACCTTCTCACCTCAGCCATGCAGGTCACTTTGGTGTCCAAGAATCCAAACCAAAGAGTTGGTATATACTATGACAAGCTTGAAGCTTATGTTGCCTACAAGGGACAGCAGATCACCATGCAGTCCTCCTTCACTCCTTTCTACCAAGGCCATGATGATGTCAATGTTTTGTCTTCATGGTTGGCAGGGAACTCGGTTCCCGTGTCACCTTCTTTCGGTTACGACATGGCCGTCGATCAGTCGGCCGGGAAATTCCTGTTGAGTGTGAAGTTGGCAGGCAAAGTAAGGTGGAAAGTATTGAGCTGGGCTTCTAGTCACTCTAATCTGGAGGTGCAGTGTGATGCATTCATGGCTTACAACAAATTTAGTGCTGTTGGTGGGCCTCCTGTTAGTTTGATGCCTGGTTCACGGTGTCATTCAGCAGTTTGAGTATGGAGGGTTGGCTTGTAGTTATTGTTAATGTTGGTACTTGGTACTAATGTTGGTTTTGAATTTGGCTTTCGATTGTAAGCTTTGTAGAAAGAATAGACTTCTAGCTAGGGAGTGAATAAACAAAAACAAAAAAGGGAAGAAAAAGATAAAAAAAAAAACAAAGTGTTCTTGTTGACTAGATGTCTACTTGTGCTTGTACATTTTGATTGTATTATAATGAAATAAACATGAAATTAAGCATCTTAATCTTTAGAGAGACAGTGTAAAGTTGGTGAACAGAGTGGATTTCAAAGGGGGACAGGGGGATGAGGAGAGGGGGGCTACATGCTACTTTTGATCTTTGTGATGATGAGATTCTGTCCAAGTAAACAAAAGCTCTTGGAATGACGCAGTGCAGCTGCTTGCTTTTACTTTGTTAGCAGGGAATCCGTTAATTTCTATCACCTTTGCTTTTAATTATTGGGCTACTAGTGGGAACACCACGGCTTCTCATGTAATGCTTAGCTCTATTAACCACAAAATGAGACCAACTAGTAGAAAAATATCAGAATGGTGTAACCCCACTCAATAGAGACCACCAAATGCATGAAAACAACTTGAACAAATTGAATTCATCTATTGGATTCATTTGGGTACTATAGATTCATGTCCATGATGGGAGTTGATTCATAACATTTTCAAAATACTCAAGTTTCTGTGAAAGAAAGGGATGCAAATCTTTGTTCCAAGGATCTGAGGGGGTTTGACTTTTACAAAAGATTATGAGCATCAGTAATTTCAATATATGGAGTAATTAACACCATGGCTTGTTTCCAATACTCAGTAGCTTAATTGAACCAAGTCCCTGCAATTTCAGAATCTTCCTGTCAAATGCTCTCTTCTCCCGGATCGTAATCTCGGAGCCAATCAAGTTTAGAAAAGGGCTTTTGGCCTTTAGTTGATGCTACTGTGAATCTTGATCCTGAGAATAAATAAAAAATAAGGCCCATGTTTGGACACCACGTGAAAGACAACCAATTTCATGTATTCCAAAACTTTTGAGGTCTCTATTTTAGAAACATCTGAGATCATGAATTTGGTTGCTTTTTTTTTTCAAATTCTTGATTAGGTGCCAGACGTACCATATCTTTGAAGTTAAGAAATTTATAAAAACATGAATTAGTTAGTAAGTTAAGCTAATACGCAAATGGAGCTTTATAACTAAAGACACCACCAAAAAGGGTTAGAGAAGATCCTAGTTTGACATGTGAAGACAAAACCGTTTGTATTATACATGTGAAAAGATGAAAAGAGTATCAACTTTCAGGTCTTAAGAATTCTGCAAAAAAAGCAATTGTCGCCTTGTAAAGTAGGTCATGGTCATCTGACTCAACCAAGTATAATTAGAGTCAAGAAATATACGCATAGAAGACAAGCTATGTCACAATGACACGCCATTTAGGGTATGTCAAGGATCACACGAGTAGGGCATTATATGATACGACTCTGACATGTATGGACATTTTGTAATATCATTTTAGCAGTTTTTTTTATAATACTTCAATAAGTACATTTTTATTTATTAAAATATCAAAAAAAGTTTTTATTTATTAAAAAAATTAGAAAGCCCGTGTCACTGTATCATATTGTTTTTGAAAAAGTTTCGAACTCGCCTATTGAATATGACTCACGTGTCGGGTCGTACCTGTATCTTTGTGACATAGGACTATAGCAGTAGAAGAGAAAACTAGTGATAAGATACACCTGCTCCACCAACTGCAAAGTCATGAGCTGGTTGCTTTGCTCCTTTTGTGCATCCAAGGCAACTCAGATTTGGTTTTGAGTGGTGCAAGGAGTTGGTTCCAACATATGATTCCTGACAGAGAAAAGCTTCAAGTCTAGTTGGACCCATTGTTGTTGATATGATCAGGCAAACCAGTCTTGTCTTATTCAAAGGGCCTACCATAAAGCCCGCCTTGGGGAAGTAATAGAATCATAGGAAAAATACAAGTAGATAAGGAAAAATGGAGGAAGATCTTTTGGCATGTGATGGATAAACTTGTATTAGAAAAAAAAAAGATTGTAGTTGATATAAACTGGTAGGTCCCTTGCCCACTTTTTGGAACGCTTTCATTTGGGACAGTACTTTTTGCATGCAAAGATTGCAAAAAACAAACAAACAGTATTTGCATGAATTTTTTTGCCTATTTGGTTAATGCAAAAGCAAACTAATGAAATAAAAAAGAAAGACTCATTGGCAACATTGATAACAGCCAAGACCATATTTGTTGGAAGCGCAAGCAGGAAGGGCCATGCTTCCCCCGAAAAAGGGCAGTGTGGGGGAAAACTCGTTTTCCATTTATAGGAATCATGTTTCCCACTCGTTTATCAAATCACTCGTCTCTCGCTATCCTTTTGTTTCCCACTAGATTTCCCTCGTTTCTCTCTTGCATTCTTTACGTTTTACTTGATTTTACCTTATTTCTCCTCACTTCGCCTTTTTTTTGTGTTTTTCATGTTAATATTTATATTTTTCATTTCTCCCTCAGTTTCCCTTCGCTTCTCACCCATTGTACCTTGTTTCCTCTACGTTTCTTTTTTTTTTAGCTTCTCAAATGCTTCTAAAACAAATCCTGCTTCCCGCTATCTAACTCATCCTACTTGTTGACACTCGCTTCCCCACTTCCGCTTCACATATCGCTTTCTGGTAACTGTGGCTAAGACACGTACAAATCTCTCTCTCTCTCTCTCTCTCTCTCTCATTAGGGTTGGGAAACAAAATAAGCACCTTGCCGTTCGGCTTAAAAAACACTTAAAAATAAATTATTTTAAAGAAAATGAGCCAGCTTGTGATTAGCTCACATAGCTCGAGCACGGCTCAGTTCATGATGATCTCATGAGCCAACCCGGAACAGCCTAAGCTCGGTTCATTTGGCTGGTTTATCAGCCCTATCTCTCATACACACGCAAGTGTTAGACACGTTTTTTTTTTATTGACCAGCTGGTGTTAGGCAGACCCCCACTAGTATAGATAGACAGAAGGAAAAGAAGGTTACAAAAAATGAAAGGGAAACAGTTCGTGGTTTGTCCTTCCAAATCCAACCAGTGTAGGAAGACGCCATGATAGACAACTTAAAACTGTTGAAGTTAAATAGTAAATACGAGAGGGGTTGGCTTAGTGGGGTGGGCCTTGGCTGCTAGATGGACAGTCAAGGTTTGATTCTCATGAGCGGTGCTCCTCTGTGCAACTAAATGCATAGCATAGGCCCTGGGTGCAGGGGTCCTTGCATCGGAGTTTTATGATGCCGGCATGATCACCGTAGGTATGGGAGGCTGAGCCAGCACGATCAGGTCTTCCTGCTGGGTGCGGTTTCTTTGGGTTATAAATTCAAAAAAAAAAATGTGAGAAAAATATAGGCACCCAAGGTGCGACACTAGTCCGTTAATTTTTTGAAGAATAAGACACAATAACATGGATTTTTGTTTTTTAATCATTAGAAAATTATTCTTTGATAATTTAATATATAAAAAATAATTATTTATTGAAATACATTAAGTTATTAAAGACTACTAAAGATACTAAAACAATGACCATATGTATATGAGTCGTGCCAATGTGTTCATTCGTGTCCCCCCCCTAAACTTGGACTCTAAGTAGCGTGTCACCATCCTATTCCTTACAATCTCCATTTTTGATGTTCACTCACAAATAACAGCAGTTTGTTAAGGGAGATGATAGAATGATAGCTGCTACAATAGTTTGAGAATTGTGGTTACCAAACAAACCAAACCAAGGCACCTTTAGTGGCTTTAATGGCGTCATAACAGTGGAATTTGAATTGCATTTGCCAATAATCTCAGTCTTTGATTGGAACAGAAGAAAGTCCTTACAAAATGAGAGGGCCATGATGATGATCTATTGTTAGTTTTCACCCTGTCCGGAGAGCTGCATACCCAAAAAAGAAACTCTTTAAACCTTTGCTTTAATATATATATATATATATATATATGTGCTAAATGGGTTTTTCCACTTTTTTAGTATTTTTTTTCACGATTCTGATCCTATAGATGTGTTTAGCATAGTTGATTTACTGGGAATCAACACCCAAATCTTGTGTTTTTAAAGAGAAAAAAGATATTTGGAGCCTCAAAGATTTTGGACCATTGCTTTTTTTTTACCCTATAAAAACCCACCCATGTCCGAATCTAACACTCCAACAGCGGATGCCTATAAAATACATCACATATGTATGGTCAAAATTTAATAATAAATAAAAAAAACTAAATAATCTTACTTAATATGGATGAAAAATTTGAGTTCTGACCAGATAAGGATGGAATGACGGAACTCAATGTAGCTGGAATTGCGGGTAATTATAGATACGCAGCCAAGGACTACAAACACAGTGTGAATCTGTGCAAGTTGTGTGGGCCAGTAAAGACTGGAGAATACCTTATGAACCTGGACAACTTGAAATGTCTTGAAGTAGTGATTTCCCAAAATAAAACAGTATGACCCACAAGGGCTCTGCTCGTCTGGTAAGAGTGGCTCGTTTAAGCCACCAAGTTAAGAAGACGCCACGAGTTCGAAACTCATGGGTGCATGTCCTTTGCTGTGAGGCCGAAGCTAATGAACTGAATGAATAAAGCAGTTTTTCCTTGATCATAAGTTAGATTCTAAAGTCAGAGACAGCCGGGTGACACCAAATATCAACATATCGAGTGACTCCTGAGCTTTTCCTGATTCTCTTCCAATTCTTAGAGATGTTGAAATCAATTCCTCTAGTGGTCCTTATTATGTTTTCATGTCGTACATCTGGTTTCCCAGGTAGGTCCATTGAAGTATTAAGGTGTGTTTGTTGGCGCATTCCATGGGACGCCACAGACATCAAATGGTGGACGCGATGAATGGGCATCCATCGCATTTGTGGAACCGTGCCCCCCTCCTATTACACGATGAGAATGAGATGGGAGGAACGCCACTTAAAAAACTCAAGCGGAGGGGGGTGCAACCCTGATCCTTTGTAATATACCTAAGAATTTTTAATAATAAAGTCAAAATTTTTACGTAAGTTCAGATTTGAGAGTGACCCAAACCCATCAAATTTGGGTTCGATAAGGGGTTGGACTGCTCGTCTAAACCCGAGATGGAGCGATGCAGACTCCATAAAATCGATGTGTATGGGATTCAGATAGATCAAAATTTAGAAAACTCATTTGATCGAAGTGGGTCGGATATGTATGTGCAGTTTGGATTAGGATCCACACAGCCCGAGCCTAGAGAGGCATTTAAGAAAGGAAGAAAGAGGATAGAGGCATTCTAGAAAAAAACATTTTTAGAGAATTTACGAGAAGACGAAGGGTAGGTTGGGGTTTTCCCATTGAAGGAGCCCCAACCAATGGGTAGATGCCATGTGGCAACCCGCCTCTCTCTCTCTCAACCCCCCTCTCGATCTTTTCTCTCTCTCTCATTTTCTTTCCCCCTTTTTATCTCTCTTTCTCTCTCTTCACTCTCTCACTCTCTCAAACCCTATCCTCTCTCCTCTCTTTCTCATCTTCTCATCACCCTCTCTCTTTCTCTTGTTTTGCCAACACCACCACTATTGCTTCCCTCTACACCACCTGCAGGACATATGTCATTAAACACGGCATCGGAGAGCCATCTCTCTCTGCCATCGAACCACCACCCTCCTCTCAATTCTCTTGTTGACCACCACACCTGAATACACCACCACCACCGCTGGGACACCTCCCTCCGACCACCTTGTTCCACCATTGCCATGACCTCTCTCTTGTCGAAACCACCCTGCTGGCCACATGCGACCACCCTTGCTGCCACTGACCATTGCCACAACAGCCAGCCCTCCCCTGCCTTCGGTTTGCTCTCCCTCTCCTACGCAACCATCTCTCTCATTCTCTTCCTTTCCCTCCTCTCTTCTGTTTCTACCATAAAGGTGGAAGAGGAAAGAGAGGAGAAGAAAAAAAAGAAAGACGAGAAGAGGAGGAAAGGAAAGAAAAAGAAGAGAAGAAGAGGAAAGAAAAAAGGAAAGAAGGAACAAAGAAAGGAGAAAAGGGGGAGCGCACAACCGCCACTCTCCCTCTCGTCTCATTTTATGTACGAGTGCACCACCATTGCCACCACCACCAGGTCGGGTGGACTCCACTGATGCTGAACAACAACCTGTTGTTGCTATCATCGTACCATCACCATAATCGCATCGTATGCTGCCTCGTAAGTTGTGCCATGCACTATTTCAAGATCTGTGCATGTTGCCTCAGGAACGACACCGATGCTGCTCTATGCATGCATTGCCTCATGGTCCACACCATAGTCGCTCTCCCCCTTGAGTTGTCGATCTTACACCAGAGTACGTGCATATTTGGGAAGTTCAAAAAATCTCCAAAAGAAGGATACATTTTTAAAGGTATAATTCTCAAATCTTTATCAAGGCTTGGGGTATAATACTTTTGCACTTTTCAGGTTCCTAATTACGCAAGGGGTGCATAAGTTGTTACTTGTAGATGCATTTAAAACCCAAAAATGATCCTTTTGGGGTTTGTATATCTGTTAGAATATTTTATGAAACTAACTGGAGTTGGGTTTTGGCAGACAAGATATATAATCATAGAATCGGGTTTATTAAGAACATTTTGAAGTGTCAAGTAACGATGAACCTTAAGTGTATGTGTTATACGAGCATATGCCATCAAGGCATACACATGAAATGTTTGTGATGTGTATTGATACGTATGCAATTATGACATACGTATGAAAATTCTTGTTTGTGTGCGTGTGCTCGGTGTGTATATCTCTGTTAGGGATGCACATGAGCCGAGCTTGGCATGTTTAAGCTCGTCTCGCTCATGTAAACTAGTGTATAGGCTCAGCTCTAGCTCGACCTCGATTCATGTCGAGTATTGAGCCGAGCCGAACTTGGCCTGAGCTCAACAAAGAGAGAGAGAGAGAGAGAGAGAGAGAGAGAGAGAGAGAGAGAGAGAGAGAGAGAGAGAGAGAGAGAGAGAGAGAGAGAGAGAGTTGAACCTTGTTGCTGTTGGTGGCCATCAACATCTCTCTCTACCATCACAACCCTCCAAACTCGCCTCCATTTAGTTGGCATCGATGGCTTCCTTTACTTGTCTCCATTGTTATCTCATAGTAAGAATTCATCCATAACTCTCCTAATGTAAATTTACAAATATTAGCCATGAACTTTTTTTGCTTCTTCAAGGTGAAAGAGTAGCAGATTGATTCATTAATTACTTTACTTGAAGCTAGAGAAACTTGACATAGTTGATTGCTTTGTCTAAGATAATAACCAAATCAACTTGTTTCAACATACAGATAACCTAGCTCAGATGTCTGATAATCATATTTGTTGATAAAAAAATGTGAGACCTTTAAAATCAAAGATTTTTTTTTAAAATAATTTGAGAACACTGTTCAAATCTCGACCATCCTTCACCAAAGAGATGGTAAAGTTGAAGCACGCCTTTTGATTCAGCAACACTTTTGCAGAAAAGTGAGAGTTTTCTGCAAATGAACAAAAGAAATAAGAAGTTGCTCTAAAAATTAACTAAATGAATATAATAAACAAATAAAAGAAAGGAAAGAAAAAATAGATAAATAAACACACCTTTTTTGGACTCGAGGTTCATTTTAGGCTTTAGAGTTCTTTTCATTATTTTTGTCTGTTCAACAATACTTCTGCAAGAAATTCAGGGTTTTCTGCAGTTATTTTGGCAGAATCTTCATGCAAGTGAGGAAGATCAAAGAGACAAGTTTCGATAGTCTTGTGTTTGTTCTTTTCAATACCAGCGCTCAAACGTCTTCCTTCTCTCCTTATTGTTCATAGGGGCATGCCCTTATTTGTAGGCGTTCAAAACAAATTCAGATTATAGGACTTTTCTGATTTAGATATGATCCAAATGGATCTATACTCATTTCGGATGAGAGATGAGGTTAACTGTGAGGAGTCCTCCTTGAGAGGAAGTTTATCTGGGAGAGAATATTTCTTCAAAATCTTGCAAAAGTGGTTGGAGATAAGGCAAATGTGCCTCATTTGCTCGAACTGATTAGATGGTTAATTTGGTTTGTCCATCCAGAGATGGATGGCTAAATAGGTTTGGTCGTCCTCTAGAGACATGATAAAGCAAATGCTGAATAGACCAGACTGGATAGATAAATTGAAGTAGTCGTCCAGAGTCAGACAACATAATTGAGATAATCGTCTGGAAGGAACAAGGCAAATGTTGGATCGATTGGATGGCTGAACTGAGATAGTTGTCTAAGGCATGATGACTGAACTGAGATAGCTAACCGGTAGGAACAAGTGATGGATTTTTTGGGTTTTCTTGTGCTATCCTTTTTGTGAACTCCAACCTACAACTTGATTCTTCCAAAGATGTTAGTATTTTAGGTATCTTGAAAAAAATGGGTGTCTACAATATTGCAAAACCAAACTATATCATATATTAAAATTTGAAACAAGAAAATGCAAGAAAGCGTACCTTGGTTCCATTAGGTACTAGGTCCTGCAATATCTTCACTCTCACTGATTCAAAGAGAGAGAGAGAGAGAGAGAGAGAGAGAGAGAGAGAGAGAGAGAGAGAGAGAGAGAGAGAGAGAGAGAGAGAGAGAGAGAGAGAGAGAGAGATGGGAGGGGCTGGAGAGATGGGGGACTTTCAAGAGATAGAGGGATGATCTTTATATAATTTATATATTATATATTATACAAATAAGATCTGAGCCTTATTGAGCCTACCGAGCCCTATCAAGCTCGGTAGGCTGATCAATCCCAACTCGTTTGTTTGGCCGAGCCTTGAACTCAGTTCAAGCTCAACTCATTTAGGGGATGAACTGAGCTCAAGCCAAGCTTGAGCTGACTCAAGTCATTGTGCATCTATAATCTTTGTTGTGCTCATTTTTTGAGGTTGAACTCTTGTTACGACTCGTTCTCTTCGTGAATTATCTCCTAGTGAACCAATATACACTCGTGATTGTGTCTAGGTGGGAGCCCTAGTGCATCATTATAAATAAAACTCGTATCATCGAGAAAATTGAGTGAATGATGATATTCATGAGGTACATGCGATTGGAGTGGTTTACAAATATTTAATATCATTATGATACGATACATACGTATGCAATTGATACAAACATACGATTATTAGTGTGATGTGATTCGCACGTATACAATTGAGGCATACATATGAATGTTGTTGTATTGTGATTCGTACGTGTGTAGTTGAGGCATATGTATAAATGTTATTGTGTGGTGATTTGTGTATATGCAATTGAGGCATACATACAAATGCTTACATAAATTGTGTTGTGTGCATATGCAATCGCCGTGCATACAAATAAATGCTATGTATGTTTAGTATTATACATAATTTGTGAGGTGATGTATGAAATGAGACAAAATATATGGATACATGCATTAAAAATTAACTGATAGGGTTGTTTGCATGCATTAAAAGATATTTGTTTAGAGTATATATATATATATATATATATATATATATATATATATATATATATATATATATATATATAATGACATATCTGTATGGTTTAACATTTTTACGTAATGGGCATCAACTCCTTACAATAGTTTCAATTATGAAATCTTGTGATGCGTGTTTGACATTTACAAATGTGGCAAATGGTGAGTTACAAAGGCGATGCATGTTCGAAAGACATTTTTCATATTTAGTATTGACCCCAATAATTGTTTTATATACTGAAAATGTGTTCTTTGTATTAAATCTTGCAAGTATGACAAATTTGATCTATGCACTGGGTGTGTGATCGAATAACATGAATTTATGAGTGTTAATCTAAGTTATTATTTGTTGTGTTAAATTTTTGTTATTCGTGTTTTAATCTACACTCTGGCATATATAATGCATGCTATACATGATTGAGTAGTATGAAATTTATGGGTATTGACTTGAGTGCAACTGTTAATAGGATATTGCCTAGCATGTACGTTTACTATGTCAAATGACATGCATTTAGAAAAAGTTCTAAAAAATTAAGAAAATTGCACTACGTGTCACTCTGAAAGATGGGGTGACATTGGCTCATACTATTGAGGTCGAACAAGTGGGTCAAATATGAACTTGCGTCTACACCAACATCGTGTGAATTATGGTCTTATCAGACGTAGACTGTGACAGTCTTGTCGGGTCAAATGTGAACCCTTCCCCTACCATGACAGTTTAAGGAGACTTTACGCCCCATTACATGTGGCAAAGTTTGAGCTACAGTTGTATACCGATAGTAGTGCACCTACGATATTTCAGTTTAAGGGACGATGTGTGTCAGACTCTGGTGCTAGTCTCTTGTTTTCTTGAAGATTAAGATGTAAAAATTATAAAAATATGTGAATGAATAGCCCTAGGGAAGCCTGAGTACCCATAGTTGATAAAGCGTAGTGCCCCGGGTAATAGGATGAAATTTAAGTTTCGATGTTTGCAAGTAGAACTTGAATTGCAAAAGAAAGTTAATTAAAATAATAAAAAAATACTCATGCATGAGGTAAGTCATGACATGACTACATATTTGTATGCATTTAAACTATTTACGAATATGTTCATATGTTTAAATATGATACCTGCATAATTGTTTGCATGAGGTATGTGTGAGCATGATTGCATACTTAAATAAAGTAGATATTTAACTATATGCGTGGATTGACATGTGAGCATAAATGTATGCTAGAAATAAGCTATGTGTATAGTTGTATGCACAACTACAGGTACATATGATTATATGTTTGAATTATATGTGCACATAAGAGTATGCATGGACTATATGTTTGATTTACGGCTAAATATGTGTGTAAGACTGTATGCATATGATTTGTTTGCTCACATCATCATAGGATGATGTAAGGATTATGTAGGTTATATCGTAACCACTATTTATATATTGTTTGCATGTTTTAGACCTAGTAAGGCTCTACGAAATTGTGTTGAGACATGATGTGTGTAAGGCCCATGATTTTTAGAGAAAAAAAAATTAGATCCGGGTTGGATCCGGATCTGACCCAGACCCAAAATCGGGTGCCCTAAAATCCCCTCTGCCTATTTAAGGCATGCGAAGGGGCAAGGTTTCTCATTCGAGAAACCCTCCCCCCTCTCGCCGCTCTCTCTCTGTGCTGGCCCTTCTCCCCCCCACAGTTCCCTCTCTCCCTATCCCTTTTTTTGACCACCATCGTCGGTGACCCCTGCCGCTGTTGTCTCCCTCCCCTCACGTGCTCTCTTTCTCCCCCTTGCTCCTCGCCTTCTGGTGACCCATGATGTTGTGCCCCCTCTCTCGTCTTCTTCAGTCTTATCGGGCACCCAACCCTGATCGACACCAGCATCCAGCCACCCTTTCCGATGAGCACCTCCCGTTCCCATCTCTCCCTCTCTGTCTCAATGACCCCGAGCTCATCCCATCCCTCGCTCTGGCCTCCTCTCAGGTAGGATCTCTTTCTCGCTCCCTCTCTCTCAGTTGTCAGGGGAGGGGCACAGGCCCCCTCCCTGCCTTCTTTTTCTCGGTAGGCAGAGCTGTCGCCTCTATCACCTTCGGAGTATCATAAAATACATAGCATAATAAACCACTGGATTAGTCTCAGCTGTTTTTACATTTCGCGTCTGTGAGTACCCACATGCCAACTAATATCAAAACAAAGATTATCCTGATCACAATATTGATTGGTTGTGTATTTTGAGATTGATGAATTGCTTATTGCTTATGCTTATATTCTATCAATTGCTTTAGTTAACTATTCTCTGCTTGTAGAATCAATTATTCATGGTAGAAATATATTATTTCACGAATAGTTAACTGCTCATGCTAGTGTAGCTTAATTACTAGCTTAAATTGCTTATCATGCTAGCATAATATGCCTTGTTTTAATTTTGTTTCATATTGTCATACTTACGTACCTACTAGTTTTTTATGAAACTGACCCATTTTGTGGGCGTAGGTGACAAATATATTTACTAGACAGCCGATGGCGTGATGTGAGATGGCTAGAGATGTCACTCCTCTGCTCGCAGTTTTGGTTACCTGTGTTGGTTTTGAGTTTTGTCTAAGGAAAACCCTAAATTTTGTACAATTGAAAGTTCATCATTAATGTATACTTGGATCATTAATTGTCTTGCTCAAATTATTTTTGATAATAATGGTTTCGATGATGGATTTTTACGCTAACGTGCCCAAAGTTGCCAACTTTTTTTGCTTTTCAAAAAAGATATTTTCGCTGATTCTTAAAAATAAAAATTTTGAAAAATGAAAGGTTTTCTAAGTATTTTCAAAGGTTTACAAGTTTGGAATTTTGGGGCGTTACAACTTGATATAAGAGCAATGATTTTCAACTATCGGACATCCGCATCACGCTGTAAGTAAAACCCTTCTTTCTGCTTATGAAATTCCATTGCATGCTTAAACTGAATTACTGCATATTTTTGTGCTTGAAGTTTTCGATTGTGCAATGGACTCTCCGACTAGTGCTGGTAGTGGTCCGAGAAGAAGCATGCATCGAACGCATGGCCGATCTGTAAGGGGGAGGGACCTTTTCATGGAAAGGGATGGACGTATGACGTCTTGATCAGATTATTAGACTAACTGGCCAACCCCACCCACCTTTATTGATAGTTGGGGCTTTCCACTTTCGGTCGCCTACCTGGCACCCTTGGCGAGGACTTGGGCCGCAGTATATTTTTGAGAAAATGACCATATACCGTCGCATGTGTGGGTTAACCAACATGCCATGCCAAGCTTATTAGAGGATGATATTCCCTAGAGGTCCAAGAAAAGTGTCTTCTGTGGAGAAATAGGGCACACCCTAGATACTTGTCACCTCAAGGGTGAATATGATAGGACGATAGTAGCATAGGGATGTGAGGGCACAATTTCCTCAGTCTTGGATGCCTTGGAAGTTTTTGCGATAGACGAGCAACTACCACACTCATTAGGCGCTGTGGGAAATGCTTCACCTACTTACACACCTGCACTTGAGTCGCTGATATATATCCCAGACTCGTCAGAATATACACCAGCAACACTCCTCCACGGGCAAGAGACCTCTGATAAGGAGTTACCTCCCTCTTCCCCTCCGCATAGGTTTAGGTGCACGAGCAACAAGAGGGAGTATCTTAGGCAGTTCACTAGCCGTCCCTGAGGGGAGTTAGTACCTGTCAAGTTTTGTATTAGAGTCTGCGAACTCCTTCACTATTGCAGATAAAATTTCTTTTTGGCTTGTGTACCAGCACTGTTGGATTTTTGTATGAATTACTTTTATAATGCTTAAAGTACTACGGATTATTGTTCTTTTCTCTCGAGTCTCCTGCATTTTAACTTTTTATCATTTGGTTATATTAAAGGATGGTGAGGAGCTCGAATGAAGACTCAACAGATGAATAGTCTGAGCTGCGGCGATTCGTGATGGACTCACTTAATATCTTGGCTGAGAAAATTCGAAGTTAGGTTTGCTCACACTAGGATCAAGCTCCCTTATCTGAGACAAGCCCGACAATGACTTACGAGAAGTTTCTGAAACTTGATCCCCCGAGCTTCATTGGAAAGGTGGACCCAAACATGGCTTGAAACTGGGTTGTTCCAAGTGTTGTCGGTCCTAGACGATAAGAAGATTCTTTTTGGGACCTTTTGACTAAAGGATGATGCCCACGACGGTTGGGACACGACCCAAGAAATGCAGTTTCTGGGCACTTCTATGATTCTGTGAGAGGCCTTCAAATGGGCTTTTCTAGAGAACTACTTCCCCCCTCATGCGAAGGAAAAGAAGGTCAAATTTTTAGAGTTGTGCCAGGGCAACTTAAGTTTGGGCGAGTATATCGCCAAATTTCAACAATTGGAATGCTATTGTCCCAACCTGTTTGAGGACGACCGCGAACGGGATGGAAAGTTCATTCAAGGGCTGAAAGAGGGACTCAAACATCAGGTCCTCACTAGTATGCCCCAACTTTTTCTACAGTTGTGGCAACAACCACCCTCCTGAGTGAGGATTGGGAAAGTTCAAAGAACGCCCAGAGCAAGAAGCCACCTACGACAGGTGGTGAACCAAAGAAGACTCCGTATGGTGGCTAAGTCAGGCAACTGCCTTTTCTGGTGAAGACAAAAGGAGGAAAGAAACAGGTTCCTTATGCGAAGAGATAGCACCAACAGGGCAACCCACCACCCAGGCAGCATTTCAGCGATGTCTACCTCAAGTGTAAGCAGTCGCATGGAGGGCAAGCTTGCCCTCGTGAGACAGGCAGTTGCCTGAACTATGGCAAGATGGGCCACCACATCTGAGATTGCCGCAAGAAGGAGGCCAACGACCTCAGGCGGATTGGTGGAGTACCCCAGCCCCCTTGACCACTTCAGCAACAATAGCAGTCGTAGTCTAGCGAACAAAAGAAGGCACCATGATGAGTGCACACCACCACGGTCGAGCAATTGAGCAAAGGGAAGCTCGTACAAGGTACAATCATGATTGCTAACCAAGCAGCCTTCGTACTTTTTTATTGTGGTGCCACACATTCTTTCATTTTTGTAAATTTTGTTGAGAAATTGCACATACCTGTAAAACAAATGAATAATACCCTAGACGTGTATAACCTAATTAGGAAAAACACAGTTTGTACTACCTACATATCAGATTTGAACGTAGTTTTGGCAGACCAACATTTGCTTGCCTATGCCATCCTGCTGAACATGATGAAATTTGACATCATCCTAAGCATGGATTGGTTACACAAATATCATGCCAAGGTCCTTTGCCAAGATGGCAAAATTATTTTGTCTCCGCCAGGGTTTTCAAAGGTAGAGTTCAAGGTTGCCAAACCTATACATGCGAGCCATATGATTTCATCGCTGAAGGCGCATAACTACTTGCGAAAGGGATGCACTGCCTTCCTAGTCCGTGTCATCCAATCTGACCTGATGCCTACTCCCATCATCGAGCTAGATGTGGTCCATGATTTTTCAGATGTGTTTCCATAAGAGTTGTTGGAACTTTCCCTGCCATGTGAGGTAGAATTCAATATCGAATTGCTATCAGGCACCATATCAATTTCTAAAGAACCATACTGTATGGCGCATGTCGAGCTTGAGGAGCTCAAAAAGTAATTATAGGAGCTGTTGGATCAGAGATTCATTTGTCCCAGTGTTTCACTTTGGGGAGCTCTGATATTATTCGTGAAGAAGAAAGATTAATCTTTGTGATTGTGTATAGACTATCGAATGCTCAACCAAGCCACAATAAAGAATAAATACCCATTGTCGCGCATCAAGGATCTATTCGACCAGTTGTAGAAGGACAAAATCTTCTCGAAGATAGACATGAGATCTGGGTACCATCAACTCAGAATTAAGAAAATTGATATCTCCAAGACGGCCTTTCGAACCAGATATGGTCATTACAAGTTTATTGTCATGCCCTTTGAACTCACTAAGGCTCCCACAACTTTCATGGACCTAATGAATAGGGTGTTCAAGACATTCTTGGACTCCTTCATGATCGTATTCATCGATGACATCTTTGTGTATTAAAAAAGCAGGGAGCAACATCGTGAGTACTTGAGCATTATTTTAGAGACATTATGAAAGGAATCCTTGTTCACCAAGTTTTCTAAATGTAAGCTTTGGCTCAAGGAGGTTATGTTTTGGGGACACGTTATCTTTAAGTATAGAGTGTCCATGGACCATGCAAAAGTCAAGGTTGTGCTGAATTGGCAGCAACCGAGGAACGTACGTGACAAACTCGGGTACCCTAAAATCCCCCCCGCCCCGCATGCCTATTTAAGGCATACAAAGGGGCATGGTTTCTCATTCGAGAAACCCTCCCTTCTCTCCCTCCCCCCCCCCCCCCCCCCCACACACACACACACGTAGCTCCCTCTTTCCTGCTCCCTTTTTTCAACCACCATCGCTGGCGACACGCACCATTGTTGTCCCCCTCTCCTCACGTTCTCTCTTTCTCCCCTCGCTCTTCGCCCTCCGACGACCCATTATGTTATCCCCCCCCTCTTGTTTTCTTCAATCTCACAGGGCACCTGACCCTGGTCAACACCTGCGTCTGACCACCCTTCTCGACGAGCACCTCCCGCTCCCATCTCACCGTCTCCCTCTCGGTGACCCCGAGCTCATCCCCACTCTCGCTCCAGGCTCCTCTTAGGTAGGATCTCTCTCTCAATTGTCAGGGGAGGGGTGCATGCCCCCTCCCCACCTTCTCTTTCTCGGCAGGCAGGGGCGACTCCCCTGCTGGCTCTACATTTTCGGCAGGCAGGGGTGAAACCCCAGTTGCCTCTATATTTATGATAAGCAAGGGCAAAGCCTCTGCCTCTCTGTCTTTCTGGTAGGTAGGGGCAGAGCCCCTGTCTTTGCCCAGTTACCCTCGACAGGCAGAGGCTTTCGCCCTTGCCTCCCTTCCTGTGGTCGGTCTAGTAGGGGCTTTGCCCTTGCCACCCTATTTTATTTTGGCAGGAAGGGGGGTGAAACCCTTGCCCCCCTCCCTCACCCCTTATTTTTGTGAGTCGGGTCAGGCTCGACTGGATAGTCGAGCCCACCCCTTAGACTGGGCTATGCAAGCCAGGGATGAGCTTGGTCTGACAGTCAAGCCCATCCTTGCCTTCCCTCCCTCCTCGTCTCCAGTTGCGAGCCAGGGTCGAGCTCGGCTTGACAGCTGAGCCCACCCCTCTTTCGTAGCAAGCCAGGGTTGGGCTCGGCCTGACAACCAAGCCCACCCCTAGGACTTGGTTGCTCAAGCCAAGGTGAGGCTAGGCTTGATAGCCGAGCCCACCCTCACCTTATGCTGCCGTGTTCCTCCCTTGTCGGGTCGGGTTTTGGCTCACTACTGAGCCCACCCCTCGGCCCTGTGCTTTGCAAGCCTGGGTCGGTCTCAGCCTGACAGTTGAGCCCACCCTTGTTCCTCGGCCCTAGCCTTTACAGGCCAGGGTCAATTTCAGTGTGATAGTTGAGCCCACCCCTCAACCCTTGTTGGTTTCGATCAAAGGTCGGACTCAACCTGACAGATGAGCCCGCCTTTGCCCCACCCTTTTTTTTTTGTTTCATTTTGAGCAATTGTATGTGTACTCATGCTTTTGCTTTTTGCAACTTGCGCAACAGAGTCCACTTGCACCCTGCGGCCTGAGACATTCATCACATACACTCGAAGACGTGCGCAACACCGTGACTCTCCAAGTTAGGGAAAATTTGCGTAAAGGATAATGGATAAACTAAAATAAAGTAGTTCAAAATTAAAATGAAAAAAAGGACAAAGGACAATATATATGTATACATATATTTATGTACATGCACCTTTAACACAAGGACGCTATTTCACGGTCCTTGTTCTTTTTTATTTCCTATCTTTATTGTTTTTTGTTGCCGCCGTGCTTTCTGTGCACAGGATTTTGCTTCCGCATTTACTTTCCTGTCTTTACTGCTTTTCGTTGTCGACACGCTTTCTATGCATAGGCTTTTACTTTTGCATTTACTTTCCTGTCTTTACTGCTTTCTGTCTTTTCTGTTTACTGCCTTTACTTTGTCGCCACGCTTTAGTGCACAGGCTGTTGCTTTCGCATTATTGCTCTTTGTCTTTTCTTGCCGTCATACTTAGCGATTGGACTTACATTTTTGGCACTTGTGACTCCTTAAATTCAAGTCTTACAGGGCACGCAGGAGTGCGTATCATTTTTTTTCTATTTGAAAAGATGTGAATTTGTGTATAGACGCTACAGTCTCGAGACAAAGATTCCTTATACGGATCCCAGCTTCTCAAGTATGCAATCTTGCAAAGCAAAGCTAGAGAATGTTGTGAGTTGCAAATTAGCAACTAGCTTTTTCCTAAGTCGGTACACTTGGGATAAGCATTTTAGATCCATGGAGATTCTAAACCATGCAAGTTGTTTCCTGTTTCACAAGACTGAGCTTGTCTAATTTAGAATTACTTACATCATGTACTTGTGAAACTCTGTGTTGGGTTATCTTTTGAGAAACCCATGCCCTTATCATCGTAGTCATACATTTAGACAGGTATGGTATGTTTATACTATGATGAGTGGGATGAGAGGTCTATGACAACCTCAAAATGTGCGATAAGCAGCTTGTTGAAATCATATAAAATGGTGATTATTTGCCTTCACATGCAAGATGCTCGAGTTGGGTCGAAAGATCAGAGCATGTAGAATGGGGCGTCTGTTAAGTAACCCTGACATGCCCATTCACCTCTTGTTTCCATCAAGGGAGAGGATGGATTGGTACAAAACTCCGATAGATATGTTGTTAACAACCACCCATCAGGCAAATGACTCAGTGTTCCCAGTCATCGAAGTTAGGGAACGGGACTACCAAAAATTATCCTAGGTGGTAGATCCTATAGATTTCTGCAGAAGTAAGATGCATCCGTGGGGACGAATGCCTTTGAAAAATCCTCTCTTGGTCATTGACCGTCCTCTTAGGAGCAAACTCAGCTAGCTATCCGGAGTATCATAAAATATATAGCATAATAAACCCCTGGATCAGTCTTAGTTGTTTCTATATTTTGCGTCTGTGCCTACTCACGGGTCAGCTAATATCGAAACAAAGATTATCTTGTTCACAATATTGATTGGTTGTGCATTTTGAGATTGATGAACTGCTTATTGCTTATGTTTATATTTTGTTAATTGATTTGGTTAATTACTCTTTGCTTGTGGAATTAATTATTCATGATAAAAATAGATTATTTCCCTCATAATTAACTTCTCATGCTAGTGTATCTTAATTATTGGCTTAAATTGCTTATCATACTAACATAATATGCTTTGCTTTAATTCTGTTTCATATTATCTTACTTGTGTACCTACCAGTTTTTCATGAAACTGACCTATTTTATGGACACAGGTGATGAATAGATTTATCAGACAGCCGATGGCGTGATACGAGATGGCTCAAGATCTTACTTCTCTACTCACAGTTTTGGTTAAGGGAAAACCTTAAATTTTGTACAACTGAAAGTTTATCATTAATGTATACTTGACTCATTAATTGTCTTGCTAAAAATATTTTTGATAATGATGGTTTCGATAATGGATTTTTATGCTAACGTGCCCAAAGTTGTCAACTTGTTTTGCTTTTCAAAAAAATTATTTCTGCAGATTCTTAAAGATAAAAACTCTAAAAAATGAAAGGTTTTCTATGTGTTTTCAAAGGTTTACAAGTTTGAAATTTTGGGGCGTTACAATGTGTCTCATACTCCATTTCTTTTCACTTTTAAGCTTCGCAGGAATGGGCAGACGAATGTTGAGGGACATGGGAATTACTATATTGGACTGGACTGTACCCTTCTATCTATACTTTGTGCTTGAACTTTGAAATTTCATTATAATATAAATGAAATCATTTGTGACATTTGAATTGTAATGGGTTGATTCTAACTATCTAATGTGCCTGAGTTTGAGGATGGTTTCAAACTGGTTCAAAAAAGTCTTCCACTATATTTAAAAAAAAAGAATTTCCCTAGTCGAGGAGAGGCATTATACCATCCTTGACCCCTTATCTCTCTCCCCTATGTAGCGGTTGGGTAGGGGGCTGACGATGAGGCGAAAGACATGCTCTCTCTTTCTCTCTCTTTTCCCTTTCTTTTTCATTCTTCTTCTCTTATTAGGTTTTTTTTTTCTTTGATTTTCTTTGATTAGTTTTCTTCATTGATTAAGGTGTTTTTCTTTAATTTTTATTGATTAGGGATTTGAATGAAATATCTTTAATTACGGGTTTTCTTTGATTTAATTAGGGTATTTTTTTATTTTCTTTGATTAGAGGTTTGAATCAAATATTTTAATTAGGTTTTTGATATTTAATTTTATTAATGTTTTTTATTTAATTTTCTTTAATTATGGTTTTGAATCTAATTTCTTTAATAGGGCTTATTATATTTAATTTGATTAGGGTTATTTTTCTTTGATCTTCTTTGATTAGAGTTTTAATTAGTTTTTTATATTTAATTTTACAATTTATTCATAGTTTCTTTGATTTTATGTTTTATTTTTTTGTAGTTTAGGGATTTTGTTTTATTTATGATTTACTTTCTTAAATTTTAAGATTTTATGATTTATTTGTGGTTTTTGTATTTGTATATAAAAAATATGAATTTTTAAATTATCCAAAATTTAAACATTTTTTTTCGTACTTGGAGCTAGTTTGAGATTCATATTTGGAGCTAAAATCCATAAATTTTTTGATAAACTTTCATAATTAGATCCAATATAATATCGATTAAAGCATTTATATATAAAAAACATCAATTCTTATTTTTTTAAATTACCCAAATTTTAAATATTTTTAATTTTTAGATTCAATTCAAGATCCATATATGGAGCTAAAATTCATAATAAACATGTTAAAAAACTCGTATAGTTGGACAAATCGAGTGGTACGATTCGAAACAAAGTTATTTAACCATTATCCGCTATCTGCACAGCACAAAAATCAAACGTTGGACACAAGGAATACAACTTCTTGTCTACCCAAAACAAATACTTAGCTTATACTGTTATTACACAACAGACTGTAGGTTATGTTCTATTGTTCCGTTCAATCCTAGATGCACCATCAAACACACCCCTATGGTTCAAATAGCTTACAAGCCACACTCCAACCCAAAGAGAACCACCGCTGCTGTTTGCGCTCCATGCGCTCAACACAATCATCAGACACGGGAAACTCTTAGAACATGGCCTCGCGCATGTCCAACATGACACCTAGCCATGTTCCACCCCTTCTCCTGGAACAACAATGTCTGAAACCAAAATCTGAAAAAATTAAAGAAGACACCTGGAACAAAAACTCTACTTGCCTACGACAGCTTTGCGCACGACCAACCAACCGGGGCTCTGCTTGTCTGGTAGGAGCAGCTAGTGCACGTCACCTTCTGTTGGGATGTTGCAAGTTCAAATCCCTATGGAACTTGGGTCTGCCTAACCCCTTGCCTTTCACAAAAAAAAAAAAATTTGCGCCCGAACAGGAGTGTCTAGACAGGACTATGTCCTGTCCGTGCAATCAAACGACAGACTGATTTTAATATTAGGCCGCACTAAGGTTCGTGAAAAGATTAGGTGCAATATGATTGCACAAGTATTTGTGCATTGAGCACCTGATCACTCTCCATCTTGGGTACAAGGGCCTGTCAGGTGTGGGACCAAGACCTGATGGATGGTGATGGGGTTGCTTAATGCATAAATTTTTGTGCAATAATATTGCACCCGATCCGGACTCCTAAGGTTCCCGATTTCCCGCGTTGTTTGAGTAGGAAAGATGAATTCCGTGAAATGCGTTTCTCTTTTTGGGCGGTCATCCAAACTACTCTCTCTCTCTCTGCGCCACTCATGATTCTCCGCCAACATCACAAGGGTCTCATCTTGATCTTCACTAGACCAGAGTTCTCCCTTCCTTCCTACCACTCTTCAGTTTCCCCAATCTCTCTACAATCCATCCCTCATTACCAACAACACAACCAAGAAGAAGATGTGATAGAATCATCAACCCAAAAGAAAGAAGGAGAAGAAGAAGAAGACCAACGAAGCCACAACCGAGCCCATCGTAAGCCCAGGCTCTCCCGCACCATCTCCCATCTCATCAACAGCCGACCATGGTCCCCCAACCTCGAGCTCTCTCTCCACCCTCTCACCCCCTCCCTCTCCCCCACCACCGTCGTTGAGGTCCTCGAGCGCGTCCACCCCTCCTCCAAATCCCTCCAATTCTTCAAATGGGTGCACGAGCAGAAGGGCTTTACTCACTCGGACAGGACCTACTTCAGGATGATCGAGATCCTCGGCCGCACCAGGAACCTCAACGCGGCTCGCAACCTCCTCATGGGGATGCCAACCCACGGGATCGAGTGGGAGGATCGCTTCTTCAACAGCCTGATGCGCAGCTACGCCGCCGCCGGCCTCTTCCAGGAGTCCCTCAAGCTCTTTCGGAAGATGAAGGATCTCGGGGTCCCTCCTTCCGTCTACACCTTCAACACCATCTTCTCAATTCTCCTCCGCCGCGGCCGCACCAACATGGTCCGCGGCCTCTTCGACGAGATGCTCCGCTCCGGCGTCGCTCCCGACGTCTTCACCTTCAACATCCTCATCAGGGGCTTCTGCCTGAACTGCATGGTCGATGAGGGGTTCAGGCTCTTCAACGAGATGGTGAAGCAGGGGTGCGCTCCTGATATGGTTACTTACAACACCCTCATGGATGGGCTCTGCCGATCCGGGAAGGTCGCGAACGCCCATAATTTGATGAGGGCGATGAAGAGGAAGGGAGGGGAGTTGGTCCCCGATGTGATTTCCTATACCACATTGATCAGGGCCTACTGTGAGAAGCAATCAATAGGCGATGCATTGGACCTGTTTGATGAAATGACAGAGCAGGGATTGAAGCCCAGTGAGATAACATACAATACCCTGATTCAGGGCCTCTGCGAGGCGAGGAAGATGGATAAGATCAAAGAAATCTTGAAGGATGTTATGGATAGTGACAGTTTCAAGCCTGATACTTGCACTTTCAATACTCTGATAAATGCACATTGCAATGGGGGAAAGTTGGATGAAGCATTGGTTATATTTAGTAAGCTCTCAGAGTTAGGTGTCGAGCCCGACTCGGCGTCGTATAGTGTCCTTATCAGGAATCTGTGCTTTAGAGGTGAATTTGAGAAGGCAGAGGCGCTTGTCGATGAGGTGATTGAGAACGGGGTCCTTCTCCGGCGCATCGGTTGCGTGCCACTGGTTGCTTCTTATAACCAAGTACTGGAATATTTGTGTGCAAATGGGAAGACAGAGAAGGCGGAGAAGTTGTTTAGGCAGTTACTCAAGAGGGGTACTCAGGATCCTTGCGCTTTCAGGATATTGATAATCGGACAGTGCAAGGAAGGTAGACCTGAAGCAGGGTATGAGCTTTTGGTGCTGATGTTGAGGAGGGACTTTGTACCTGATCTGGAGACTTACAGTTCTGTGATTGATTGGTTTATGCAGAAGGCTGATCCAGTTTCTGCTCATAAGACTCTTGAGAAGATGTTGAAGAGTGGACATGTTCCTAGGACTTCCATCCTCCATCAGATTTGTAGTTCTCTTGTCGCAGCGGGTAATATTTCTGATGCAGCTTCTGTTATGAGGACGATGATTGAGAAGAGAATTCGCCAGAATATCAGTCTGTCAACAGATGTCGTGACTGGCCTTTTTGCGAATGGTCATGTGAACGATGCCATTGAAGTTGTTCGAGCGCTATATGATAATGGCTACTATGTAAAGTTGGAAAATGTTCTTGATTTGCTTATCCAGACTAGTAGATTTGTGGAGGCGCAGGGAATGTTAATGTTTGGTTTGAAGCATGACCATGAATTTGATAGAGGGGTTTATGGCACAGTTATTACTGGTCTCTGCAAATTTAATAGAGCTGAAGAAGCATTCTCTCTGTTCTATGAAATAATTGAGAAGGGAGAGCGGCCGAGCATGGCTTCGATGAAGCATTTGGCAATTGCACTTGAAATAGAGGGGAAATCAAATGAAGCAGATTTTGTTTCCAAGCGCATGGTGAGCAGTCCAGTGGCAAGTAGAGACCATAAGTACCTTTAATATGGCTTCTTCAAAGATCTACTGCTTTAAGAGTTTTGTTCAAAGGGAGTATGTGCAGAATGTTGGGTATCACTTGGCTGAAAGTATTCTTATCCTAACCATGAATTCATTGCTGCACTATTGTTTCTTTAGTGAAGTGCTGCACACTGGATATTTATTGTTACTTTTCAGTCCATACCACCTCTGAACATTCTTAAGGTGAGTTATTGGCCTCTTCTTTATTTGATTAATTATGAAAATATCAGTTCTCAGGTTTCTTTTTTATTAGTGTCGTTTGAACTCTTCTGTACTGGTTAAGCCCTGTATCATATTTCTATCATTGGCATTTCCCATTCCACAGGAATGTTCATATAGGTGGTTAGGCACCCCTAAATGTGTTGTATCAAGATCAATCCAAACCAGGCCCAAGGGGTTTCTTGTAGTGGAAGGGGGCTTGGCCACTAGATAGGTGGTTAGGCTTCCATTCTCATGAGCATCAGCTCCTTGCATTAATGAGGGCTAGGGCAAGACGAGTTTAAACTGTCGGGACAACGAGGCTTAGCTAGTGTGACTAGGACTCTGATTCCAAGGGTGGTTTCCCCATCTTTCATGAAAAAAAGAATCAATCCGAATCAAACATCTATCGTTTGGCCAACGATTTAGGTGTATCGGATACTCAAGTGTATCAATCTGAATTGACTAAAAAATAATTAATAAAAGATTGTGTCAATCAGAACATGACAAGTTTTAAAACTATTAAAATAATATTAAAAATTAATTTTAAGTTAGTTTTTACATTTATTAAAAAATAGCCGATTCAGGTCAGTATCATATCCATTTTCTGGCTATACACGTATCGGCCGAAACAGACCGATTAGCACAAATACTGACAACATTGATCCAAACCGAAAGTGCGACTACACAACCCTTATTCAGATTCACAGTATTCGGATCTGGATAAATGGATCTGGATCTGATGAGGACATGCTCAAATCACATTACTTTATCAGGGCTTTGGCTGGGATTAAAGTAAGATACGATCGGGATCAGAAAACCTTTACCAAACCGGAATTAATGAAAACCCAATCCGTCTTGATTTAACGATGGGCGGTGGTTTACAAATATTTGCAGCAGAAGCAAAAGATTTGCATGCAGGCACATATATTAACCGTCTGTTCGTGTTTGGTGTACTTGTAAAACAGATGGTTTGTCAATGTCGCCTGGTCATTGACCTCTTTGGTTGTTGCTTGTGGATCCCCACAAACCCACTTCTTCTTTTTCTTCTTCTTCTTCCTCTCTCTCTCTCTCTCTGGTTTTGTCACCATCTTCAAAACTGAACGTTGGGTACAAATGGCTTAGTAGTTCTGAAATCTAAGCCAGAAAGAAGAGAACACCATCTTCAAAAGCTAACCATTTTGTGTAGGAATGGAATGAGAAAGAGGGCGTATCTACCAAGAAGGTAGGCTAATTAAGTTATGGTGGATGTGAACATGTTAGGGGTGGTGCTTTTGGTGGTCTTCCCCTCCATCTTTCTCTTCTGCACAGCCCAAGTGTTATTGATCATATGGAGGTGTAGGAGGAGGAAGGCGAAGGCCAACGGCTCCAAAGCTTCGGAGATGGTGGTGGTGGTGGAGCCCACCGAGATGGAGCAGGATGTGGACCTGGTGAGGGTCCATGGATTGTTGGGGGGTCCATCGAGGGTCCTCTTCACGATTCATGAGGACAGCAGCAGAGAGGTGGACACCGACTCGGAGGTCAGCGAGTCGAAAGGGAGGAGCTATCGGAGTCTCGGGTTCTGCGACCTCTCTCCCGCCGAGACGCCACTCTTCTTCACGCCCCTCTCCTCCCCCTCCTCTAATTCCGACACTGGAAGCGCCTGGCTGGAGATGGCCTGATGGGGGTGACCAAACAACGATTCAGAGATCAAGCCCTCATTGTGGTATTGCCAGTTGAGTTATGGAGGAAAAAAAATTCCTGTACATCTTACAATATAGTTACTGTCTTAAAAATTTTGGAGTCTTGCTTTTCTAGAAGCTTGCTTCACAAGAAGGCCGGAGCAGGTGCAACCCCATTGCACAAATAGGCAGGGTGGGGGCAGGGGACAAGGTCTCCACTCCCGTTCCCTCCCAAAATCATACCTTCCATTCCCACACTGGTTTTGATTTTAACCACCATCCCCGTTTCATGTCCTCCATCCCCGATTCAAACGGGGCGATGTGGGGCTGGGCAGAGCCTTGTTTCTCCTCGATCCACTGCCATCTCTAAAGAAGGATTGCAGACGGAGCGGGGTGGGGGAAGCGTAAGTCCATCCCTGCCTTCATTCCCACATGGGTTTTGATTTTAACCTCCATTCCCGCCTCCATTCTAGTTTCATGTCCTGCATCCCCGATCCAAACAGGGCAAGGCGGGGCGGGCCCCATTTTCCCCCTGTCCAGGGCCATCCCTATGCACAAATGCAATGTGCCGCTACACCTAATCACCCTTCAGAGAGATGTGATCACGTGATATCCAGAATCACCATTGGATCCACCGCCCAACCTATTGGGTGAAGGGCCGGATGCCAAATTCTCCATTTAAAAGAATTTTGTGATATTTGGCATTTGGTACAACAAACAACAACAACAACTACGCCTTCATCCCAAAACAATTGGGGTCAGCGATATGAACCAAAAAAGAAATTCATTTTGGGTCTTCCACATGAATCCTTTTCCTCCAATCATTTCTATCCAACGCCATGTCCTCGGTGAGGTTCAAAGCATTCATATCCTTTCCTATCATCTCCATCCAAGTCTTCCTAGGCCTACCCCGACCTCTTTTAACTAATATATTTTCCCATTTCTCCAACCTTCTAACTGGAGCATCATTAGGCCTTTGCCGAATATGTCCAAACCACCGTAAACGATTCTCTCGCATCTTATTTTCAATGGGTGCAACACCTACCTTCTTACGTATCTCTTCGTTCCGAATCTTATCTTTTATTGTATTTCCACACATCCATCTAAGCATCCGCATCTCAGCTACACTCATTTTTTGAATATGATGTCTCTTGGCAGCCCAACATTCCGTACCATATAGTAAAGCGGGTCTAATAGTCGTCCTATAAAACTTTCCCTTCAACCTCAATGGCATTTTACGATCGCACAGCACTCCAGCAGCACTTTTCCATTTCATCCACCCAACCTTTATCCTATGATTTACATCTCCATCAATTTCTCCATACTTTTGAATGATGGATCCCAAATATTTGAAATAATCATTCACCGGTATATCTTGCTCACCAAGCTTCACTACACTCCCATCACTACTTCGTTGCTTACTAAACCGACATTCCATATATTCAGTCTTACTCTTACTCAACTTAAAACCTCTAGCTTCCAATGTCTGTCTCCATAATTCTAACTTAGCATTAACCCCAGCTCTAGACTCATCAATCAAAACAATATCATCAGCAAACAACATACACCACGGTACATTTTCTTGAATTGATCTCGTAAGCTCATCCATCACTATCGCAAATAGGAAAGGGCTTAAAGCAGATCCTTGATGTAACCCAACCGTTATCGGGAAATTGGTTGTCACCCCTCCACAAGTGCGGACATTGGTTACTACTCCTTCATACATATCTTTAATTATACTAATGTACTTGAGAGAAACACCTTTCTTCATCATTGTCCACCAGAGAACGTCCCTAGGTACTCTATCGTATGCCTTCTCTAAATCAATAAAAACCATATGCAAATCTTTGTTCCTCTCTCTATATCTTTCAATAAGTTGTCTAAGAAGATGTATAGCTTCCATAGTTGATCTTCCAGGCATAAAACCAAATTGATTCTCCGATATCATGACAACCTTCCTCAACCTAGACTCAATCGCCCTCTCCCAAAGTTTCATAGTATGACTCATGAGTTTTATACCACGATAGTTTGTGCAATCTTGTATATCACCCTTATTCTTATATAAAGGCACCAAAGTACTCTTCCTCCACTCATTAGGCATCTTATTTGTTCGCCAAATCAAGTTAAAAAGATTTGTCAACCATTCTAAACCTTTCTCTCCCAAGCATTTCCAAGCCTCGATAGGTATACCATCTGGGCCAACTGCCCTTCTTGATTTCATTTTCTTCAAAGCCTCTGCAATTTCTTTCTTTTGAATCTTGCGCATGAAGTCACGATTTATCTCATGAAAAGGAATGGAGAAGTCTCCAAGATCTTGAGCATGACTATCATTAAATAGCTTATCAAAATAATCTTTCCATCTCTCCTTAATCTCCTCATCTTTGACTAAAACCCTTTGCGTTTCATCTTTGATACATCTAACCATACCCAAATCCTTCGATTTCCTATCTCTCATCTTTGCAAGCCTATAAATATCCTTCTCGCCTTCTTTGGTATCCAACTTGTCATAAACCTCCTTATATACCTTAGCCCTCGCGTTTCGAACAACTTTTTTAGCTTCCTTCTTTGCTATCATATTTGGCATTTGGTAAAAAACAATAAAAAATCACCACCAACAACGAATTTTAGATATCATTTGAGTGAGGCCCAACTGCAGATCAAAGGTGATCAGGCGCAACAGCACATTTCATTTGTGCAATTTGATTGCACCTGATCCCAATTCCTTCGAAACAGCATGCTTTTGAAATTTTGTGAGAAACTTGCTTTCCAATGAATGAAAAAACTTATTTTTCTTTAGTGTGATTTTTTTTTTTGACAGAGAAAGCTGGGGATAGACAGACCCCTACCAGTTATACAACCATACCATTGGGATTCGAGCTTGTAACGTCCCTGACGTGCTCCTGCCAGACAAGGGGAGCCCCCTGTTGGTAGTGTGAAATTTGACTTGTTTGATGCTGAAACTGCACATTTCATTTTAGAAGAAATTATACTTTATTTAATTTTTTTATTTTTATTATAAAAGTAACACAAAATAAATATTTTTTTGTAAAAAAATACTCAAAAATATATTTAAGAAAAAGCACAAATTTTATCTAGGGTAATTTATATATAAAAAATGTGTAGCTGCACAACAGTAGAACGATGCTGGCCATGATGGACTGTCAGCATGCGAAATGGCACACAAAAACTCACAAAAATGCTGTTTTTGCTACTTTTTGCTATAACGGTTATGAACCGCCACTAATGCCTCTAAGGGACACATCCAACAATAAACATTTTGCTTCAAGTGGCAGTCCAGAACCGCCACTAAATCATGATTTTCACAATTTTGATGCTGTTTTTCAGCATTTTGTGGAAAAAGCGCTGAACGTCCAATGGAGGCTTAAGAAGGCTCCACTCCAAGTTGGGCTCCTATGGATTGAGCAGCTGCCTATCACTCTATATATGTAAACACCAAACATATGGCAAACCTACAGTTAACCACCTTCAGTTTTCAAATATATTGAGATAAATGCTTATAGCTTTTAATTCATTGTAAGATAGTAATAGCGTAACTATGGATGCAAATGCATCGGATTTTAGATGGAGGTTTTGTAATTTTTTTCTGTTCCTAATTCAATTCTCCTATGTATTTAGCTGTTCCGGATCCAACCCGCATGCATTCCTAAGCGTAACTATGAACGGACCATGTAATGATCCATTTTCTCTATCGAGTTGGGAGAAAAAGCTGCAACTTCACATTTGGAAGCAGATGATCATGAGGACTTGCTTTTCAAATATAACAAAAGAATCATGTGTGAATTTTCATATTCTAGACACACAATAGATTCTTTTATTTTATTCATCCTCAACTGTAGATTTTTTCTTCTTTCATAACGAAGAGACCACCGTTATCATAGAATAAATTTTCATTAGCTTGGGCCTTGCAACAAGAGATGTATACTTCAGACCAACCCGGGGGGGGGTCCTCTGGTTGTTTGGTAGGAGTTGTTAGTGCACGTCACCATGGGTTGGGACGTTGCAAGTTCAAAACCCAATGGCATGTTGTGTAACTGGTGGGGGTTGCCTAATCCCAGCTTGCCTATCAAAAAAAAAAGAGAGAAGTATACTTTAGCTATCAAACTCAACCTCATTCAACTGGAATGTCTTAGCCCTTAAATCTCACCTATGTGGGTGCCCAGAGCTCTAATGGGCCACAATAAAGAGTAGCTCAGATAAGCTTGATGGATATGGCTAGGCGAAGTTCACAATCCAATATTATTCTTGAATTTTCTCAAGATCTTTTGATTGTAAATTACGATCACAACACCTTCTCAAGGTTAGTGAAACATGAGAAAAGTACAAGTTGCGATTGGATTTACCTTGAATCATGTGAAAGTTGGTCACAAGACTGACCTTGTGACTAAGCCAGGTAAACACACTGAACTAACCGATAGGGCATGTTGGCGCTTGGCTCATTTACCAGCAGATAGAGCTCATGACTAGGCTCATGTTTATATTTAGCCGAGCTCGGTTCATACCTAAATGAGATTAGCCGAACACCAGCTTGCTCGTGTAAAAACATTCCATGTTATTTATACATGGAATATATGTTTTTTAATATAAAATATAAAATATATATTTTATATATTGCACTTAATCATTCATATTTATGTATATATTTTCCATGTATCCTTATATACATATTATGCATTTTTATTTTTATATACTATATTTAAAATATATATTATACATAAAATCTATATATATTTTATTTATATAAGCTCTCTCGAGCCGAGCTGAACACCATATATTGGGGCTTGACTTGTTTATGCTAAATGAGCTGCTCATGGATTGGTGTTACAAACTGCCACCCCTGGTCTATTTACGAGGATCCATATCTGCTCATGAGTCCCAGCCAAACAAGGATTCGAGGACACTCCACTCTTTCTGGATTCCTACTTCTTTAGATTCTCTTTCTCTTTTAGACTCTTTATTTTTTTTGGACTTTTTATTCTTTTAGATTCTGAGTTAGACTATATATGTGTCTACTCTTGTTTTATTTTTAATAAAGTTTATTGAATGGATCTTTATTATTCATTCTTGTTCATGATTTCTAACCCTGAGGGATCGATATTCTCCCTTCACACGCCCTTACCACTTTTCCAATACAAGACGTTGACCTAAGAAAGAACATTTTTCTTCCTCTTCTCTATCGATACCCCCTTTTGGTATTTACGCTCAAGCTACTTCAATGACTGGATCTACAAAATTGTCCCTCCTTAAGATTGAGTTTAGACATTTGGTATCAGAGCGAGGCCTTTCACGATATATAAAAACAAAAATATCTATGTTCTTGGAGTTAGATCAGATTCTTTTTCGCATTAACAAGGGCTCGTGCCCTTCTCAGTTTCAACAAGGTGTGATTTAACTCTTTTCTTATAATTCTTGTTGGGTCTAATACTTATGAGTCATATGAGATTCTTTTTGGGTACTAGACAATATTTTTTTGGCGATGTGTTAGGTATAAGGCTGATTTTTTTGCAGTTTGAAGCAAGATCAAATTATTGGAATTGTCAATGGAATAATCAGTGCTTTTGGGAGAGTCTGACCAACTCAGACGTGTGGCTGAATTCGGCTTGCAGCCTTAACGATCTGATCTTTCATGCACAAGCCCTGCTCCTAGTGTGTTGTACGCATTAGGAGTTCTTGTTTGGTCCCCGATACTCATCTTTGAATTTGTATCTTTCTTGGATACCCCAAGGATGACACAATCTCAAGATCATATTGATGAGGTCCACACATAGATTCAAGCTCACGATAATCACTTTAAGGAAAAGATTAATATGATGAATGAATGCATAGACATGTTAAACGTTAAGCTAGATGAGTGATTCCAACGACCCTTGACTCCATATAAAACCGTGGAGCCCAGGGTAGCCCCTCATAATGTCTCAGGGGATCATGCACAAGTGTTTAGGAGATGAGATCCACTCAAGGACCCTACCCCATCTGCCATCTTCAGTTGGACTTTCCAAAGTTCGTCAATGATCACCCCACTAGCTAGGTATTCCATGCTGAATAATACTTCAAAATCGTCAAAATGCCTGAGGAAGATCGGGTCACCTTTGCCTTGACTTGGAGGATGAGGTTGTCCACTAGTATCATTGGCTGGAGACCCAAATGAGCATGCTTCCTTGGGAGGCCTTCTCCCACGCCTTGGTGATACAATTTGGCCTTTCTGTTTATTCCAACCATCATGCTATGTTGTCAAAGATTTACTAACAAAACAACATCATTGAGTACCAAGTTGAGTTTGAGTGTTTGAGCAACCTAGTGACAAGGTGATAACATGAATCATTGATTACGATGTTTATAATAGGTCTCAAGGTAGACCTGCATATCGAGGTACAGGAGGCGAGACTCATCTCTCTGATCTAGTGTTTCGAATTGGCATGTGTAGCTAAGAAAAAATATCTAAGATAAGATTATATTGGTCTCGTACCAATGAGACGACTAGCCAAAGATTCATGTCCCATGAAGTTGACCATCCAATCGAGCCAACTGGTCGTGCAGATACAAGACGACCCACCTTTGGAGTCCCACACCCGTTTGTAATGGGTGTGAGGCCATTCAAAGACTAGACAAGGAGGATATGTCCAACTCAAAGGGAGGCAAACAGTTTGAAGAAGTTGTTGATGCACAAGAAGCAACAAAAAATACTGCTTCAACTTGGACAATGGAAAGGACTTGCAAAATCAAGGCACATGTCTCGCCTTAGGGACAAGGAGAGTTTGAGAATGGTGGATTGTCATGAACCGTTGCCCCAAACCCATTCATGATGGTTTAAGATCCAGATCCACTCAAGAGACCCAGTCTGACAATGACTGGAGGACACCCTTTTCTATTTAGATTTTATTTTCTTAGACTCTTATTTTTGTAGGTTTCTCTGATAGACTTTATAAATAAGTATGATTATTCTTGGTTAATTATGAATGAAGTTAGTAGATTCCTTCCTTCCTTCATGCATATGGTTCATGGAACCTTAGTCCTAAAAGAAACATCTTTTCTTCCTCTTCTCTTCCACGTCTTCCTCAGCAGTCGTCCATCCAGAGTGATCGATATTTTTCCTCTACCCTATTGTTGGCCTTATCTGATGCAAAACTTAATCAGATTGAGAACATATTTCTTTTTTTCATGATTTTTTCTTGTGTTAGAGTTTTTTCGAGACCGAATTTGCAGAAATCGTTCTTCCCTAAAGTTAGGTTTCTAACAATGGTATCAGAGTTATACGAATGGATCATAAATGAGTTTATGATAAGCCAAATTGAGTTGAGTCATGATCAGATTAGTTTGTTTACAAGTCCTACTTGTTACCAACAATCACAACTTACACTTTCTCAATTGTGATTGTTTATCCCATCCCATCTATCACCAAAGCAGACAGTATAATCACTTGCTAGCATGCTAAATTAAGAAAATGTTGTCATCAATGATCCACTTGCTAGCATGTGACATTTTCTATGTCAGGGAGATTTAGAAAATGTTGCCATCAAGTTTTGCATCCCTTCCTATCCCACATTAATGTTGTGGTCCTGCTGAGGACCAACCATGCTAGAAAAAAACATGAAACACCCTTTTTCTTTTACATTATCAACATGGCCACATGGTGCCATCCACTTGAATCATTCAGATAGACATTACTATAAGCTTCTAGAAGAGGATAGAAAGAGAATTTGGATAAGTGTGAGTGATATAAACGGGCCACATAGAAGTGTGTAATTTGGGGGGTGTTTTCAACTATTTGGATCCAAGCTGGACTGAGATCTGACTGGGTCCATGGGTCCCAAGAAAATAGTGATCTTAGGTCATATGTTGAAGGGCAAACTCATGTCCAACAACTTGTATAATAAAGATAGGTTATATTTTCGTACTTGGAAGATATCACAATTTTGTCAACGATATTTTCAAAAGCAAATATGATCCCAAAATGGTGTAGTTTCTTTAAAATGTTACTTATTTTGAAAAAAACTTGATATTCATGATACCCACTTTCTAAAATTCAAAATTTCATTATATATGTGGTATATATTATATTTTTATGTTTTATAATTTTCTGATATTTTCATGAGATAAAAATAGTTATTGCTTGATTTTCCCTGCCGAGAAAATCCCCATGCTAACATTTGTGGCATTGCCACTAACATAACCGGGTCTAGCCTATAGATCCATTCGACCAGTATATGGACCATATCCAAATCCTGACAACATCGGACCTAAGATAAAGGCCCGGATCCAGGGATGCTTGCCAACCCTAAAATCTTTCATCCTTTGGGTGCCGTAGTTAGCCCAAAACATCTATGTCAAGTTTCATAATGTCAATGTTGTCACTTTTTTTTAAGCTGCGCTGGGAAACTCAAGGCTAGGGGAAAGGGTATATCATAGATCGACCCCCAAGGGGAAAAACTCCATGGCTAGGACCTCGCCCCACGGCCTATGCTGGGCGTCGGCTTGTGCAGAGAGGTGACACCCACAAAAATTGAACTTTAACCACCCATCCCCAATATGCCAACACCCCCTAGGGGGCGCCAATACTGCCACTTTTTTTTTATGAGAAATGCTGGGGTACCCTAGAGACATGGCTGCCACTTTTACGGGTATTTCCATATATGAGAAGGCAATGGAGGTCTCACCATAAACTTTCGCGATGACAAAACTTTTTTTTTATGATGAGGAACCTGATCAAGAACCCGATAACTTAATGGGCTAACTCTCCTGCAAAGTAAACCTCGTGTGGGGTCACCTGGCACCCAAGCCCTTACAAAGTCCATCAGTTAAGAGCATTCGCACACCTGGTGGGAGTTGAACATGAGACGAAGTGTCAACACTTTCTCCCTAGGCTCGTTGCCAATTGAGTGATCTGTGTGCTTGGCAGCAAATTTCTAGTACTTGTTTTTCAAACTCACTTTTGGGTAGCCACAAAAGGGTTTGGCGTAGAGGGATGGGGTCTAGGTCATTAGGCAGGTGGTCTAGGTTCAAATCTCTTGGGTGTCACCCCTTGGGCATGCTGAATCATGGCGAGTCCTTGGGGGCAAAGGGTAAGATTATAGAGTTTTATCCTTCTAGGATAGTGATCGTAAGTATGATAGACATAGCCGGTGCAGGTAGGTTTGGGATCCAGACGGTGGTTTCTCCACGTAAATATAAAAAGACACTCACTTTTGGTTAAGTCATGTTTTTCCTTGATTATGTGGGTTTGCTGTTCTAGTTCCTCCAAGAGTTAGTCCAAACTGCAAGCAGAAATAGAAAGACAAAATATAACATAAGAAGCCAAAACAAAGACAAAGAATACTTACAACCATAGTAACAAATCTCTCAAGAATATAAGGAGAAATTACCCAAAAGTTAAAAACGATAATTTCTTGTTATATTTTCAAGTTCTCATGAGTTTTTTGTCAAAAACATAAATATTACATTTTAGACACAATTAATATTTATGTTTTTATTGGCTATTTATTGTGAAAAAATCATGTGGTTTTTATTTTTTAAATAATTTTTTATTGTTTTTTTTATATTTGTATTGATTTTTTATTGCCAAGATTTTACCGAAAATGCAAGATTTAAAAAAAAAACAAAATTTCACTAGTCTTTGGCTGCCCATTTTTAACTTTTGTCACTATGCTTACAACTATACGAAGATGAGAACAAGTACCTTAAAATTCAAAATAAAAGATATTTAGTCTTTTTTTATATGACGAGGAACCCTCGGTGAGACAAAGAAAACCCGAGCGGGGGCCCCATATTTTTTATTTAATGTATAGAAGTGCAGACTTGGCGTGTATTTTTTTATTTAAAATAGATGTTAAGGCCTTCTATCAGGAATACATATTATACATGTGAGTTTTGCAATAAAAACATAAATTTTAAAAAAGAAAAACCAATTCTTCTGACATCAAAATCACATTTTCAATTTTACACTAAGAAAAACATATTTTCCACTTTCCAACGCGGCATCTTGGAAGCGTAAAAGAAGTGTGCAGTCTGAAGACTCTCGACCTACCAAAACAAACTTCCTAGCAAGTGCCCTTCAAAGGTTTCATAATTCTTTACGTGACTAAAGTCTTCAGCCATTCTAACACGACACAAAGACTTATTTTTTTGTGATATAACTAGGGCTGGTGAACGAACCAAACAGAGCATGTTCAGGCTTTGCTCGTTTACCAGTATATTGAGCTCGTGACTTGGCTCATGTTCGTGTTTAGCTGAGCTGAGCTGAGCTGAGCTTGAGTTTGTCACGTTCTTTAATAAGATGAGCAAAACGCAAGCTGATTTGTGTAAAAATATTTTATGTTATTTATACATAATATATATATATTTTACATATTACACTTAAAATATATGTTTTGTATATTATATTTAATACTTACAATTTGATCTATATATTTTTCATGTGCTTCTCTTGTTGTATATATTTAATGTATTTTTATATAATATACTTAAAATATATATCATGCATAAAATATATATACATTTTTTATCTATACAAACTTTCCGGAACCAAACCAAACACCTTATGTTCGAGCTGACTCGTTTAAGCTAAACGATCTAGTTATCAGAACCGACATGACGAACGGAGCCGAGCTGATCGGTTGGTTTACCAGCCCTAGATGTAAACAAAGTCCCAATATCTTTTTTTCACTATAAATTCACATATTTGTGGATTGTGATGTACATTAAAGAAAACTAAAAACAAAAAAAATAGACTATATTTGTGATGACAATGTCTCCATGAGCCCTATATATAAGTGATCACCATGACCATGAGAAGAAGATCATTGTGTTGAGTATTCTTCTTCACATTCTTTCCATCCTCCCTCATTTCATGACTCCCATCATCAAACCTCACATCCACCCAATATCTGCAGATTTACTGGCCGCCCTTGCCCTGGTGGCCCTCTCCAAACCCAACCACCTTCTCCTCAAGCCCCAGCAGACCCACCCTCCCTCCATGAACACCACCAGCAAAGCCTTCCTTACAGCCCAGAGCTTCTTATCCCCACAGAGCCTCACCGACTGGCTCAGGCCCAGGCTTCCCCATGACCTCCCCACCTGGGGGCTCAAGCCCGGCACCAAGAACGTCTCCAACCTCTGGCTCGAGCTCGCCCACGGAGAGTCCCTCCTCCAGGATTCCGTCCCGCCCCGCCGCACCCTCAACGTCGCCACCGTCAACCTCCGCAACCGCGCCGGCGACCTCCTCCTCATCGAGTCCCACCAGGAGCTCAGCGACGGCAGCGTCCGCCGCCGCCGCCGCCCGCTATCGGAGAAGATGAGGCCCGGCGAGGCCGTCCTCGACGCCGCCCTCCGGGCCGTCCGCGAGGAATTAGGCTCCGTCCTCGGCTCCGCCGGCGATGGGGTTCGGGTGCTGATGGAATCGTACTCCAGAACGGTCGAGGAGAGGGAGTCTCTGTCCTACCCTGGGATGCCCGCGTGCTATATCTTGCACTCGGTGGATGCCGTCTTGGAGGAAGGATTGTTGCCAGAGGGGGAGTTCTTCACGGAGGAGGAGGACGAGTACGCCGGGAGTTGTGGCGAGGCTGCGGCAGAGGGAGCCATCGTCGTGAGGAGGCACTTCTGGAAGTGGGTTCCGAGGGAAGAAGCCCCAGCTGGTTCTGATTAGTGCCAATTTTGATTTTCTCTGAGCTTTTTCTCTTTCTCTTTTGAGTCATTCATTGGAAATTTTTGGGTAATTGTTTTTTTTTTTTAATAGTCAATTTTGGGGAGGTGTTTGTTCGTGTATCGATTCAAAAACAATTTAATTGATGAGAGTTGTTATATGAACCGATTTGATTTCATTGAATTCATTGATTGCATATAGAAAAATGGCTTTTTTTTTTCTTGTAGGTTTTCTCTACTCTTTGGTGTAATCTTTTGTTTTTTTTTTCTGGGCTACTACTGTATGGGAATTGGTGGGGAACTGGGTTGTGTCAAATATGGCAATGCAAAAATTCATTCTACAGAGGGTATGAGGAACGGATTTCTGCAAGAAGGGGTGATGCTGAGATCCCGATGGTATCGATTGAAAGAGATTGAGATCGAATTCCTGGATCATCTAACTGTTTGTTTACACCATTTTCTACACTGGAGAGATGAAATTCCAGAAGACTCAGGGTCTTCTTCCTTAAGTGATTGCACTATGGGAATGGAAGGAACCGTAACTGGTGAGTTTGCAGCTTGCGTACGTGTTACTGTCAGCATACTTTGAGAAGCATGCTGACTAATTTGAGGGGGGAAAGTTTTAAGGAGACAAGGGGAAGAAATGGGAACAATAAGGCCGCAAGAAATGACCTTGACCACGTTAACTTAGATTCGAAGCTTAAATCAAAGGCAATAGCTTGGGTAGCATCTACTTATGAATTTCGGTAAAGCTTCAACGACTGGGAGATGTAAGCCACAAGAAATTACCTTGACCAACATTGAGCTAAAAAGAACTAAAGCATTAAAAAAGCAAAAAAAAAAAAAAACACCAAATAGGCAATCTGTTAAGCACCTTAGGCAGGCGATTTCTTAGGACTAAAGGCATGTTTCTAAAATGTGTGATGACTGGTATACAAGAAGATAGACGGCTTCCAAATAGAAGAAATAAAAACATACCATTACAAAAAACTAGTTTAGCATCATGAAGCACCTGTTTCTTGGTGCAAGTTCTTCTCTTACATATGTTGATTCAGTGTCTGGCGCTGAGAATGAACAGGTTCTTTGACATGGAAAGCCTTTAGATGCTCATGGCAATTTTGGGCATCAAAGTTGGTTATTCATCTAGAGGGCAATTCTCCTATACCTAAATTCCCCATTTATATTATCGATTTAGTTTACACTTCCGTCAAAATGAAGATGAAAAACTAAGAGAAAAACAACCTTTGTCCCAATATTTAGGAGCTTCTGAAAAGCTATCTACTGTCAATTAGCACAGTGCTATTTCTCTTATTACTACTCGTGGCAGGCCCTAATTGAGCACAATCTGGCCAGGTCTAGCCCATCCCACTTCATCCTGGTATCAGCTTTCTCAAGCACTAGAAACAGAGAAATGTAATGAAAGACAAGGAGTCAAAACCTGGGTAACAGAACTGTGAAAAGTGGCATTTGTCCTCAGTATGAAGCGAGGATCAATCCTTTTTATGCACTCGGGCTTCATGCATTTGTCAAATCTCAGAAGCAAGAAAATCAGCGTTTATACTTTATACATATCTATGCATGTACGTGTTACAGTAAAAATAATCAACAGTACCTTTTTATATGCCTCCTCTTTCCAATCATCAGCTGTTGGGCTGGCAGTCTGAAATGTAGAATCCCTTGATACTGGAAGAGCCAAAGAAAGGTCTCGATATGAAGATGAAAAGGAACCAATTTTTTTCAAATTTACAGTACATTGACATAATGTGTCCTCCGTATTCGTAACCATACATTCTGAGTGCTACTCTGGCAGTAACATAATGCTTGTGCTTTTGGTCTTATTAGATCTGCATGGTTGGTGTAATAATAGGCAAGCACAGGAAAACCAGGGAAAAGAAGATCGAGGGCTAAATATTTCACGTAGTTTGTCTTTAAGGGTGTGCTTGGATTGGGAGAATCTAGTGGAATTTAAATCCAATTCCACTAAATACTGCAAAAACCTATGGCCATTTTTCAGCTACAAAGAGGATGTCGGTTGAATGAGGTTTCAATCTTACTGAATTCCTTCAATCCATACACACTCTAAAAAGAAAACTCTAGATGTTGAACTGCTTTTTCATTTACTAGTACCATAAACCAAGGGAAAAGCAAACTAGTTTATAAAATTGCATCAAACAGTAACACAAAACCACCAAAAGAAAAAGAAAAAGTTGCATAAAGGCATGGTTGAGAATTCAGTAACATTAGCATATCTATGACGACTAGGGTAGCATGAACTACTCAAGGTCATTGTTTTTCAAGTTCAAACCATTACTTCAAAGCTGCCAAAATTGAATAAGGCCACTGTTTGATCCTTTTCTTTCTGTTGCTTACAAAGATCAACCAATTATCCTCGCTTTACCAGTAAGCTTTTAAGCAGAATAACATCAGTCTTGGAAGTTGGAACTATTATTAAAAACAAAGGTAAGCTCAAAACATGCCTTAGCACACACACACACACACACACACACACACACACACACACATATATATATATATATATATATATATATATATATATAGGGAAGGGGGTCCAAAATCTACAATGAATAACATCAGTTTTGGAAGTTGGAACTATTACTAAAAACAAAGGTAAGCTCAAAACATGCCTTAGTAAACACACACACACACACACACACACACACACACACACACACATATATATATATATATATGTATATATAGGTAAGGGGGTCCAAAATCTACAAGCAATGACAATCGGGAAGATTCCCCTTCTCCAATACTTCAACATTTCATCGATTGGACCTCATATATTTGTTCTTTATAATTTATTTAGTAAGAAATATTTTTTACACGAAGACTTTACGACATATAGGCCTGTTTTTCGAAACGTGAAAAATCGATGGTTCACAATGCGTTTAAAACTTTACAATACAAAGTATTGGGGGCCATTGATTTTTAGCACTTTCAAAAATGCATCTTAACATCAAAAATTCATAATCCAAAACATGTTGCGCACTAAATGAATGATAAAAATACAATATATATAGTCCGATAGATGAAAAACTTGACCTTTAGAGAAGGAACACCATCGATCATCATCAGTTGTAGATTTTGGACCTTCTTTTGGTTGGACAGTCCCCTTTTCCTATATATATACTTGATGTTTTTTTCTGCTCTTCCGGTATTTTTTTTGCGGTTCTGACCTCATAAATATGTTGGGCATGGTCGATTTATGAGAAATCCACACCTGGATCATGTGTTTTTGATGAAAAAAATGATATTTGGATCCTCAAAACTTTACAAAGATTTTGGACCGTTAAAGACCCACCCATGTGTCGGAATAAAACACTTCAAGAACTGATCCCTATAAAATCAAGTGCGTAAATCACATCTGTACGGTCGGAATTTAAAAATAAATGAAAAACCCTGAAAAACCCATCAAGTACGTATCGCAAACAGCTAATGTTCAAGCACCTATGCTCTCTCTCTCTCTCTCTCTCTCTATATATATATATATATATATATATATATATATATATATATATATATATATATAGCCTTACTTGAGGAGGCCTCAGTTGGCCCTCTTTGCTGTTGAAATGGTGGTTTTTGCTGCTCAGCTATGTTCTGAGACTGCAGAGATCTGCTAGGTGTTTGAAACCTGTGTTGCAATTCTTGCATCATGTGTTGCTGCTCTGATGTTTGTGGCTGCAACTGTGACGGCTGAAGTGTTAAAGATGGTTTCTGTAGTGACTTATCTTGAACAGAAATTTGTGCCTGATGCATGACTTGTTGCTTGTTTGAATTGTTGGGTTGCTGACCAACTTGCAAAATGCTATGCTGTTGTGCTGCTTGTTGCTCCTGGTGCACACACATTGGCCTACTCAGCTCACCTGATTGTTGTTGGTGCCATGGCAATGTGGAAGGATTCTGCCGAGTCTGATACTCTTGTACATTGGGTGCACTTTGCTGACTCATTGATTGCTGCTGTTTTGACAGCAATATCAGGTGCTGATCGAGTGTAGATTCCTGTTGGTGAATTATAGACAATTTCTGTTGTACAGCAGATAGCTCTGGTTTCATGTGGTGCCTGCAGGTTAACCGTTGATGCTGCTGAAGAATGGGTGGCATAGACTTCTGTACAGGACACTGTTGGTTCTGTCGGCTGCTAGACCCTTGAGTTGTCTGCATGACATAAGGCTGCAGAGGCTGTTCAGATTATTGCATTAGTGGCTGTTGCTGTAGAAGATTTGGCTGGATGAGGGATTTCCCAAATTGCATGTATTCTTGTTGCAAATGATGTGGAGGCTTCTGCTTCAATAATCGTAGCGGTAGGTACTGTGGCTGCTGATTTTGTGGTTGTTGCTGATGCTGTTGAGAGACAGGATGTTGCAGTTGCTGTGTCAAATGCCTTTTCCTATTGCATTATTTTCTGATTCATGCATAATTTGCATTATGTTCTGTCCTATTAAAGTATTTGCACAGTTTTGTGCAATTCCGGGCGTGCTTTGCAAGGTGGAGCTTTGGCTGACAGCACCTAACATGTTGCTCTCAGTTATTCCTGTCACGGGAGACAATGCAGATGGCAAGTTCAAAGTATTTTGTGGAGCATTGGATGTGACAGATTTTTGAAGGATTTGTGGAAGCATCTGATTGCTTTCTTGAGGCTGAGTAGATAAGAGGTTTGGTAACTGTTGCCCCTGCTTTTGTGAATGTTGTTCTAGACTCTGTGAACCTGTTTAAAGGCGTCTAACAAAAGAACCATAAGGCTAGAAATCCAAATTTAGTGTCTTTCAAAGCCTATATACAAAGGGAATGTCGATGAAGTGAGTACTACACCTGAATCTTGAGGATTTTGCTCACTACCTGAAGAGCTTGTTGCTAAATAATTGCCAACATCCATGCCCTTGTTTTTCATCTCCGTACTTTGCAGCTTTGAATGGATCCAATTCAGGTATTCAAGCTGAAATTGGCAGTTTATGCAAGAAAAACAGAGGGGCCAATTTAAAGTCACCAATGAAAAAACAAAATTAGATTATGTTTCCTAAAAATACTAGTTGAAGAAATAAGAAATGAAGAAACTTCCTTGAAACTATGGTAGAAATAAAGCCAATTCTTACAGTATCAAGGTGGTGAAAATTTCTGACAAAATTGTTGCCTGAGTCTACATTTGGTCATCCATGTTAGCAATTTATGCAAATATCTTACCATAAGCTGTGAATAAAAGATATATTGCCCAAATATATTAGATATAGATAGCTAAATGTATATTGTGATCTTGATCCATAAAACCATCATAATCTTTTCACAATGGTCATATCACTACTGGATTATAAGTTAGTATACCAATTGATCATGCATATATTTTGCATTTTATTTATACTATTCTATGCATGATCCATCAAAAAATTACATTAAAAACTCATTCTTATCAGTATTTTTGAGAAACTGCTTTAAATTAAAAAATAAAGGTAAAATCATATATTTCAAGCTCTTCCCTGTGTTTTTCAGTGTTTTTTTTTAGTTTAGGACTTTTTAATTATTAGTCTAATTAGTTTATAAGTGTTTAATTAGTATTTTATTCTATTTAGAAGTGTTTTTTATGGAAACAATTTTTTTTTAAAATGAGGTTTTTTAAAATTTTCAAAACTTAATTGGACTTCTTCAAAAAATTGTGTGACCTAAATTTTGTAATATAAAAAGTCATTTTCTAGCCATAGAGGGGCATCTTTCTCCTTGGATTTTACGGAGCCTCTATCTCTCTTCCTCTCTTCTCTTCTTTCCCTGTTTCACTCTTGGCTGGTTTCTTCTTCGTTTCTTCTTTTCCTCCTTATTTCATCTTGCTTCTAATCCTTGCTTTCGTCGGCTTCTTCTTGTCCTCATCGTCAAAGTTATGTGCAGTCCGGAGGAATACCATGGTTTTTTTTCAACCCTTCTATCGAAGGTAAATCGTGAGGTTTGCTTCTTCTCCCCCGTCTCTCCATTGTTTACTATTTAGATTAGTTATTATTTTCATCGTAGAATACATGCATCATGTTTCACCATTACACATAGTTTAATTTATTTTTTGCATATTCATTGCATATAGTTTAGATGAGTTTTATTTTTATCATCTGCGAATAAAATGAAATTTTTTATAAATTAGCTTAATTTAGTTTAACCAATTTTTATTTTATTTTTGTATAGATTAATATTATTTTATTCAAATCGATAGATTTAGCATAAAGTATTTTTTATATTTTAGTGATTTTTAATTCAATTCATGTTAGATCTAGGTTAGAATTAGTTTAGATTAAGTTTTTAATTTTTGGTATTAATTAAAGTTAATTTAGTTATATTTCTAAAATAGCTGATTTAGGGTTTATATAGTTTTCTTGATTTTTTTAAATTTTCGGTAATAGTTTCACTTATTTCTTGTTAATAGATTAGTTCTTATTTGGTTGAATCATGTTTTTGTAATTTTTCAGCATGTTACAATAGTTTTAATCAATTTTAATTTTCGATAACATTTAATTTTAATAGAATAGGTTAATCGATAGGTAGATTAATTGATTATTTTAATTTTATTTATTTCAGTGATTTAGAATAAGTTAATTTCCTGCTTTTAATTAGTTAAATATTTGTCTTTTCATTCAAGAATTTTAATTTCAGTTCTTAGTTAGAAATTAATTATTATTTTTACTTATTAGAAATCATGTATAGTAGTGTTTCTAATTTAGCCTATTTAGTTGCAATTTAATTATCGAACTTCGTAGAATAGATTAGAATATTTTAATTCATTGACGTTTTGCTGTAGTTTAGAGTAGTTGCGATTAATTAAGTTAGCCTAGATCAAGTTTAATTCATGACATTTATTTTAGCTTTATTTTTATTAGTCTACATAATAGCTGATTTTGTTTTATTCATTTATGTGCATTGCTAATTAATTAGTTAGCTATTTTAATTCAGTTTGTTATTACCTTCAACATTCATTAGTAGTTAGATTTAGATTTAATTCATTAGTTTATTTCTGCTTTTGATTTCAATCCTGCATGCAAATCTGTTAGATAGTTAATTAGCATAGCCGATTCTTTATTTTGCTTATTGCTTAGTTAATTAGTATATCTAACATAAGTTAGTTTTTCTTCTTCTTGTTCTTTAGTTTTAGATTTGTTAAAGTAGTTACATTCGGAAAGCATATGGTTCTTGTTAGTTTAGTTTAGTTTGTTATTTGATTTTGTATTTTAGTTAATTTGTTATTAGTTTGTTATAAATAAGTTTTTTTATTTAGTTAGTTTATCATTTTGTCTTTTAATGATTTAGTTTGTTACATGTAAGCTAGTTTGTTATTAGTTAGTTACGTTCTTATTTTGTGATTTTTGATCAAATTAACCTTGAATTTTTGTCTAGCTTTTCGTTGTTTTGTTTTCGTTTTGTGTTTTTGTTTTCGTTTTGTGTTTTTGTTTTGCAGAGAAGTAGTTGGACGTGCAATAGGCCCTCAAAAGTACTCCTGAAGAGCCCTCTGAGGTCTCCAAAAGGTCCTTTCGAGCCCTCAACAGAACTCTCAAAAGGCCCCCAAAAAGCCACTCAAAGAATATTTTATCAAGTGAGCCAAGAGTAAAAGAGCTCACAAATCAAATACTAGTAGCTTTTATAAGCCTGTTGGTAAAAAAGGGAGCAATGAAGAATAAAAAGGACCAAAGCTCAAGCAATTGAAGACCTCTTTTTCTTTTCTTTTAGATTATGGTTATTTAATTCATTAATTTGGGTTTGTATAAAGTCATTTATTATTCTTTTTAAACCCTATGCAAGAAGGTAACACATTGTAATAGTTAGTTATTTTTATTTTAAAAGCAATAAAGCTTGTTATTCTGTAGTATACAAAATTTTCTCTCGTTCCTTGAGTTCGACTCGGATCTTACTCTAGTGTGAGCTGGTTTTTAATATTTGGTGTTTGGCTTTCACAAACGTTTTTATCAAAAATATTTTTTAAAACATCATTTCATAAAACTTACACAACCAATGATATAAAGTTAACTAAAGAACTTAAATGGACATATTATACTTTATTTTAATGGACTTTGCATCTCAGCAGTTCATATTAGCTACCTAGATTTTGTGTTCACAATTTGCTCCTTTTTGTTCATGTGATTAAGATGCTCAAGCACATTATGCAGCAGGTTTTCCTCAAGATATTTTAGTTCTTTGAGCTATTTATTCCTTGAAAATGATCCTGGCAATGAAGGAAAACTATACAATCCTAGTTACCCAACATGGTGGTGCTTTAAATTACAGTTCTCTGCCGTGTATGACCAGATTCATAACTTTCTTCATGGAAAATGAAAGTTTCCCAAACAAATTAAAGTTCTGAAGTGCACCATTAGACTTGATAGGAGATTTTTGTCAAACACAGCGGCAGACAAGAACTTGCAGGGATAGACTGAATGATAAGGATCGACACATGACAAATTAGAAATCATATCATCACCAAGAAAACAAAACTAAAGTTCAGATGAAGCCACTAAACCTGACTTGAGGCCATCGCGTAGACTCTCTCCTCAAAAGATTCTGCAATCCTAATCAGTTCCGCAATTCCCTCAGGAACATTAGGCAGGTGTTTCTGGAGGCTTCCCAATCTGTTCATGTGGTGGCAGCAACGAAAGCATTTAAGTTCGACCGAATTCCAACAAACGCAAACGCTTACTAACTTTTGAAACACAGCCATCATAACAAAGTTATAAGAAAGGAATACCAATCCAATATACACTCACCTCTGTTTCTTCTTTCATTTCACTCAATGTAAGCACAAACAGAGTTAAAAAGTTTCCAAGGCTAACTTCAAGACTGAAAAATCAACCTCCAAAACACATTAAAAAAATTTCCACACTCTTGATTCTACTCAGAGAAGAGGCAACAGAAACAGAACAAAAATCTGATATTAGATTCAATCTATCTTCTCCCCTGTTCCTTCATCAATTTGAACTCTTTGAAGCAAATATGCGACATGAACTAAACAACAAAATCCAATCTTAGAAAAGCTTAAATCCGTCCTCGAAAACAAACAACTGCAAATGAAAATCTCAAACACTAAACATTGCTTCTTGCAATTTCACACAAAAGATTACGAACAATATATGTTTCTTCATGTAAAAACTAACAATTCATGATGGAAACTCCATCTCCGCTAAATGATCGCGAGATAATTCGATCTCGAACTGAAAAGCGGAAAATTCACAGCGATCAATGCTGGTACAAAAAAGGTGATGCATGAAGTGAGCTTGTAAGAAATGCTTGGATGCATGAAGTGCTGAAGGGGGAAGCGAGTAAGGAGCATAAAATATATATTAGAAATGAAAAAGAAATGATATCAAAGTATAATTAAAATTTGTGTTTTTAACTTAAAGTGAATTATAAGTATATATATATATATATATATATATATATATATATATATATATATAGAGAGAGAGAGAGAGAGAGAGAGAGAGAGTAACCCGTATCATCGAACGGGTTACTCATCAAACAAAGGTTGGACTACTATTCACCGCTGATCACTCTTTGATCAGATAGTGTTTTTTCCGCCGATTACAATAGCAGCAGTTCGTGATTGCGCTAGTATCTTTTTTGCTTAAAATTGACATGCTTTGCATGTTTGATGCATTGTTCAATGATATATATATATACCACTTTTTTGGCTTAACGCTAGCCTATCAGTCTTTTAAAGGATTTTATTCATGTTTTCCTTAAATTTGACCATAAATTTGTGTTTTATATGTTTGATTTTATAAGAATTGACTCTTAATGGCATTGGGAGAAGAGGGTGAGATCCGGTGCTTTTAATAATGGTTTGATGATGCAATAATGTGGTTGGGAGGAGGAATACAAAAGCTAATGGGATTGGAAGAGACACACCTGCTAATGTGTTGGTGCAAGATCACTTTCGAACATGATCAAAACGAACTTTAGCTGAGCGTTCATCGTGCGCATGATGGCTCAGCAAAACCATTTTCACACAGAGACTTTTATCGCTGTTAAAAGTTTCAGCATTACACCTTTGGGACCTTTAGCAGCGACTTTTGTCGCGAGTTCTTTCTTATCATGTTCGAAAGTGATCATGCACCTACACATTTCGTATATATATATATATATATATATATATATATATAAGGGGATTCAGATCAAGCCATTCATCGAATGACCTTAATTAGTGGTGTGTTATTACTTTTGGGCGTTAACGGCGTAACACTGTTACACTTTTGAATGTTTAAAAAATAATAATAAAACAAACCTGACCTGAAAAGATGAGGGTTTGTCTAGTCTCTCTGCTTCTTTTTCCCCAGCGAGCAGCAGTGAGAGAGAGACCCCTACACTAAAGTTCAGATGAAGCCACTAAACCTGACTTGAGGCCATCGCGTAGACTCTCTCCTCAAAAGATTCTGCAATCCGCAATTCCCTCAGGAACATTAGGCAGGTGTTTCTGGAGGCTTCCCAATCTGTTCATGTGGTGGCAGCAACTAAAGCATTTAAGTTCGACCGAATTCCAACAAAAAAAACGCAAACGCTTACTAACTTTTGAAACACATCCATCATAACAAAGTTATAAAAGAAAGGAATACCAATCCAATATACACTCACCTCTGTTTCTTCTTTCAATTCACTCAATGTAAGCACAAACAGAGTTAAAAAGTTTCCAAGGCTAACTTCAAGACTGAAAAATCAACCTCCAAAACACATTAAAAAAAATTCCACACTCTTGATTCTACTCAGAGAAAAGGCAACAGAAACAGAACAAAAATCTGATATTAGATTCAATCTATCTTCTCCCCTGTTCATTCATCAATTTGAACTCTTTGAAACAAAATATGCGACATGAACTAAACAACAAAATCCAATCTTAGAAAAGCTTAAATCCGTCCTCGAAAACAAACAACTGCAAATGAAAATCTCAAACACTAAACATTGCTTCTTGCAATTTCACACAAAAGATTATGAACAATATATGTTTCTTCATGTAAAAACCAACAATTCATGATCGAAACTCCATCTCCGCTAAATGATCGCGAGATAATTCGATCTCGAACTGCAAAGCGGAAAATTCACAGCGATCAATGCTAATTCATCCAAAGCATGCAAACTTCTTTTACTACAAATACATGAAAAAAATGAGGAATCAAGAGGCGATCAGATCAAAGAGCCCAGTCAGAAGGGCTAAAACTTACATGTTCATCACAATCTTCTGCCTGCAACTGCTGGTGACGTCTTTCCTCCAATCGCCGGCACCGGGTTCGACCGTAACCAGCTTCAGAGGGTTCCCGTCCATGGTTACTGAATCAACAGAGACAAGAGCAAGCAAGAGAGAACCCCAGAAAACCCTGATTTCATGAGCTTTCACCAGAGAAGCAACAAAACTGCAAGTCTTTGGAAGGATCCTGTTTGGACAAGATTCGGGAAAACAGAAACTTGCGTGCATGGCGAACACGGAAGGGAGCTTTTAGACTCAGTGAAGAAGATGGAATTCAAGATAAAAAGGAAACAATAACAGATCGGAGGAATTCTGAAAGACCGGAATTGGAATTCCGTTTGCATGTGGAAACGATAACTGAAATCTCCAACTCCCATCTACTGGAAATAATGCGTAATTAGTAGGGTAATTTAGTTTAGTCAATTACTTTTTTGCTCTTGACCTTCATCGGTTATTTCGGCGGTATCTTCTGCTTTTGCCGCATGTGACGTGGAAATTGAGGGGGTATTTATGTAATTTCATATGATTCGCGGATGAGAGCATCTCGTAGGTCGTTTCCCGCGGTTTCTTTGAATCTCCGAGAACCCGTGGCTACCGAGTCGATGGAGGCCCAGACTCGGACCGTCTCATCGAACCGGATCGGTCATAGGTCTGAGCCGACTGTTCAGGTACGCGATAGCGGGTCAGGAGCAATGTTGTTTCGTAAAAAAAATGCGATGACTCGCCTGACCGCACAGCACGTGTCCCGAAATGGTTTGTGAGTAGGGGTGTCAACGGGTCGGGTTTACCTGGACCCGTACCAAACCCTATAAGGTCTGGGTATGGTGTTAAATAAGAAGACTTGATTAAGACAAGCGTCTGGACTCGAAGGTCCGATTAATACATGGATCTGAGTATAGTTTGTGAAAATAGCGCAGTCAATGTAAAAATGATAAAAAATATTGTTTTACTGGGTATGGCCCGAGTCTGGTTCATATTGTTCTTTTTGGGTTTAGGTATGGTTTCTCTTATCGTGGGTCTGATTAATTAGATCTGGGTCTAGACTTGATACCATACCCAAAAATTAGGGTCAAGTCTGGTTCCAAACCAAACCCGACCTGTTGACACCACTATCTTCAAGTCTTGTAGTTTTTAATCGTTTATTTGTCCATCAACATGTATCTTGAAGTCAAGTGGGGCATCACAATTTTTTGCCAAATGTGACTGCACCTACAATCGAACCGTATCGAGTCCTGAAGAAAGTAGATAATGGATAGAGTTGACCCGAATTGGAATGACTTATAATAAAAAAAGGTACATATAATAAAAAAAAAAATTCGCAAATCACAAACGAAGTTCGCATATAATGGGAAAGTTCGTATATAACGAGGAAGTTCACAAATGGCAAAGGAAGTTCATGGCAATAACAATAAAGGCTTAATCTTTACATATGCAGTTGGAGCTATTTGGGTGAAAAAAATCATCCCTAAAAACCATGCCACAAAAGTGACTTTCGTTTGGATTTAGGCATTACTGAATCCGACTTAATCGAATCTGAGATATGATTTATATTTGGAATCCAAAAAAGTCTAATACTGAGTAGATACGATTTATATGTAATCGGGTTGGATTATGCCAGATTTGAATTCAAACTCATTTATTAATTGGATTCTACTTGTCTTACCCAATCCAATTACCGGTTTTAGATCCAATTATATATTTCACCCAAACTCCATCCAATGACATCCCTATCTGTTTGCAGTGTCAACCACAGCTCTCTATACAAAAAATGCTAGTATCATGCCAAAAACAGGCTCCCTTTGTCAAGAATTTTCCTAAATGACGGCCGCTTCTGTGGGTCCCACTTGGTGGCCGGCCGGCCAGGTGCAATCACATTACACAAAAATAATTGACAGCTTTGCCTGCCGAAATAGCACGTGTCAGATTCCGTCTTTGGGTCCCACAAATGATAACACATTCACTGGGTGCACCTGACGGTGCGAACATGGGGGCCACTTTTATCGTGGAAAATCACCCAAAAATCAACACAATCCCCTTTTCTGTGAAAATCGTTCCTGTTTGAAGGGGTGGGTGGGATTTTCTTTCTACGAAACTATTTTCCACACAGCTAGCCTTGACGAATAACAATCTATAGGAGTTATGGACCACATGTTTTCGAAACCAATGAAAGCTTCCTCTTGTCTGGAAGACGGATTTTATAGGAGTCCTTTTCCAAGGTTGGTTTCTTAGAAACTGGAAACGTTGCAGGAATCCTTTTCCAAGGTTGGGTTTTTGGAAAGTGGAAACGACTCTTTGAAATACTGGTGCAATTCCTTGCTCGTAGCTTAGGAAAGACCATGATTTTTAGTTTTTTGCTCGCCCCAGCTTGCCTTTCAAAAAAAAAAAAAAATCAGCTCCTGGATCATGTTTTTTTAATGAAAGATATGTTTTTATGAGTCTAAAAAAATCGATACATTCATCAATTGATTTTTAGAGACAGAAAAATCTATATGCAGGTCAGATTCTGGTGATCTAAAAGCCAGTCCCACTAAATGAAACATTAGATCGCATCTGTAGTGTTAGTTGTTACTAAAACAGAAACAAAAGGTGCTGTTTTGCGCAATCGTTTGATTGTAGCAAATATTAATCCCATTCTAAATCACACGTAACCATATTTCAACAGATGAGAAGTAATTAACCAAACCACATATTCATAAATGAAAAACAATTGGATAAAAGTAAACCAAATTCCCATAACATGTTAGAACTTATCAATCCCATCAAAAGAATTACAGCATCAATTACAATCATCATCTAAAAATGCCGCTTTGATGAAAGAGCAGCCTTCACGACCTGCTCTATTTCTCAGGAAAGGGCGATGAACAAAATTTTGAGAGAGAGAGAGAGGTCTCAACAAATACTCACCAATTACCATGTGACTATAACTACCACTAATACATAGAGGAACTATCTAAAGTAGAGAGAGAGAGAGAGAGAGAGAGAGAGAGAGAGAGAGAGAGAGAGAGAGAGATTTAGATCACTATCAATATATCCTCGGCAAATAGATAAGATATGCTGTCGACCAACCACGAATCATCACCTAGCTGCCGAATGAGGCAGGAGGGGAGACCTACACAAGGGGCAAGTCTGTTGCCCCTGATCCACCCACTTATCCAAACAACCCTTATGGAACACATGCCTACAGTTGTACAATTCCCTCACCTTATGACTTCTTTCTATGCAGCACAAACAAACGGCACAAACAGTCTCCTCTTGCTTACACTCCCGAAAACTGTTAAGGAAACCACCGAATTCCACCACTGGCAGGGTCTTCTTGATCATCTGCCTGCTTGCCGGCGATGACAATCCATGGTTTATTCGCTCGTCGTCGCCGACATGATCCAGGAGATCGAGATCAAGATAAGAAAGGAACCATGTAACTAGAAGCTTGAGTTGGGTTAGTAGGTTAATTGAATCCAGCACAAGTGTTGGAATGATGATGCCATATCTAAAAGCTGAAGGGAAGCCCATCAAAGAACAAAAATATGATGATTATGCTGAAGATGATCAAGATGGTGAAGAACAAAAGATGAACTAAAGATGAGGAGGAAGAAGAAGAAGAAAAATGTGGGTTGTCGGCGTTTGGAAGGGTAATGTTTCCAAGTCTTATTATAGAAAGCACACATGGAGCTCATGGCCAAAAGATTAAAACCAATAGGGGGACCCAATGGGGTCACTGTTTGGAGTCACACTTGATTGGCTTTGGTTGGTTGTCTACGTACAAAATTATTACCTCACATTGATGAATACCCATTACTAGGGGTCCACATGCCTAGCTAGGCGGGTCGGCTTAAGGCTTTATAAATTGAAAGATATCGAACTAAATGGGCGCATGTCCCTTACTACAATCTCAAAGCCAACAAAAAACTATCCTCGGTTGGACGGTGCAGGGAATGAGGTTAGTACCAGTTAGGGGTGTCAACAGGTGAGGTTTGGTTTGGATCCAGGTAGAACCAGACCTGGACCCAATTTTCAGGTATGGTATCAGGTCCGGCCCCCGGTCTAATCGGGCTCACCATAAGAGAAACCATATACCCGGATCCGATAGAAACTACATGAATCAGACCCGGACCATACCTGATAAAATAATATTGTTTTATCATTTTTACATTGAAAATTTGTGGGTCTTAATCAGAACTCGGGTCTGGCCCGGATCTGGTATAAAATTTCACAAACTATACCCAGATCCAAGTATTAATCAGACCTTCATGTCTGGACCCAGGTCTTAATGGGGTCTTCTTATTTATCACCATACCCGAACCCTATAGGGCTTGGTCCTGGTCGGGTCGGGTCGGGTCAGAGTAAACCCAACCCGTTGATAACTCTTAGAGTTTACACTCCGTACATCCAAATAGGACCATAGTCAATGTGACACCTCTCAACACTTAATGAGGCATCCAAACCAAATATTTGGCCAATTGCCCCTGCTTAATGTTCAAGAGCAAACACACCCATTTTATCCCTTTAGCTCTGCTGGATATGTACTTGGGTCACAGCCATTCTCGAATTTGTTGTCTTATATACTCTTAGTGAAAAGTTGTACTTACAAAGGCATAGATAGCACTTGCTTTTGGCACAGTTTCGTGTGTTGATCGTGCCTCTTTTTCTTTTAAGCCATGCCCGTATGACATAGCTATGTACCCAGCAATCTTGGTTTTGGGCTCTTGGCCAGTAGACTGAGCCAAGCTCATAATTTCATATTGGAGAATATTGTATTAGATGAGCCCAGAGCCGGACCTGTAAAGAGGCCAATGACGCTTGGGCCTCAGGGCCCCTGGGCCCCAAAAAAATTTTAGGGGCCCATTTTTAAGGCCCGAGCTCCTTTATTTTTATTTAATATAATATAAATATTTGGAATATTATATCAAATTTTATTGTTATTTTGATTCTTTAAAAAAAATTCTGAGGTGCTGCCCCGAACTCCTACTATTAATAGGGGGCCCATTTTTCCCCTCCGCCTCAGGCCCCATAAAACACAGGTACGGCTCTGGATGAGCCTAATAAAATTGATTCAGATATTAATCCAGATCCATGACTATTCAAGCTGTCATGCAAATCGTCGTCGTCCCCAAGGAAAGGATCCTGGGTTCAGCAGTAAACAAGGTAAGAATCAAACAAGATTGAATGAGAAAAGAAATATGAAAGCCAAGTACAGGACAACAAGGATACGGTAAGTAAGCACACAAGAAAGAATACAGAGAAGGGAAATGAATCAGCTATAGAATGCAGCTGCAATGATCTTGCCATTGAAAGAAAATATGTAAATAAAGAATTAACTATGGTAACTGCCAACCCACTCTCATACTCTCTAAAATCAAGAAAGAGAAGAATATATGACTATGGTGAGCTTATAGGGCATGGATAATGACATAGGCAAAAATGAGTAATATGCTTGTTATGGATTCAACCGTAAATGAGGTTTATCGGTTTTTTCTTGTAAAAATGCTGGTTCTATGTATTTCAACTTTTCTTGTATAAAAATATTAAGAGAGCTGATAAATAAAAACAAGAGAAAAAAATAATATATATTTTTTTATCCTGGACTTAGGTCACAAAGACCGAACCACATTTTTCATTCTTGTTTTTCTTTATGATTTTGCTGATACATCAATCTGAGTGGGTGATGAGTGGATAAGGTGAAATGGTAAAAGGATGACGTGGAATCAACTATGCCGTTTCTACCTTCCCTATCCCTCCCCCTTTCTGACCACTAGGGGTGTCAACAGGTTGAGTTTGGTTCGGACTCAGGTGGCACCTGACTCAGACCCAGTTTTCGGGTATAGTGTCGGTTCCAAACCTGGATCGAATTGTGTCTGCTATAAGAGAAAACATACCCATACCCGATAATAACTAATGAACCGGACCTGGTAAAACCATATTTTTTTATCAATTTTACATTAAAAATTGTGGGTCTTAATCAGAACTCGGGTCGGGTCCGGGTCTGGTATAAAATTTTACAAACTATACCTGGGTCCATGTATTAATTGGACCTTCAGGTCCAGACCCGGGTCTTAATCGGATCTTATTATTTATCACCATACTCGGACCCTATAGGGTTTGGTTTGGGTCCGAGTAAACCCGACCCGTTGAGATCCCAACTGACCTCATCATGATGTTGGGTACAACAAAAACGACTAATGGCACCAACCAAACGTTTTCAATTCCATATCCTAAAGCAGACGTACACGACTTCCATGAGCCCTACATTAGCAAATAATAAAGGCTCATATGATTATGAGTTGATGACGATGATCACCAATGAGATGACAAGGGAAAGAAAAAAGAGGGCTCATGGTTATGGATTCCATCCTCATAACTTTGTTTTCCCCAATGGAATTATTGAAGAGAGCATAAACAACACGTAAGCATGAAAGTGACCACAAACCAATAAATTATATATAATTTTTATTATAACCAGGTTAGGCATCCTAATCGTCATATATTTTTGTCAAATTGAGATCGAATGTCCTAATCAAATCATCTTTGCTGAATAATTGCAAAGTCATATGAATGATATCTGATGCAAATTTCTGTATTTTCATGATAATTACCATATTTTCTGAAGTGGTTTTTGACAAGAGGACAATAAAAATTATACGGGGGTTGGATGACATGGTGTTACAGCAAAATAAACAAATACTACTTTCATGGGCAAGTTGATATTGTGAAATCAACCTTATAACATCCACACTCTATCGAAATAAATGAAGGTGCAGAGAATCAATGGAGATAGAATATCTACCCCAACCTTTCTGCACAGAACCAACCGAGATCCTTGAGCTACAATCCGCAAGGGATGGCCAAAATTCAACCTGCCAGAAGGAGAAGCAACCTTTAAGTGGAGGACCAGCACAAACTAAGGGGTGCATTAAGATCAAATGCATAATTCAGTTGTGAAATTGCGCAAAGTCGACACGCCACTAAAGTTTGTCAGCTGTCCTTTATGCTAGAAATGAATAGATACAAACTTGTGATTGGTAGGTTACTACTTTGGGTCACCAACACATATTAACTCAATCGATTTAAACACAAGGTACTATTCGGGCTTGAACATTTAATTGATCTCAAAAAGATCTATCTCATATCTCATTTCATGTGCCAATCAACATGCATCACATCATATATTATATCATGATATCGCCAACAAGGTTTCAAGAACTAGGGATGACATATAGATTAATGTATTATCATCTGATTAATGAAAAATGGTAGGGGTCTGCCTAACCCCAGCTTGCCATTCCAAAACAAAAAACAAAAAACTTGTGATTGAACACTTCAAGTCAGGCTAGTGATGATCATGAAGCTCATGCATAAATTTTTTAATGTTCTATACACAAAAAAGCAGATACAGGTAGCTACAATTGATGTTCTCTCTGTTTCAAAGAAACAAACCACAAAACCGAAGATTCCCTCACAGGGGAATCCACCATAGAATTGTGGTGCATGGATCCAGATTAAGAATGGAGTGTGTGGTGACCACTGTTTCATGAGCTTTATCAGAGGTAAAATTTCCAGTTATGCTATATCAAACTTGATTCAGCAACCTAAGAAACATGATTCTTGCCAACAGGTCAAGCCCCAAGTGAAGGCAAACTTCTTTCAAAATTTAAAGCACTAGTAGTTGGAGACTATCCTACTTGTATGTATGCACGTGACATTGTTGAATCCCAAGTCCAATAATAACTATCACAAATGATGAATTTGAAAATAAATGTGTAGTTTAGAATACCAGATTGAAAATTTTCCTTCTTTAAATTTTTTCTGCTTAATCTTGCAAATTCAATAGACCTTGATGCCCGGTTACACATTCAGGCTCAATGTGGTCACTATTGATAGTTCATGACAGACATTTACTTTGTGAAGAAGAGCTGGCGTTTTCTTTTATTTACATTACTATTCTAGCTACAAATTTATATAGATTTGATTCCACACTTGAAAGCAGTAGCTATGAAAAAATTGGCAATATATAGAAAGAGTAGGGGAATGATTAAATTATCTCATAAGATAGTGGTCCTTGATGGCCACTATAGATCTCAATTTCTATCTAAAAGTGGCTATGATATTCATAGGATTGTTGGGGTATCTTTGAGTAAGGGGAACACTCAAAAGATAACCAATGAGTATTATCTTTGAAGATGGACTAAACGGTTGAGATTCAATGAGATATTTATGAATAATTGCATTCCAAAACATATCGTAATAACAAACATAATTGGGCCTTCATTTTAAAAATTCAGCTTGCCACAAAATTCACAACTCTATCAAATTTAAAAATGACGATGGTTTCATAAATCAAATGTTACAAACCATTGAGGTCTCGTTAGCATATAGACCCATTTATAGTTTATAAAATTTCATACCAAACCCCTGTCTGACCTAAGCTCCAATTAAGATCCACAAAATGTAAGTCTAGATTACCATGAAACTAGAAATAAGTCAATTGGGGCTAACTTGGTTTCGTTAAGGGGTCTAAACGGGTTGGGTATGGTCTGATCCAACCCATACCAGATCTGGTAGGATCAAGGTTTGGTAATAAAGAAGGAGGTCCAATTAAGAATTTGGATCGGACCTATAGAGTACCGTAGATGAATGGAGCCAGGAATAGTTTATGAAATTTTATACCAGACCTAAGTCCAACACAAAATTCCAATTAATATCAGCAATTTTTCAATATAAAGGACATGAAAAATATTACTTTACCAAGTACATGCATATCAGGTCTGGTTCATCTAATCCATATAGGACTCATGTAACAATTTTCTTATGGCAAGTCTGGTCGGATTAAGAATTTGTGGCACGAGCTGCACGATCAGGGGCCATCACATTTTTTGTAAAATTTAATTTTATGTGTTCTGCTGCATGCATTTCAAAAAAAAAAAAAACAATTACAAATCTCATGATGGGTGGGAGTAGGTGCCTATCAATGTTAGGAGCCTACCACAAGTGAGTATTTTTCACAAATCTGACCCAGCAGATACATTCAGCACAGCTGATTTGCTAGAAAATGACACTTGGATTGTAGATTTTTGATAAAAAAACATAAACTTTTGAGCTTGAATATTTATAAAAATTATAGATAATCGATTTTCAAACCTTATAAAACTCTACTCATGTGTTGGAATCGGACCATCCAAGAGTCCATTGGGTTTGATCTGAGAAATACATGGAAAAAATCATTCAAAACCCGAGTAGGCTAACGATAGGCCGATGAGAGTAGGCAGCTACTCCCTACTCATCTCATGATTGGTAAAAAAAGATCCATATGATGATTCAACTGAAGGCTACAAAGGCTGTTTAAAAAATTGAAAACAAGTAAGTTTAGACAAGCTCATAAAAGTGGTCGAAGCCATTGAATTGACTACAATTTACAAATACCAGTAATTTAATTTCTTTCATTTTTTCCTTTAATGGTCATTATTATGTTAAATTGTGCATCCATATGGCATGAATCTATTAATAATGTAAGCAAGTTCACTACAAGAAATCTGTGGATTAGCGACAGTCATAATCCATTGCTAATTCGTCACAAATCTGTCGCTGAACAGTTTAGTGACGGATAACTTTCATCACAATTTCCTAGTCGCTAATTAGCGATGGAATATATATGTCGCTAATTTGCAATAGATTAGCGAATACCATGATTCGTTGCGAGCCCATCTTTAATTCGCAGAGATTTAGTTTTGCGATAGATACACATCCGTCGCTAATTTCGTCGCTATTGTAGCGACGAAATTGTGGTGGATTACAATTCATCGCAAAACATCGACCGATTCAGTTTTGCGACGGATAAATATTCGTCGCTAATATGGAGACCGATACTAATTAGCGACGGATATTATTTGTCGCTAATTCGTCACAAAAAATAAAAACAATAAAAAAATTTATTTAAAATATAAATATCAAGAAAAAATTTCTCGTTATACAATTTATATATTATGTGTATAAAAAATACATATACAAAGCATGTGAAAAAAATTTAACACAAGACACAAGGTGAAAAAAATTATCGATCTACTATAATACTTGCCAAGTTCTAATTATTTACAAGTGAACATATACAAAGTGTTTCGTTTGAAACAACAAGAAGGTGTAACAAATTCAACACATGAATCTAATCATCACCAAGATTCTGAGCATCAACCTCTTCATTGTCTCGATCTGCCCCTTCATCCATGCCTCCATCAACTTCTCTACGCTGATTATCTCCAGCATCCTACAAGAGAACCAACAGGTTAGTATTGATAAACAAAATATAAAGAAATAAATTATATGCAATGTACCTAATATAAGGCAATCAAAGTAACATGAATGAATTACAGATAGACTAGCTAGCAATAAAGTGAAAGACATTAAAAGAATTCAGATATGTGTTCTAAGGCTGATAAAAAAATCATAGTGATTCAATCATGCATATATATGTTCTAAGGTTGTCAAAAAATGTCATAGTGATTCAAACATGCATATATGGTTTATAAGGTTATCAAATAAATGTGTTATGTATCACAATCATGCATATACACTATAAGAAACCTGTGGATTAGCGACGACCTAAATTTGTCGCTAATCCGTCGCTAAACAGTCTAGCAACGGATTAGCGTCAGATTAGCGATAGAAAACTTTCATCGCGATTTTTTTGACGCTAAGTAGTGCCAAAACTTATCCGTTGCTAATTTCGTAGCTAATTTGCGATGGATATGATCCATCGTGAGTCCTTCGCTATTTTAAATTAGCGATGGATCATATCCGTCGCTAATCCGTCGTTAAATTTAAAAAAAAAAAAATTTTAAAAATTGCTCACTGCCGGCGCGTTCTCCGGCAAGAAGCAATTTTTTTTTCACAGAACTGGCACATTCCGGCATTGCCATGCTCTTCCCCTAACAATCGCGATGAACCGGCGCTGCCTCCAGTTGTATCTTCCTCACCCTCTCCCTCCGCCTCTTCCCTTCGCTCTACGACTTCTTCATCCTCCTCCTCCACGTGACCACCATCGTTGCCGTCGCATTTGGCTGCTTGTCGGCCACCAGCGCTGCCTCGCACACGCGCTGGTACACCTCCCACATGGTGTCAACCGTGCTGACAGCCATATTCGAGGGGTCGGTGCTCATCTTCATGCAGACGAGAGACTTCCTACAGTCCCTCAAGTCGTACGTCAGAGAAGACAACGGGGAGGTGATACTGAAGCTCGCGGGGGGTCTCTATGTGCTCATATTTTGCTTGGAGTGGGTGGTGTTGTGCTTGGCATTCATAATGCGCTATAACGCCTATGTTGTTGAACCGACGTGTTTCGGCGTCGACGACTTCGACAGGCTCTAGTGGCTCCCCAACAACAGCCTCCTCTTCATCGCCACTCTCTTCGACTCAGGCAAGCTCTAGGTTTAATCCGAGCGGGAGGGAGGGAAAAACAAAGGGAGAAAAAATTTTAAACGGAGGGAGGGAAATTTCGCGCCTCAGGTGGGACGAAAATTAACGACGAAATTAGCGAGGGAATTTTTCCGTCCCTAATCCGTCGCTAATTAGCGACGGATTAGGGATGGAAAAATTCCCTCGCTAATTCCGTCGCTAATTAGCATTTTTTGTAGTGTTTTGGTGACAAAAAAATGTTGTCGCTAATCCCTCGCTAATTAGAGATGACTTTAGCGACGAAAATATTTTCGTCGCTAATTTTGCAAATATTTCAAACGTGACTCCTACAAAGTAATGATTATAATATAAATTAATAATTAAGAATTACAATATTTATGGTAGCTTGTCTATTACAATGTTTATCAATACAATAAATGCATACTGTTGTCGCTCTCGCCTTCTCTAATACGAACTCTCTCGTGCTTTTACGTTTATGTGTTTCAACAAACACATCCTTGTAAGACACAATGCCTCCTTTTTTTGTTTTCTGCGAGGTTAAATGATAAAAAAATCAATTAAAAAGTATGCAACAATACTTATAAATTTGATAATATATATGTATATATATATATATATATATATATGTATATATATATATATATATATATATATATATATATATATTGATGAGTTACCATTTTCTTTAGGTGGCGCTTAAAAGTCCTAGATCCACCTGTTTGTAGATGGACATTAGACATCTTCGCTTGATTTTATGCAGCCTTTGCTAAGCGATTTCAAAATTCATGGTCAGCCCACTTGTCACATATTGCATCCCAATAATCTTACCTGATAGTAGAAGGGTTATGGCACTTCCACTACAGTGGATCATCTATCCCACGAGATGCTTTTATTGTTGCAGTCTTCATATTGTGCAACATGTCTACAAATCGACTAGCAGCCACCTTTTACCACACCCGCCTCGCATCCTGCTCCTCATTCGCAGTCACGAAGCGATTCAAAGCTTGCAAATAATTTTAGAAAGTTAGTACATATGATTATAACAAAAAATTAAATATAAAACACATTAGTTATGATAAACGATTGCATATCATGAATGATGACCACAATCTATCCAACACCTCCTTTGGATACTCTTTTTATTGAGTGATCGGTCTTGAAATATGCTAAACTAGTGACTGCCTAATTTCTTGTATTACTTCTTGTGGCTCGAATCTTGCACTGCACATTAATTGGTACACATTAACAATAAACTATCGATATACATTATTTATAAGATAAGTATTAAATAAGTGAAAATGAAATACTTACGATCGACTATCGATATACACTATTTGAATGAGTCATCGTGTGTCAGACTGAGAAGACCTTGCATCCAACGTTGTCTTATGACATATATGAATAGCTGGTGTAGGTAGGTCATGTGCAGGCGAAACATCATCTATAGAAAAATGAGTTAGAAATTCACATAATGCATATTTAAACTAATCAAGTATACAATTAGTTAAATGATATACGTATCGAAGCAACCCATGAAGATGAAGGCTGAGACTGACTATCACTGGGTGCTCGACCACTGTGACTTCCACGAACTATATTCTAACAAATAAAAATTTTATTTGGATCAGTTACACAACTCTATATCTTCATGGATACATAATCAAATGAAAAATAACTTCATGCAAGCATGCATACAGTCACATCAAACATTGCAATACATTCAAATCATTTATATCAAAACAATGTCAAATATGTACCTACAACAAACACACTCCAATATCCCGCTAACTATAACCATGAATAGCATGGTCTCCGAAATACAAATATAAGAGCATATGAGAAAGTGATGTGGTATGTATTACAAGATGTATTTCACTAGCTTGAGTATGCTTCATCATCACTTGTTTGACTTTCATATTCTTCTTTTTTCTCCTCCTCCTCTTCGTCCTCTTCGTCTTCTTTTTCATTGAGCGCCCATCCACTTGGTATATCATTTGAATCACATTCTTCCATATGTGTGTCATCGAACAATAGAGATCGGGCACCTGATCCGACCAGTGGGATTCACTGTACTGACACTTGCCATTGCAAATTCAATAAAACTGTCAACACCATCTATATATTCAAGTGATACCTCATTGTCAGCTATTTTACGGTACATCTATTCACAGTTTGCAGTCATTTTGTCATGTGATGTTACAGATATTATCCTAACCACTTAAAAAAGAATCTTAAGAATGCTATGATGAAGAAAATATCTAATTTATCATGCATTGATGATGGATGTAATGATTTGATATATATATATATATCACACACACAATTATATATATATATATATATATATATATATATATATATATATATATATATATAATGTTATTCAATCACAAGAACTATGATGCAAACATTGATAACTTAATATTTTTATGTGTAAAACCATCACATCATATTTACACTCATCACAAAGATATTTAGAATGATAAAATCACATTTATCAACACGATACATTCATTTAAAACATGTTTTCATGATACAATTTCATTTGGAAGACATAATCAAATTGAAAATAACTCCATGCAAGCATGGATACAGTCACATCAAACATTACAACATATTCAAATCATTTATATTAAAACAATGTCAAACATGTACCTGCAGCAAACACACTCCAATATCCCGCCAACTACTACCATGACTAGCATGGAATCCAAACTCCAAAAATCAAAGCACTTCTATTTTCATACATTCAAATCATGCTCAGCATGATCTCCGAACTCCATCAAAGCAGTCCTAAATATCCACAACTAAGTGAGTGTGTGAACAAAAAAGTGTTGCATCCAAGAAATTAAATAATCTGTGATGCATCTGCATTAATTACTCACCATGGGTATTTACCCGATTTGCATGCTTTTGCCTTTGCATTTTTCTTATTTCTTTTTGCGTGGCATTTTTAGCTGCATGCAATGCTTAGCACTAAGCATCGCACAATTAACTTAGCTACGCACCTGCAAAGCACAAATGTGCAAACGAAGGATTGGTCTGTGGTGCCTTTTTTATTGGTGTGCCGTCGGCTGAAATATTGGCTCACGGTACGTTGCGGTGAGGCAAGTGTGGGATTACCATAGTCATGAACTTTGTGTATGGTGGATTGTTGCAGCTCGCATGAAGCATCAAAAGTTTGCTGGAACTCTAAAGGCGATTACTCGTCTTAGCTTAGCAACCCCAGGTCAGGTGAGGCCACCCGCTAAGTTTAAGCATATCAATAAGCAGAGGAAAAAAACTTACAAGGATTCCCCTAGTAATGATGAGTGAACCGAGAATATCTCAGCTTGAGAATCGATAGGCTTCGCCTACTGAATTGTAGTCTGTAGAAGCGTCTTCACCGATGGACTGGACCCAAGTCCTCTGAAAGGGGGCGCCGGAGAGGGTGAGAGCCCAGTTGTGTTTGGACTTTATCACACCACGAGAAGCTGTCAACGAATCGGGTTGTTTGGGGGTCATTTGCACATGGCGGCGTCAATGCTTGGGGGTTAGCGACGGTGGCACATGGCACACAGCGGCGTCGATACTCGGGGGTCGGCGGTGATGGAACACATCGCTGGAGAGGGTGAGAGCCCCGTCGTGTCCAGACCATGTCGCACCATGAGGCGTTGTCAATGAATCGGGTTGTTTGGGGGTCGTCGACACATGGCGACATCTGTGCTCGGGGGTCGACGACAGCGACACACAATGGTGAGAGACGGAGTGAGGGAAGAAAAAGGAGGTGAAGGAGAGGGCGACGACCGACAAGTGATGGGCGACTGGCGATGGCCAATGGGCGGCAAACGATGGGCGGTGGGCGACGGGTGGCGGGCGACGAACGACATAATGAAACAAAAAGAGAAAAGAAAGGGGCTCGTATTAGGGTTTTACGGGTTATTTAGCGATGGATTAGCAATGGAAAAAGTTGATTGTAAATGCCGTCATAAATTTGTGATGGAGTAGCGACGAAAAAATGGTGTCGCTCATCCGCCATGAAGTTGCGACGGAGTGTGAGATGGAATTTGTATATCGCTAATCCATCATAAATTAGCGACAGCATTGGCGACAAAAATTTTTCGTCGTAAATTCTGTAATTAACTAATTCAAATTTTAGGGATGGATAGTTTTCTCTCGCTAATCCGTCACAACGTTGCGATGGATTATTTTTGTCATAAATTTCTGTCGCTAAATAACATTTTTCTTGTAGTGGTTTGGATTGATTATTGGACATTTAATTGTTGACCTAGCTTGGTGGTTTAATTCCTATAGATTCTTAGATTGATGAAATAAAATATGGGTGCATCTGCATTTCCATTTTGGGTTTCTAACCTCGAATCTTTGATCAGAGACTCTGTTTGAAAAAAGAAACTCTGGGTTGCATGCATTAGTCATGAACTCTACAATTACGTTTAAGGAAATCAAGTTTGATTGTTGTTGTCCGAAGCTTTAGATTGCATTTGGTTGCTGGAGACTGTGTACTCATAAAATTTGTGGTCGTGGTAGCATATGTAGACATTCGAGTTTTGTTACTGCACGAAGCATGAGTTTCTGCTTTTGATGGAATCAGATCCTCTTTTTCTTTTTTCATCTGGTCCATTTGCTCTATCAGTTTCGGGTTGGTGGGGTAAATTATGGTGGAGTTCGAGTCCTTACGGCTAGACTGAAATAGGAAAGGTTTTACAGAACAGGTGGGGTCGTTCACTTCTTATGTTTCTTAGATTCATTCAGAAAAGTTATATGTTCAAAATTACTCTCTTACTATATACCAAAGTATTGTTGGTTCATATGTTGTAGAATTTACTTTTATTTATAAGAGTGTGTTTACAGACTTATGACAAAAGAGTACTCGGTTATATGTTTGAAGGAATTCAATTTTTTCCCACCACTCAATAATAAACAAAATAAATTACTTACAAGAGTAATAACTAATGCCAAAGCTAAGACTTTGAAATCTATAGAAAATGACTCAATCACCACACTAGATAGGTCGATTTTCACACTAGCAATGATTGAATATCAAAAATATCATATGTGAGTATGATATAGAGGTCGAAACAGACAAATGACTAACTAAACACTTGTCGAACAGTTCATGCTATGTAGAGCCTCATTGCGGGTGTGCGGGCATTGCAATGAACTCGGCCTTCACTCAAACATAAGCCTTACTCAGTCGGTCGGTTGGGCCCGATAACCTTTTACATATTTTTTTCTGCCTATACCTTTTACATAACAAGGGCTTTGTTTTTTAGAAATTTTAGAAACATACCAATTCTCTGAAAAATATCAGAGACATGGTTATGGTTTGAGGATTTTCTCATAACAGATTTTTGAATTTCTTTAAAATTACATAAAGTCACTTACAATTTTCTGTTTAACTCAGAAAATTATGTTTTAGTGTTATGGATTGTTGATTTTATCCAGAACTGTTTTTATTTTTCTGATTTTATAGAAAAATACTTATGGTTAGCGGAATACCTACCAGAGCATTACCTAGACATGTTTGGATCTAGTTGATACAGGTAGTTTCATAAAAACATGGTTGGATCTTGTAAAACTTTTTGGACCCAGTTATGATTTAGTTTATTTCTCTACTTTGATATTTTTTGAATATAGAAATATTATGTCTACATATGGTTTTGTTATATGCATTAATATTATGTTCATGTTAATATCTTGATCCAGTATGGTTGATCGAATGTTTTAGATCAAGTTTAATTATAAGATCTATTAAATATAATTGTTTGGCTCTAGATTGGATCTGATCGATATTAGATCAGATGCTTGAATCTAGTAAGGTGACATAGACCTAGTTGGATCCAATAAAGCAATATTGGGTCGGATCTAGATTTGATCCATATTTTAGATCCAGTTAAGTATATATAGGATATGGTATATGAATCTAGATTTGAACCATGTTTTAGATCCAATTAAGTATATATGGGACATGGTATATGGATCTAGATTTGATCAATGGTTTGGATCTAGTTAAGTATGTATGAAATATGAATCTAGATTTGGTCCATATTTTGGATCCAATTAAGTATATAGAATATGGATCTAGATTTGATTCAAAATTTATGATTGGATCTGAATAAGTGTTGTGCTCGGATATGAGATATGGATCTAGTTTGATCCAGTTTTGTGATGGATTCGAATAAGTATGGATGCATAATTAATCCAGCGACATATATATATATATATATATATATATAGTCAGATATTTTGTATGGATCTAGATTGGATCTAAGTTTTATGTTGAATCTGGGTAATATCAAGCTAAATATTTGGACCTAATAATGATATATATTTTGTATAGGTTCGGGTTTGACACGGTCAGATTCAGATAAGTAGAATGCTGAATGTGTAATATGGATCTATTCATTTTTGAAATATATGGTTTTGGATATGAATTATGGTCAAATCCTGCAAGATCCATGGTTTTATTTAAGCTTGTATGGAGATCAATTTTAATATGGATCATGTTGGACTTAATAGATAACATCTCAAGTCAAATTTGGATATGGACTCTTAAAAATTCAATAAATGTAGATATATATGGATCTGATAAAGTATTTGAAGTTGAATGTTCAAGCTTGTGGTTTGATTAAAGCCTTGTAATTGACTTATCATATTTGGCATATCAAAATAATAATGAGATAACTCTCATTAGATATGGATCTGGTGCATATCTAAATTAGATTTAGGTATGAGATTTATGTCTTACTTCATGATGAAAAAATAACCTAGTTTGCGAATAACATCATGATAAGGATTTATCATGAAGGAGAAATCCAACTACTGTATGTAAAACATTATGATGTCATAGCTTAATACAAATATTGCTTAAATGCAATGCATTGAAAAAGTGGAAGTTGAATTTTATATAAACATGTGAAAATATTTATCTGTAATAATGATAAATAATCATAATGCTGCTTATAGTATGCTGATATGACTACATGAAAGGATATTTTTCATGTTTTAAGTTTTTGCATGAAATGCTAAATGGTGTTTTTGCTGATATAATTGCATGAAATGCCAAATAAAATATGTGTATGAAATACCAACGAGAACGGAAACAAAACAATAATACGAGAGAGAAATCAGTAAAACTGGACTCACCAAAGGAGGCTAAAGCCCTCGTTCTATTAGGATCCACCCAATCTCTTCTCAAGCAGAAAATTGTAGCACCATTTCACTAAAAACCCAAGTAGATCGAGGTGGAGGGGAAGAGAGGGAGGGAAGAAAAAATGAGTAGAATACCCAATTTCTCAACCAAACCAACCCTAATTTTTTCACAAACTGGTGAAGACGAAGCAAAAAGAAAGAGGCTGTGGGTAAATCTATAAAAGGAATAGAGATTGTCTTTTGATAGCAACAAAACCACCATCACCACCACCTGGTTCTCCCTGTCATCCTCCTCTACCTCCTTATCATCTTGATCATCGTCGTCGTCTCCGTTAGATCTCATTTAGATCCAATGGCTAACGTTATATATATATATATATAGGTGCATGATCACTTTTGAATATGACCAAAACGAATTCGTGCTGAGTGTTCATCCTGCGCGTGATGGATGCTCTGCACATGGTTTCTCCAAACAAGACCTTTAGCGGCGACAAAAGTTGCACTAAAGGTGATGTATGAGACTTTTAACAGCGATAAAAGTAGCTGCTGAAGGTCTAAAACCTTTAGCGGCAACTTTTAAGTTGCCGCTAAATATTTTGTTCAGCGGAAACAAGAGTGGAGCGTCCATCACACGTGGCATGAATGAGTGAGATCATTTTTATTATGTTCAAAAATGATTGTCAGTGTTTATATATATATATATATATATATATATATATATATATATATATATATATATATATATATATATATATATATATATATAAACGAGAGGGAGGAGCTAGGGTGGGTCAAGAAGAAAAGACAAAGAAACCAAAAAGAGTGTGGAGGAAAGGTTGGGAGGCCTGGATAACTTTTTTGAATAAAATCAAACTTTCTACTCATGGTGCTCATAATGCATACGTAACGATATGAATGAGATTCAGTCATCCTTAACGTCATACCTTATCATCGTACCCACTTTAAGACCTCATCGTTGACAGGAATTAATAATACAATTTTGGTCTTGTTATGGCCTTGATTTTTGAATGGCCAAAAATCCTAATTTTGACTATTCAAACACGGATATTCAGAAATGAACAAAACAACTTGCAAGACCCTAGGGTGAGTATGACATTAGGGTATGATGTTACGGATGACTGGATCCTGTACCGTAACCGTCAACTAATGGTAGGGATGCAAATGGGTCTGATCCAGGACAGAGGTTTTGCAATTTTTGGCTGTTCTGAATCCGATTCAAATTTGAATCCCGATGTATTTTGATGTTCAGAACCTGAACTGTTTGCATCCCTAGCTAATGGCTGTTGGCTAACAGCTATTGTATGAATATAAAGGAGAGCAGATCAGCTGTCTAAATAACGGTGGGAAAATGCTCTAATATCCCCACCATCCATTTTCGAGATCAACAGTCACCAACAGACGATTAAATTGATAGACGGTGGGGTCATCGGAGCATTTCCTCACCTGATATCATCTACATGAGAGAGGTCACAACCAGGATTCAACCATATCTTAACTCATTTCCATTGTATGCTCAGCTAATCACATGTCAACACTGCATGCATGAACCCTACTATAACATGCATGCCCTAGCTGAAATGCTCATATGATTATTTGTGCACACTTAGAAGATGAGTTAAAAAACCTACCTCTTTTTTTATTAGGTTCTATTAGGACACCCCAAAAATCATACATTCAAGTATTTTTTGATTGATCTGAAGCGATAAATGTGTTTTATCATTGATTATTCAATAGATAACATATATTTGATAAAGACTTTTTATGCTTAAATGTGCATTTTAAAGAGGTAAAAAAAATTAATGGTTGATATTATACTAAAAATTAATGATAAAATATTTATATTTTTACATCAAATCAATTTGAAGGAAGCTTGTTTGTCAGTAAATAAGCAATAATAAACACATAATGAAAAATGGGGTAGGACCATCTCCTTTCTCATATATATATATATATATATATATATATATATATATATATATATATATATAGAGAGAGAGAGAGAGAGAGAGAGAGAGGAGGTAGCTGTGCCTACCACTCAATTGCGGGCAGGTTATATGTGCACCCCCGGAACATGGACTGTAGCTACAATGCGTATTTCGGGGTCCAACTGAGCGTCGTGTGGCGCTCAGTCGGGTGTACGGGGTGCCATACACTGTTGTACATTAGCCTGCGGGATGTACAATGGTGTACGATGCCCCCGTACACCCGACTGAGCGCCACACGATGCTCAGTCGGGACCCTGGAACATGCACTGTAGCTACAGTGCGTGTTCGGGGGTGCACACGCAACACCCTCTACACTCAATTGGCCTACCACCAGTGGATGTGCATTGAGCGTTCATTAAGCGCACTCTTCAAAAGAGCCTTTAGCGGCATGCAAAAACATCACTAAAGGTCAAAAGACTTTTAGTGGTTCTTTTGAAATGCTGCTAAAGGCCTTATCGCTTTTAGCACGTCCTGGACACTTATGTGTCATCCATCTCACATGGATTGTAGGTACACTCTATAACCTCGTCGATGTATTCAGCATGCTCAATTTTTTTCTCAAAAAAACCGTGTATATAGATCAGATTCCATCAATACAAAAGCTGGTTTTCACTCATAAAAGCATGTAGATCACATATATAGTGTTAGATGTGAGAAAAAAAGCCATGAAAAAGAAACAGTGTTAGTTAAATTGTAAATACAAACAATTGTAACAAACATTTATCATATATATATATATATATATATATATATATATATATATATATATATATATATATATATATATATATATATATTAATCACTAAAATATAAAAACTGAAATATGATAACCAAAATATGAGAACTGAAAATATGGGCATTTCTAACATTTTTTTTCAAATCCAACCATGTGGATGTGCTTGGCATGATGAATTTGCTAGGAATCAACCATTGGATCGTGTATTTTTTTATGAAAAAAATATGATTTTTGAATGCTTCAATATTTATGAAGAATATGAGCCATTGGTTTTAAAGCCTTAAAAAATCTCAATCATTCATCATGAAACCAAGCATGTAGATCACATCTCTGCAGTTAGATTCAATGGAAAAGAATAAAAAAATATGAAAAATATGGTTCATACATTAATTCTCATATTCTAGTGACTCAAATATATATATATATATATATATATATATATATATAGAGAGAGAGAGAGAGAGAGAGAGAGAGAGAGAGAGAGAGAGAGAGCAACACTTAGGTGCATGATCACTTTTGAACATGACAAAAATGAACTCGCGCCGCACGTGATGGATGCTCTGTGCACTTGTTTATGAACAAGTGCTTTAGGCGACAAAAGTCGCCGCTAAAGGTCCATCAACTTTTGTCGCTGCTAAAAGTCTCGTATAAGACCTTTAGCGCGACAGAAAGCTGCCGCTAAAGGTCCAATTACCTTTAGCCATGACAAAAATCGCTGCTAAAGGTCTTCTTCAGCGGAACACGTGCAGAGCATCCATCATGCGCGTGATGGACGCTCCAGGCATGATGGATGCTCCACGCGAGTTGGTTTTGGAAAGTGATCATGCACCTATGACTATATATATATATATATATATATATATAGAGAGAGAGAGAGAGAGACGTGAATTTTTGTCTTTCTTTGTGAAACATTTGGACCATGTTGTGGAAAAAAACGTTAAAGAACATCATTGGATAGTGGATGTTGAACCGGATTCGATTCATATCATTCACACATTATTGTCCAAAGGAAGAAACAAAAAAGGAAAAAGGAAAGACGTACACAACCCGAAGAAACTGAAAAAGAGAGTCAGTTTATCTCTGGAAACCAACATCTTATTGGAACTTGAACTCTCTAAAGTCTTTTGACAAGATCACACCTCAGTGATCAGCTCTTAAAGCATTCTAGGCAATGACCATCATCCAAGGTGCGAGTCCAGAATTTCTTATAATACTCATCGTAGGTGAAGCTCCTGTAAACACGTCCGGTCACCCCATCATTCGCAAGCTCTTCTGCTGCTTCTATCATGGCATCAGAGCTTGGGCATATGAACGAGGCGACAGAGATTCTGTCCTTCTTCGAATTGACGACGACTCGATGCCATGCGCTACGATACTTGCCATTACTCAACGCCTACATCATCATTAATTTCTTAAGATTTCTTTAAGGAAAAATAATCAGAATATTATTCAGCATAAGGAGGAATAATACACCTAGGAATGACTAGGTGTCAATTTCATGAATGATTCATGCATTAATATTAATTTCCTAAGATTCAATCTCACCCTGGGCCAAAAAAAATTTTAGGGGCCCATTTTTAATAGGGATTCCATTTTTAATGAGGACCAAAAACAACAAAAAAAATTTTAGGGGCCCCAAAAAAATTGCAGGCGCTACCCTCTAACTCCTACTATCAGTAGGGGGCTCAAAAAATTCCGAGGCGCTGCTCCTAAACTCCTACTATTAATAAGAGACATATTTTTAGGGAGCCCATTTTTAATAGGGGCTCAAAAAATTTTGAAGCCCTGCCCCAGAACTCCTGCTATTAATAGGAGGCCCATTTTTTCCCTCCGCCTCAAGCCCCATAAAACACAGGTACGGCCCTGGTCACGGAGAGTGGGTTATTTTTCGCGAAAATGTATCGACGGGCATGCGTTTCTGCAGGGCTCACAGTGACAACACAAACACTGGAATCGTGAGTTTCCACAGAAAACCCTTGACAGGCGTGCCATTTTACACTGGAGGTGGGTTTCCCATAAAAACGGTTTCCGTGGTAGGGTCCAATTCCATTTTTGCGGCAGTAGAATCTATGGAAGGCCAGGGGTGTGGCAGCACCCCATTCCGTGACATGCAAACGCCCCCTTAGTGTTATTTCAAGGAATCAAGTTTCATGTTTGTACCTGTATCTGATCGCCTAGGTATACGATAAAAGCCCCTGGCAACGGATCGACGGCCAGCCATTGCTGGTCTTTCTGGACCTGCAGCCCAGCAACCCCATCTTGCAGGAGAATTGTGAGAGCATTGGGGTCAGTGTGTGAGGGCAAGCCATAAGTGAGCTCGGGTTCAGGACAAGGTGGGTAGTAATTGACAACCATGTGTTGGGCTTGTGAGCCTAGAGCCTTCTCTAAGTAGTCCTCCTTCAAGCCTAAGCTTAGAGAAATGACTTGCATCACGGTTTGTGCAAGCTCTCTTGATTGTTTGCTATACTCACCCACCACAGCCCTGCAATGAAACAATACAAAGGAAGCCCATGTCATGCACAACAAAGGTTTGTAGAAGTGTATATATAATGTTTGGCCTTTCACTACTCTCTTGCTTAGCTACCTTATTACTACTTGACCACCACTGTATCCCAATGACAAATGTTTCCAACACCAACTTATCGTTTTTGAAGATATGGTGATATTTTAAATTTTTTTCTTTTCAAATATTAATAGAAATACAAAATATAAGAAAAAGAACAGACACATTAACTGATATGAAAAGAAGGAAAACAGTTGATACTAGCTCCATGTCACAAAGATACGGGTATGACCCGATGCATGACACGATTTTGTCACCAGGAACTTGTTTGGAAATACTGTAATGAAAGAAACATAGGAGCTTGTCACCTGGTATATGATCGTCTTCACGATTTTTTTGAAAAATAGGACACAAACCATTCCTCCACCCATAGTGACAAATATCGCAAGATTCATGAAAATCTCGCAATAATATCACAGGAAATTAGCTGAAAGTTAAAAACCGCAATTTCTCACGATATTTTCAAAATATCATGATTTTTTCGACCAAACATAAATATCGTGATTTAAACATGATATTTATGTTTTAAACGGCTATTTTTTTGTGAAAAAACTCGTGTTTTATTTTTAAATAAATTTTTTTATATTTGCTTATAAAAAAATATTTATTATATAGTTATTTATTTTTTATTGCCAAGATTTTCAAAAAAAAATGTGAGATTTTAAAAAAAAAATCAAAATCTCGCAAGTGTTTTACTGCCGAAAAAACGAGTTTTAAACTTTTGTCACTATGCCTCCACCTCAGTTCACTTAATTCACTGTGTTAACTAGCTCAGATACCTCTTCAAAGAATTGAATTTGGCAACCCAAATCAGATGTGCATAATTAAGCAATACGGACTCATCCATCACAGCAGATTCAATGTTCGATGCCGAACACATATAAGGAGTTGAGCCCCACCCCACACACACACATATTCAAAATTAGGGCTGAACAATGGATCAGACCTCACCGATGGGAAACTCAATTTCTTTCAAGTCTGCTTTTATATTTGTTTAATTTTTCATCAATAGAAAGCTAATTTTTTAATATTTTAATATATAAAATTATATTTTTTGTTGAAATATAACTAAAAAATATTAGAAACAAATTTTAAAAAATATCAAATTGATGTCAGTACGTGTTCGGGTTGTGTCAACATGTTTGATTCGTGTCCCCCTGGACACGGAGCCTATGTAGACTGTCACCATAACATGGCCTGTACAAACACAAATATAGTGATAAAATCATGATGTTTTTTGTCTAAACAATAACGTTGTGAGGCTTTGATCATCTAAAACAGCAACTAAAATCTCCTTTTTTTTTTCGGGATATCGCCGATATTTTGTCACGCTACTCTCTACAATTAAATGATAATAACGAGGAAAATCAATCAAGAAGAAATCTTAAGAAGAATATAGAGTGGGACTGGTTTTACTTGAAATTGGGAGGGTTATTAGGCCACTCATCAATGAACTCCTCTAGAGGGTGGCAATGGAGACGAAGGTAGTCCCTCCAGTTGTGGACGGTCTCCTTGGTCACGTTAAAACTGGTAGAGAGCCTGAGCTTCTTAGATGGATCATCAGAGTACAGCTTCATCTTCTCTTCAATTGATAGACTGAAGAATTCACGAGCAACACATAGCATTTCCTCAACCAGTAGTTTAGGTATTCCATGATTAACAATCTGCAAAGAACCACGATGAAAATAGAGAATCAAACGCACCAAATTGGAAATCTTACAGGTGATGAGATGGGGAAGTGTTGGACCTGGAAGAAGCCGTAGGAATCGCAGGCGTCGCGAACCTGGCGGACTAGCCCGGTCCAGTCGGCCGAGCCGAGGTCGATGACCGGGATTGTTTGCAAGGGCCTGACTTCAGAGTGCCTTGGCCTCTGGGATGGTGGCCGGATGTAGGACTCAGGCAGAGAAGTGAAGAGGGTGCCCCTTGAGAGGAGGGTCTTTGTTGTCATATCTCCAGTTTCTACAGTTGTTAGCAGGAGGAGGAGAGTTAAAGAGTGGAAACTAAAGTATCTGAGCTTAGAGGAAAGATCCTGGGGGGGTTTAACATCGAAGTCTCTCTCTCTCTCTCTCTCTCTCTCTCTCTCTCTCTCTCTCTCTAGAGAGTCTGATGTTCTTTTCTCTTGTGCTTTCTTTATTTGTTTTGGCTTTTGCTCTTGTTCAGTTCATGGGTTCAACATTTTGTTGATCATTTATTTTGGTCCTGCCCAATCTTTGTGGCCCTATTTAATAGGACGTGGAGATCTCCGAAACGTAATTGTCAAAGAAGAGTCTTTTGCACTTGATCTTCTCCTTGGCCCTATTGAAATTACATGATGCAAGCGGTGGAGACTGATGTGGAAGACATGGTTGCTTACTACTTGGTGGTTTGTTTGGATGGCACGCAATGATGCTACTTTCTGTCAAATTCCGGTCATCTTTAATCATCTTGTCCATAAAATCCTGGTTGATGTATATGCAATATTAAGTATGCATCTTAGAGACCTCTCCTCTCATCTGAACGACGTTCACTCAGCGGTGGTTTCTTTTAATCCTGCGGATCCTGGTTGAGTAGGCTTTGTTGTTTTGTTGCTAGCTGTTTGTAGTTTCTTTTTCTTTAGCTTTGTTTTTTCTATATTTTAGTTTTATTTCTACTTTGTTCGGTTCATGGGTTCAACATTTTGTTGATCTTCATGAGTATTAATGTTGATCTTCTTTCGTCTCTCTCTCTCTCTCTCTCTCTCTCTCTCTCTCTCTCTCTCTATATATATATATATATATATATATATATATATATATATATATATATATATATATATATATATATATATATATATATATATATATATACACTAAACACTATTGTTCAGACGTCTGGCGTCTAACAGGAGACTCACTAAGCACCGCATATCAAAAAAATTCAAAAAATGAGTTTTAGCAGTTCCTGACCGCCGCTGTAGCAAGCACAGAAAAAATTGCACCTGAAATATTTTTTTTTGCTGTTTGATGATACGGGTTACTCTCTCTATATATACGTGGTTAATCTGAACCATGATACCATATAACACCTCCTAGACTTTCTAAGCATTCCAAGAAGACATGTTCAAAGGTACTTTTTGCTTAACCAACTATCAGTTTTATCAAGTTTTAATATAATATAAAACCTTGATTTTTTCACTCTAAAAGCACATGATGTGCCTCATCTAAAGCACGTCTATATATAACACATCTATATATTCAGATAAAGTAAACATCTCTATGTATATATACATGTGTGTGTTGGGGGGATTGGCCGGGCTTGTGGAAAAACAGGTCAGTCTTGGCAAAAAAATTTATGGGACCATTAATGACTATAAACCTTATCACAGTGCACAGGGGCGGAACCAAGGTAGGGAGGGAAGGGGCAACAAGAAATTTAAAAAGTAAACAGTACTCTAAAATTTACAACACAAGATAAGTGACTGCAAAGTCTGATTACAGATTTGAATAAGTATTTTTCATACAATTAGACCCAAGGGGTTTGGCACAGTGGGATGGGGCCTAGACCGTTTGACGGGCAGTTTAGGTTCAAATCCAATGGGCGTCACCCAGGGTGGAGCCAGGAATCTAAACGGGGGTGGGCACAAATGCACAGAAAAAAAAATCAAATCAAAATTATGTATTCTAATAACATGATTCATAAATATGTTAATTGAAAAGAAACATAAAACCCCTATGTATTCAAAAAATCATGTTTAATGTTGATTGAAATAAAAAAGACAAAAATACTTAATTAAATATTCATGGCATTTAAGAAGCCAAATAAAAAACTTAAATTCTAAAAAAAATCAAAGATTTAGAGGTTTAATAAGTAATAAGCAAAATCATGCATTCATTAATAGAAACTTGCTTAATGATATATAAAAAAAATAAAAAATAACATAAAAAATCCAAAAATTATAAATAAACATTTGCATAATTTGAAAAAATGCTAACCAATACCCTAATCTCTAAAAAATCATGAATTTATGTTCATTAAAAAAAATAAAATCCCTAATATTCTAACTAAAACATACATCATGCTAAGAAAATCAAATAAAACCATTAAAATCAAAACATTTATGTTATTATCAGATAATTCCTGAGAAAAAGAACACAAAAAAAATTTAAACCCCTAATTAAACATTTATATCATTCAGAAAAGTTCAGATCAATACCTTAATTCCTAAAAAACTTATAATTTTTTTAACTGAAAATAAAAAACCTAATTGTCTAACCAGAGGAATATATATAGAGAGAGGGAACTAGCCATACTCAGCTCGGGGTCACCTTGACCCATAGTTGGCCCACCGGGTGACTTGGCCAAAAATCTTTTGGGGTCCGACTTATGACTCGGCAAGACTCAGATCACTGTGATTTTTTTGTATATTTTATAAATAAAATTTTTAAATAATAAATAATATATATAATATTAAAACAAACAACAGAATAAGAAAGCATGCAAAACTCGAACAATTATTCAAAAATCACCACTCGGATGAGTTTCACTGGTTTATGCCAAGCTTTATCACTATTTTTGGCAACTTTTGATTTTACTTCAGATAAAAAATTGCTAGGGTGTCTACTCGGACCGAGTCAATGGTTTGAATTGAACGAGTTTGCTAACTATGCCCTAACCATTTGGGTTGAGCATGAGTGGTGCCCACCCCGACCCGGGGGAATGCCCACCTGCAGTCGGGGTCAGGGTGGGCACTACCCACCTACGCTCTTGGGCATTGCACACCCTAACCCATTACCGTTTGAGCATTTTTTCTAGGTCAAGGTGGGTACATGCCCACCCTAGCTACCCACCATGTGGCTCCGCTGCTGGCATCACCCCCTGCGTAAGTTGAAGCTTGGCAACTCCCTGAGGTCGAGGGGTAAGCCCTCTGACTTTTGCGTCGACATGGACAAAGACCGTATGTACGGCAAGTTGAGCCAGCACAGTTAGGTCTCTGTCCCTGGGACGATTTCTCTGAGTAAAAAAAAAGTATTTTTCATACAAATGAATTTCGATGCTAATAGGTTTTAGATTTGCTTTCCAAGTAAAACTATCAACTGAATCCAAAACTTAATTATTGGATGCAGCAATTTTTAGTGTCAACAAAGATGACTAATGGATTTGACCTAAATCCGTTTGGTGGACATTCTAGTGAGGAGGTCTTTATGAGTCTATCTTCTTGCACATGAATAGCATTCTATGTAACTCAGTTACAACCTTGGACTTAAAAACTTGTGAGAGTGTATTTTCAATTTGGCACCTAACATTTAAACATAATTTCAAAATATAATTGTGTTTTTTAAATTTTAAAAACATAATATTTGAAATGGCTAATCAACAAACACTATTTGCATGTTTCACCTTAAACTAGAGCAAAATCATGAAAACACCTTCTTTTGTGTTAGGTGATTGAGAAAAAGTCCAAAATGAAAATCTCTATATTATGAGTCTTGTTTTAGGAACTTTTGAGTTTTTTACAGAAGTATGGTGCATTTTATTATCCTCAAATTGAGATCATATGCTTATTTCATTATGTAGAATCAAATATTTATAGTGACAATTATGGGTGCATCTCTCGTGGAACACCTTCAATAACATAACAGACTGGTAGCTGCTCTTTTGGCATTATTGATGCATGGATGTTGTATTTTAGGAACCAAATCAAGTGTTGTGATTAATTTAAGTCCATGAATTTTAGTGCACATGCAGAATTTAGCTAAGATTATAGCTTTTGATATATACATATACATATACATATATATATATATATATATATATATATATATATATATATATTTTTTTTTTTTTTTAAGTTTAGATAAAAAGATGTCAACAGATAGAGGGAAGAAAACATCTGCAATGTATCTTCTGGGGTCAGAAATTTAGGCTTAGAATCAACCCATTTAAATGTCATTTTGTATGGCAATGTTCTCCTAATCTTCCACCAAACATTAGAGGACAATCTTGGAATTCATATAGCAGATGAACCATTGCAACTTAATGAAATAGTAATCATTGACTCTGAAGACAAATAAGATATTTTTTTGTCCCAGACTGAGGATCAAAGTGCATTTTTCGTGTTAGATTCTGAGGATGAACAAGTTGAAAATTATGAAGATACTTCCCCATAATAAATTGAAAATTATGAAGATTCGGCTCCACAACCTACAAAATAATAAGTTCTCGATTTTCTTAAAGACATAGTGGAGATACTCCTACCACAAATGAAAAATTTGTGGGATTAGTTTAGAACTTTAGAAACTATTTGCGGTGATGGGTGGAATAAGAAACATCATTGTAAAGCTTTATGCAGTGAAAAAATTTTATATAGTGATTTTGATTTTATTAAATAATTCGATTCAAGTTGAGGCAATGCAAACTTAATGACCTGATTACTCTCTTAGAATCCCAGATGTTTAACTATGACTGTAATATGATAGTTTTATTATCTTTGAATTTAGTACATCTTAAAGGCCTAAGTGCCCCTTCAATGGCATGTGGATACAAATATTTTCAGCCTAGGCATTTGATATTCAAAACTCATCTTTCGCTCATGATGCTCCTAATGTCAGACTTGGGTTAGCATCTGATGGCTGTAATCCATTTAGAACAATGAGTATAACTCACAGTAAGTGGCCAATCATGATTTTTTCATACAATTTGCCACCATGGATATGTATGAAGCAATCAAACATGATTCTCTCATTGTAAAGCCCACAATTTTACAAGAATTTTTTTTGACCAAGGTCGGATTCGGATCCAAACCCGGTAAGACCCCCCCCCCCCCCCCCCGTGCCTTTAAAAAAGTCACAGAGGGGCGAGGGTTGGAGAAAACTCTCTCTGCCTCTCTCTTTTCCCCGTCCCGCAATCTTCCTCTCCAACGACCTCACCAGGTACCCCACGTTCCCCTCTCTGATAGCCTCGTCGGCGTCCCTGTCGGTACTCCGCTGACACCGTCTCCCCCCTGCCTTCCTCTCGCTCTGGTCGCCCTTTCCCACCTCTGTGCCACACCACGCCTCTCACCCCGTTCATCTTCCTCCCTCAGCTTGCCGACGGGGCCCTCGCTGGAGCCCCTTTCGCTGGCGATGCCAACCTCACTGGCCACCGTCCCTGCTCCCTCCTTCCTCGCCCATTCCCCTCTCTTTCGCCCTCTACTGTTGTCGAGACTGGCGCAGGCAACCCCACACTGGCTGTCACGCCCTCCCTCTAGTGTCATTTTTCAACCACCACCACCGACGACCCTCGTTGTAGTCGTCCCCCTTCCCTCACATGCTCCCTCTCTTTCCTTATTTTGCATGACGCCCCCTTTGTCCCGTGTAGCTCTTTGGAACCCTCGCTAGTGACCCCACTCCATGTTTGGCCCTTTTAAGTAAGTCCCTCCCTCAGACTTCTTCTTCTTCATCTCCTTCTCGCCCTACCTCTTCTTCGTCTTGATCCGGCAGGGGCGTCGCCCCTACCGTCTGTCGTTTCCTGGCAGGGGTGATGCCCTTGCTGCCTTTCTTCTTGGTCAGGCAGAGGCCTAGCCTTAGCCGCATTGTTTTGGCAGGCAGGGGCAAGGCCCCCTACTTTTTTCTTCTCAATGAGGCAAATGTCTTATTGTTCGGCAGGGGCCCTGCCCATGTTTTTCCTCGGCTGGCAAGGGCAAGGCCCTCTGCCACCTTTGGTTTTTCGGCAGGGGCCTCGCCCCTGCCTCTTTTTTCCTTCGGCAGGCAGGGGCAAGCCCCCCTGCCACCTTTGGATTTTCGACAAGGGGGCTTCGCCCTCTGCCCCTTTCATTTTCCTTGTCAAGCAGGGGTAAAGTCTCTGCCTCCCACTCTACCCTTTTACCAGGGGGGAGGGTGTTGCCTCCCTCCTCGTCCTTGGTCCAACCGACAGCCTGCGGGAAGAGGCAGAGCCCCTACCCCCTGCCTCTTTTCTACAATAGACCAACAGAAGTCTGTCCCCTGCCCCTGCTCTTTTCGATAGGACAGGCAGCGGGCGGGGGCGCAACCTCTGCCCCTTCTCTTCCTTTTTGAATTGCCAGGCAGGGGTTGTGCCCCTTCTCAATCTTGCTTCTTCCATTTTCTTTCTATTATACTAACATGTTGTAGCTTCGCACATTGCGCAACGGAACCCTCTCGTGCCCCGTAGCCCGAGACTGTCATCACTTACGTTCGAAGATGAACTCAGTACCGTGACTCCCCAAGGTTGGGAAAGTTGCGAAAAGGATAATGGACAAACTTAAAATAAGCAATTAAAACCTAAAATGAGAAAAGAAAGGACCAAGGACAATATATATGTATACATATATATCTATATATATATATACATATATCTATATATGTATGCATTTAACTCAAGAATGTGGTTTCATGATCCTTGTCTTTTTACTTTGTTGTCTTTATTGCTTTCTGTCCCTGCCGCACTCAATTTGCCTAGGCTTTTGTCTTGTACTGCTTTCTGTTGTCGTCGTGTTTTATGTGCTCAGGCTTTTCTTTTCGCATTTACATTTCTGTCTTTACTACTTTCTATTACCGTCGCGATTTATGTGCCCAAACTTTTCTTTTTGCATTTACATTTTTGTCCTTACTGCTTTTTGTTGTCGTCGTGCTTCGCGCACATGCTTTGCTTTTGTATTGTTGTTTTTTGCCTCTTTCCTTGCCGCCCTACCTTGGGCGTAGGCTTGCTTCTTGTGACAACTCCCAAGCAAGCTTCGCATTGACACCAACCAACTTCGCTCTTTTAAAAAAAATGCGAAGTTGCGTAGAGGTGCTTTAGTCTTGAGAAGACCCGTATGGGACTTCAACTTCTCGAGCGCAGTTGTGCAAGGCCATGCTGACACATTCTAGCATCCGGCCCCACCCCGAGTCGATGCCCCTAGGAGAGATATGTCTGATCCAAAGCGATCCAAGAATATGTATGATGTTATCTGTTTCACAAAGATTTAGCATGTTAGACTTACCTGTTGCATATTATGTTGTTGCAACACTTTATGTTGGGCTATCCTCAATAAACCCATACCCCTCTCATTGTGGTTGTACTTTTAGATAGGTACATTGCGTACTATGATGAGTAAGATAAGAAGTCTATAATTACCTCGAATGTGCAATGGCACATGATTGAAATCACATAATAGTGATGTTTTCACCCTCACAAGTAAGTTGACCCCTCTCATCGTGGTTGTACTTTTAGACAGGTACATTACATACTGCAATGAGTAGGATGAGAGGTTTGTGGTTACCTCGAACGTGTAATGGCATGTTGTTGACGTTACACCTTCATAGGCATGATGCTCGAGTGGGTCCACAAGACCAAAACTTGTAGAATGGGGCGGTAATTAAGTAACCCCTGTCGCTCTCATTCGCCTCTTGCGGTTCATCAAGAGAGAGGATGGATGATACAAAAACTCTGACGGATAGGTTGTTAACAACCACCCCATGAGCAAATGACTCGACTTCCCCAGTCATCGGAGTTAGGAAAAAGGGACTACCAAAATTTATCCTAGGTGGTAGCTCCCATAGACTTCTACAGTAGTTGGATGCATCCTTTGAATGAGTGCCCTTTGAAGAATTCATTTTTGGCCATTAGTCGTCTCCTTAGGAGCAGGCTCAGTTAGCTAATCGGGGTATCAAATATATATGACATAATAAACCTCTTGATTAGTCTCAGTTGTTTCTACGTGACATGCCTTGTGTGTACCCGCAAGGCCAGCTAATATCGAAATATAAGTTATCATGCTCATATTATTGTTGAATCTAGATTAATTTATATTACTTGTCAAATCTAGATTTGTTCACATATTACATATGCTTATATCCTATGTCAGTTAATTGCTTTAGTTAACTATTTTTTGCTTATGGAATCAATTGTACATGCTAAAAATAGATTATTTTTTGCACAGTTAACTGTTCATGTTAGTGCAACTTAAATTACTGTTTAAAATTGCTTATCATGCCAGTATAATATGTCTTGCTTTAATTTTGGTTCCCTATTGTCTTGCTTGCGCACCTACCAGTTTTTCATGAAACTGGCATATTTTATGGGCGTAGGTGATGAGTAGGCCTACTAGACAGCCGATGGCTGGATGCGAGATGGTCTGAGACATCACTCTTTTGCTCAGTTTTGTGTCTTGAATACTTGTTTTGGTTTTGAGTTTTGTATAAGCCGAAACCCTTAATTTTGTACAACTGAAGTTTATCATTAATGTATATTTGACTTACTAATTGTTTTGTTAAAATGCTTTTGAAAATAATGGTTTTGATGATGGATTTTTACGATAACGTGCCCAAAGTTGTCAACTTATTTTGCTTTTCAAAAAAATCATTTTCGCTGATAAAAACTTTGAAAAATGAAAGCTTTTCTATGTATTTTTAAAAGTTTACAAGTTTGAAATTTTGGGGCATTACAACTTGCTATCAGAGCAAGCAGGAACAGTGAGTTTCGACTATCGAACATCCACATCGCGTTGTAAGTAAACCCTCTTGTTTTTAGTTTTTACTTCATGTTTAGATTGAATTGATATGCCTTATTTTATTTACCAGGATAGTGAGGAGCTTGAATGAAAACTCGATCGATGAGTGGTCCGAGCAAAGGGGATTCGTAATGGATTCCCTCAACACTTTGGCCGAGGCGATCAGGAGCCATGTTCGTTCGCAACGGGATCAGGCTCCCCCCTTAGAGTTGGTCGTTACTTTCGAGAAGTTTCTGAAGCCTGATCCTCCGACCTTCATGGGCAAGGTGGACCCAGACATGGCACAGAATTGGATCAAAGAGGTGGAACAAGTGTTCCAGGTTCTATCGGTCCCTGATGGGAAAAAGACTTTGTTTGGGTCCTTCTGACTAAAGGATGACACCCACGAATAGTGGGATACAACGCGGGAAGTGCAATTCCCGAATGCTAAGGTGATTCCTTGGGAAGTCTTGAAGAAGGCTTTCCTCGGGAACTATTTTTCTCCTCACGCAAGGAAGAAGAAAAGGTCAAATTTTTAGAGTTGTGACAAGGCAGCTTGAGTTTGAGCGAGTACATTGCCAGATTTCAGTGGTTGGAGAGCTACTGCCCCAACCTATTTGAGGATGACCATGAAAGGGAAGGAAAGTTTATTCAAGGACTGAAGGAAGGACTCCGTCATTGGGTCCTGACCAGTATGTCCTCAACTTTCTCTGCCACAGTTGTGGCAGCCACTCTTTTGAATAAGGATTGTGAACGAGTTAAGGGTGAGCAGAAAAGAAAGTCTGTTGGGAATGGTGGAGGCAACAAGTGACAACATACCGACGACAAAACACATACACCCCCATTCAAGAAGCAAAAACAAAATAAAAGAATCGAGCCACAACAATAGCCAAAGCAGATATGCCTTAAGTGTAACTATGTCTATCCTAGATTATCACGCCCCCAAGACACTGGTGGCTGTTTATATTATGGAGAGATAAGGCATTATGCCCGAAATTGTTGAAAAAAGTCGACATACTAGCATAGATGAACCGCAAGCGAAGGACAACAACAACAACAACAACAACAACAACAACAATAACAACAACAATAATAATAATAACAGCAACAACAACAACTATAACTGCAAAGAGAAGTGTCTGGCTGCGTCTATGCCACCATGACTCAACAAGAAGAATTTGCGAATAGACACTTTAATAGTCTTAAGACTTTTGTGATTTAGTATGAATTTTGCAAAAGTTTATCAATAAAATCATACATATATCTTCTTCAATCGAGTTATTGGCTCCAAACTTTTTTCAGAAACTCATTATAAGTTGTCCTGATAACCTTAAAAAGCTTATGTGTTGAATATACACACATTTTGTGTATCCTCATCCATACCGATCAACTTAGACTACGATCTCTATAGGCAACCTTTAAATAAAATTTTGCGGAATAAATTATTTTAAGGAGGGTAGGATGTAAAGCCCACGATTTTACGAGAAAAAAATTGACCCGAGTCAGATTCGGATCGGACTCGAATCCAAATCTGGTAAGACTCCCCCCCCCCTCCCACCCCCCACCCGTGCCTTTAAAAAAGTCATAGAAGGGCGATGGTTTGAGAAAACCCTCTCTGCCTCTCTCTTTTACCCCTCCCGCTACCTTACTCTCCAACGACCTCATCGGGTGCCCCACGTTCCCCTCTCTGGCAGCCTCGCGGGTGTCCTCGCAGGTACTCCCCCAACGTTGTCTCCCCCCTACCTTCCTCTCGCCTTGGTTGCTCTTCCCCACCTATGTGCCACGTCGTGCCTCTCACCAAGTTCCTCTTTCTCCCTCAGCTCACTGACAGGGCCCTCATTGGAGCCCCCTTTTGTCGACGATGCCAACCTTGTCGGTCACTGTCCCTGCTCCCTACTCCCTTGCCCGTTCCCCTCTCTTTTGCCCTCTATTGTTGTTAGGATCGGTGCACGCAACCCCACGTCGGCCGTCACGCCCTCCCTCCCGTGTCATTTTTTGACCACCACTGTCGACGACCCATGATGTTTTCATCCCCCTTCCCTCACGTGCTCAATCTCTTTTCTCGTTTCGCCAGACGCCCCCTCTGTCCCCTACAGCTCGCCAAAGCCCTCGCTGATGACCCCACTATGCGTCTGGCCCTCTCAAGTAACTCCTTCCCCCAGTCTTATTCTTCTTCATCTTCTTCTCGCCCTTTCTCATTTCTGTCTTGATCTGGCAGGCCGATAGGGGCGTTGCCCCTACTGCTTCTCATTTCCCGGCAGACCGACATGTGCGACATCCCTGCCGCCTTTCTCCTTGGTCAGGCAGGGGCCTAGCCCCTGCCATATTGTTTCGGCAGGCAGAGGCGAGCCCCCCTGCCTCTTTCCTCTCTATCAGGCAGGGGCTTTTCCTCTGCCGCCTTATTGTCTGGCAGGGGCCCTGCCCATGTTTTTCCTCGACTGGCAGGGGTGAGGCCCCCTGTCGCCTTTGGTTTTCCGACAGGGGCCTCGCCTCTGCCTCTGTTTTCCTTCAACAAGCAGGGGCAAGGCCTCTGCCACCTTTGGATTTTCAGTAAGGGGGCTTCACCCCCTACCCCTTTCATTTTCCCTGACAAGCAGGGGCAGAGCTTCTGCCTCCCGCTCTACCCTTTTACCAAGGGGAAGGGTGTTGCCTCCCTCCTCGTCCTCGGTCCAATTGGCAGCCTGCGGGCAGAGCCCCCTATCTCTTTTCTACAACAGGTCGACAGAGGTGTGTCCCCTGCCTCTGCTCCTTTTGACAGGACAGGCAACAGGCAGGGGCGCAACTCCTGCCCTTCCCTCCCTTTTTGAATCGCCAGGCAGGGGTTGTGCCTTTGACCCTTCTTGCTTCTTCCATTTCCTTTCTATTATACTAACATGTTGTACATTCACAAATTGTGCAACGGAACTCGCTCATGCCCTGTGGTCCGAGACTGCCATAACTTACGCTCGAAGATGAACTCAGTACTGTGACTCCCCAAGGTACAAGAAGGTTGCGCAAAGGACAATGGACGAACTTAAATTAAGCAATTAAAACCTAAAATGGGAAAACAAAGGACTAGAAACAATATCTATGTATACATATATCTATATATGTATGTGTTTAACTCATGGACGCGGTTTTGCGATCCTTATCCTTTTACTTTTTTGTCTTTATTGCTTTTTGTTGCCACTGCACTTAATGTGCATAGGCTTTTCTTTCTGCATTTACTTTCTTGTCTTTTATTGCTTTCTATTGCCATCGCGCTTTATATGCCCAGGCTTTTCTTTTTATATTTACATTTTTGTCTTTATTGTTTTCTGTTGCCGCCACGCTTTATGCGCCCAGGCTTTTCTTTTTGCATTTATATTTTTGTTCTTACTGCTTTCTATTGCCGTCGTGCTTCGCGCACAGGCTTTGCTTTTGTACAGTTATTTTCTGCCTCTTTCCTTGCCGCCCTACCTTGGGCATAGGCTTGCTTCTTGTGACTCCTCCCATGCAAGCTTCGCAGGGACACCTACCAACTTCACTCTTTTCAAGAAAGATGTGAAGTTGCGTATGGGTGCTTTAGCCTTGAGAAGACCCATACGAGACTTAGACTTCTCAAGCACAGTTATGTAGGGCCATGCTGATGCATTCTCGCATCTGGCCCCACCTTGAGTCGATGCCCTTGGGAGAGATATGTTCGATCCGAGGCGATCCTAGAATACGTATGATGTTATCTGCTTCACAAAGTTTTATCATGTCAGACTTACCTGTTGTATATTATATTGTTGTGAAACTCTATGTTGGGTTGTCCTCGAGAAACCCATACATCTCTCATCATAGTTGTACTTTTAGACAGGTATATTGCATACTATGATAAGTAAGATGGGAAGTCTATAATTACCTCGAACGTGCAATGACACGTGATTGAAATCACATAATGGTGATGTTTTCACCCTCACACGTAATTAAGTTGACCCTCTCATCATGGTTGTACTTTTGGACAGGTACATTGCATACTATAATAAGTAGGATTAGAGGTCTGTGGTTACCTCAAACGTGCAATGACACGTTGTTGATGTTACCCCTTCACAGGCAAGATGCTCGAGTGGGTCTATAGGACCAGAGCTTGTAGAATGGGGCAGCAATTAAGTAACCCCTGTCTCGCCCATTTGCCTCTTGCGGTTCATCAAGAGAGAGAATGAATGGTACAAAAACTCCAATGGGTTGGTTGTTAACAACTACCCCAAGAAAAAATAACTCAGCTTCTGCAGTCATCAAAGTTAAGGGAAAGGGACTACCCTAGGTGGTAGCTCTCATAGACTTCTACAGAAGTTGGTTGCACCCTTTGAACGAGTGTTCTTTGGAGAATTTTCTCTCAATCATTGGTCGTCATCTTATGAGTGGACTCAACTGGCTAATTAAGATATCGAAAATATATGGCATAATAAACCTTCGGATTAGTCTAAGTTGTTTTTATGTATCGTGTCTTGTGCGTACCTGCATGACCAACTAATATCGAAACATAAGTTATCATGTTTACTATTGAATCTTGATTAGTTCATATTACTTGTCGAATCTAGTTTCGTTCATGTATTACATATGCTTCTATCATGTGTTAGTTAATTATTTTAATTAATTGTTCTCTGCTTGTGGAATCAATTATATACGCTAAAACTAGATTATTTTATGCACAGTTAATTGTTCATGTTAGTGTAGCTTAAATTATTGTTTAAAATTGCTTATCATGTCAGTATAATATGTCTTGCTTTAATTTTGGTTCCCTATTATCGTGCTTGTGCACCTACCAGTTTTTTGTGAAACTGACTTATTTTATAAGCGCAGGTGACGAGTAGGCCTACTGGACAGCCGATGGCAGGATGCAAGATGGCCTGAGACTTCAATCTCCTGCTCACAGTTTTGTGTCCTTGATACCTGTTTTGGTTTTGAGTTTTGTATAAGGGAAACCCCTCAATTTTGTAGTTGTCAACTTATTTTTCTTTTCAAAAAATTTATTTTCGCTAATAAAAACTTTAAAAAATGAAAGGTTTTCTAAGTATTTTTAAAAGTTTACAAGTTTGAAATTTTGAGGCGTTACACTCATTGTTAATTTCTGATCCATCTAGTCTTGGAAATGATATAAACATGTTTTTGCAGCCGCTTATCAATGAATTTAAAGAATTATGGAACAATTGAGTAAAGACATGATCTTAAAAAAAGCCTACATTTAGAATGAATGCAACACTACGATGAAGCATTAGTGATTTTCCTACATACATCATGTTATCAGGGTAGAGTACAAAAGAAAAATTGCCAAGATGGGTTGCTGTGCAGCATGTCTCTGTCGCTGCATGCCAAATTAAATACGTAGACGGAATCACGTTTGTATTGGGTTAAATATGCCAAATCCTTGCTAGAATATCTGCACATAAAAAAAAACTTAAACGCATTTGTATGAACCAAATCAAACAAAGATAATCTTTGTACTCATGAATCTGTTCGTTGGATCGACGATGATCCACTTAAACCTGACCCTTGTTTTTTTTTTCGACCTCTTGGACCTGACCTTAATCATGAGAGAGCGAGAGAGTAAACATTTTGGATTCGGGTTGGGGGTAACCTTTACTGAATCTGACCTAATTGGACATTAGCTATTCAATCTGATTTTATGCCGGATTAGCAATTTGGATGCAAAATGGCCATTCCAAAAACTGATTTTCTTCATTTAATTTGATCCAGTAAAAAAATCTTAGATTAATTATGAATCTGGTTATTAATCGGATTCAATTTGACTTATCAAAACTGACTTATCGGAATTAGATTTGGGTCATAGATAAAATCCGATCTACTCTCACAAATTTTCGCTTTCATATATGGCGGCATCCCTTTTGTAAGAGAAAGGACGTGTAATTCTGAAGACAGAATAATGGAAAATTGGTGTCCCACTGAATAATGGAAAATTGGTGTCCCACGTCCCACGGAATTGATCATCCATGTAATTTATCTCCATGATTTATTGTTATGCATATTAATTGATTAACCAGGCGAGGATGGCAGGGCATATAAAAAAAGGGCACGATATAAAAATATAAATAAGTTTCATAAAATATATATATATATATATATATATATAGAGAGAGAGAGAGAAGGTGGTAGCTCCTACCACTTTTCTAGCTTACCGCCAGCCTATTGGGCTTTTAAAAAGATTCTATCATTTTTTTTTTTTTAATCTGACCATACAGATGTGAACTACATGCTAGATTTTGTAGGAATCTACTCTTGGATTGTCCGATTCCGATACACAGACAAGTTGTTATGTGAATTTAAAATCGATGGTGTACAATTTTTATAAATATTCAATACTTAAAAAACATGTTTGTTTTTTTTAAATCATGATCCAAGTGTCATTCTCTAGCAAATCGTTCATGCCCAAAACACCTATTCGTTGGTGGTAGGCTGGCGGTAAGTTTTTTTTTTTTTTTTTGAAAAGCAAGCTGGGGTTAGGCAGACCCCTACCAGTTATACAACTATACCAATTGGGTTTTGAACCTGTAACGTCCCACAACACAAGGTGAGCACTAACTGCTCCTACCAGACAAGCCGATCCCCAGTTGGTAGGCTGGTGGTAAGTTAAAAAAGTGGTAGGCAGCTACCGCTTTTCCTAGATATATATATATATATATATATATATATATATATATATATGAGATAAAATTAAAAAATAATAGAAATAGAAAAACAATATGAAAATGATAAAACAAACAAAAAGGGAGCAACTTTGCCCTCACTATGAAAATGGAAAAAAATTGTCAAAACCCCTCTCTCTTTTTGTAGACTGAGTAACTTGAAATTAAGATTTTAAGCCACCAGTAGGGCTTGTCTATTGGGAAAGAGGGGGTCCTTGATCCCCCAGCTTGATCATAAAATAAAAAACAAAAGTACAGTCAATAGATGCTACACATCCATTCATAGGGAAGGGGGGGCATGCGTGGTGGGAGGCATGGCTTCTGTTCATTGGGCCGATTACCCGCCTTTGCAAGGCACTCAGCCCAGTACTGGATCTGCTTCCCTCTCTTAATTATGTATGTATTAGGGATGCAAATGGGTGGGATCCAGTATTGAGGTTATGTGATATTTGGCTGTCTGGACCTGATCAGGATCCACGTGTGTTGTCTCTTTCTTCCCAAAAAAGCTTCCTGATTCACTGTTAGATATGGTTGATATTCTGAAAGCGAAAACCAGAAGAAAATTCTTTGATTAGTGACAAAAGTTGTTTCTTTTGATCGGTCCATATGGGCTGTTTTCTGCATTATTATTATTTTTTTTTTATGATGAGGAACCTTCGCAGAAGCGAGAAAAACCCGGGGTAAGGTCCGCTACGACCCTGCCTTATGTGGCCCACATTTGAAAGCTAGTGACACCCAACGCACTGGTGGGGTCTGCATTATGATATAGCAAAGAAGACTCGGTCGTTGAGGTGTGACAGCATCCAAAAATTAATGATGGAGGCCATTTTTCTATGCAGTGGCGCTGCACGCTCAGCTCCAACACTCATCTCGATAGATGCCAAGATGGATGGTTGTCAGGCAGGTCGCTGATATAATGTGATAAGGCCATTTTTTTAATGTAGTGGAGATGCTCAGCTCCACTAATGCTGACCTTTCGTTCCAAAGTTTCTCGGGAAAGACACTGACATGAGTTGTTTACTTAATTGATTTGGATCTATTAGAAGAAAAATTATTCTTGGGTTTGGAACCCACAGTGTAGCCAACATTTTCCCGAATAAACTGCCAAACAATCCATTTAGTTTCGATCTGATCTTTTTTTTTTTTTGAATTAGCAAACAGAGGTTAGGCAGACGCCAGCCAATTACAATAAATGAATCATTAAACCAAGCGCATCAACAACACCCGGGGGCAGGTGTCCTAGCCTTGGAGTTTTAAGCTGCAGGCACGACGACCGTAGGTATAACAGGCTGAGCCAGCACAACCAGGTCTTCGTGCCCGGTACAGTTTCTTCTAGTTATAAATCCAAAAAAAAGCGTGTCAACAACATGAATGAAACCAATCAGGAAATTTATCCATCCGCAAGAACCCAAAGTTTTTTCAGCTGATCTGGAATGTGATCACGACGAGCCACACTTATCAATTCTTTTGGGAACTCTCTTTTGTTTTTATTGATGAGGAACCCACCCGAGTCGCACAGGGTCCTACCCTAGGTTGTAAACCCCAGAAATGAAATTAGCCCCGCAATTGCACGCCTAGTAAAACAACAGGCATGCCCTTTGGTGGTTTGAACTAGGGGTGACAATTTCTGACCCGCCTTCTTAGGCGGGTTAGGGTTGGGCTTCGGCTTCAACGGGTTCGTGTAGTAAACAGGTTGACCCGCCTAACCCGTTTATTAAACGGGTCGGGTTCGTGTTAGGGGTATGCCAACCCGCCAGACCCGTTTAATAAACGGGTTAGGCGGGCGGGTCAACCCATTTACCCAAACCCGACCTGCCAACCTTTTTACCCATTTACCTTTGGGTCCTTTTTTCTTTTGAATACTTGATTAGGGATTTAGGGTTTCTCTCAAAGAACGGAGGCTAATCCGGAGACGATCTTGCCTTCCTTGTGGGCACACTTCGGCTTGATCGCTGGCGGCGTCCACTCCGTCACCACCACCCTCATCTGACCACCACCACCAGTGGCGTCCTTTTCCTGGCCGAGATTATCGTTAAAGCGCAACTCGAATTCGTCAGAAAATCTGGTGGTAGAGAGGCCGGAGGGTTTCACGGCGATGGTGGTGGCGGCCTTCTTCTTCACTTTGCCCTGGCTCAGCTTCGTCGCTCGTAGGAGGAGAGCCATTTGGCGCACATGTACTCGGGCTTCCGCCAGGGTGGGAAGTGGAGCCCCTTCCTCTTCAGCGACTGCTTCGCAGCCTTGGAGATGATGATGACGATCTGGTGGATCCGGTTGGCTTTCCCGACGAAGATGGACGGCAGGGACTGGAGCACTGCCCGGTAGTGGCTCATTGACCCGTTTACCCATTTACCCAAACCCGACCCGACCCGCCAACCCGTTTACCTGACCCCGACCCACCCGCCAACCAGTTTACCCGCTTACCAGAAAACAACCCGACAACTCGTTTACCTGACCTGACCCGTTTATTAAACGGGTTAACCGTGTCGTGTCGGGTTACCCATTTAATAAATGGGTCGGGTTCGTGTTTGCCACAGCCGAACCGTTTAATAAACGGGTAGGGTTCGTGTTGAGGTATGCTGACCCGCCAACCCGACACGATTGCCACCCCTAGTTTGAACTCGAGACATTGAAGGTCTCACTCTCAACCCTCATCTTTGGCTCTTTATGCTCAAACCAAGTCATTTAGTAATTCTCATATCTTAACTGACGTGGAGACTACCGATACTTGTAGGATTCTTTGTCTTTATAACCCAGCTGTTATTGACGTTCATCTAGTTTTTTGCTCAGACCAACTCATGAGCTTGCAGGTGAATTTTGAAGGAGCTTTGTATTGCATTTCAGGAATTTATGTCTATAATTACTATATTAGACACAAGCAGCTGTGAGAGTCACTTCTCCAACAATCTTGCTCATTGCCTTGGCTTCTTATTGGTGACTGTAATGTCACTCGCTCCCCCGAGGAGCATTAGGTATCTGGGTATTTTTTTTTTTTTGACAAAGGATATTCCATTAATAGCAGCAAACAGCAAGAGAACATGGTGATGAGGGGTCACCAATGATCAGAATATAGCAACAAAAAGAAGAGCAGTGAAAAACAGTAAACAGTAAAAGAGAGCGAAAAACAGAAAAAGAACAGTGAGACTAGTGATACACAGTAAATCACAGATCAACTGGAGTTTGTAGAAGAACATCCAGCATGTCCAATGTGATTCTCCCCAATCCAAACACAATCTGAATTAGGTCATTTGACTTGCACTCGTTCCAGCAATCCCTTAATGAGTGCGAATAGGGCGGGATCTGGGTATTTCATTGCTGCTATGGATGAATTTAATGCAATGCTGTCTTGTGCCATTTGATGGAGGTTATCAATGATACTATAAGGTTTACTTGGAATAATAACCAAGCAACAGGGCAGATTTAAAGCTAGTAAAATAGATCGGTGTTTCATAAATCCAACATGGCTTGTTAGATTCCCCCGCACGTCTTTAGGGTACATGCCGAAATCCGTCTTCGATCACAATGTGTTGCTGGTTCAAAGTGCTCTAGACTCGAGAAGGAGCAAAACATAGTTTAAAATGTGCACCAGATCAGTTCAAGGGTGTCGCGAAGTTATTGAGAACGAATAGAGTGTTCCTATTCAATGCGTGCCTATGTTCAAGCTTGTGAAAAAGCTCGATGCAGTGAAGGTTCAGCTAAAGCGTTGGAATGACCAATCGGTGGGGAATGTAATTGTTCTGAAAAGAGAGCTGGAAGGGGAACTTAAATCTTTGCAATTTCGACTGGATGGTGGTGATGGTGCTGTTCTCATTCTGTTTAAAGCTGATAAGAATGACCCTCAACATTGTTTAGAGTTAGAAGAATGTTTTTGGAGGCAAAATCCAGATTGTTTAGAGTTAGAAGAATGTTTTTGGGTTGCTGAAGGTGATAGAAACTCACAGTTTTTTCATGCCAGGGTTAGATAATATCCAGAGGAACCATATTCGGTTGATCCAGAAAGAATGTGGGGAGACTTTTCACACTTAAGAGGACATAGCTGCAGAGGCAAAGGATTATTTTTCTCGACTTTTCTCGCATACTGTCATAAGCATTGATGACTTTGGCAGGGCTGCTGAACCCCAGATGAGTCAGGATGATAATGCTAATCTCCAAGCACCTATGGAAGATTGAGAGATTAAACAAGCAATGTTTTAGATGAAAGGTGAGGGTGCCCCTGACCCGGATGGTTTTCCTGCATTCTTTTATCATTATTATTGGGATATAGCTAGGGTGAATGTCTTTAGAGTTAAAAAAAAATTCCTCACTGGATCCTTAGCAGAATAAATGCTACAAGAAGCTCGCTGAAGGGGAAAATAGATCAGCCGATTGGATCTTCCCAAACATGTGTACAAGTAGGGACGATCGACTAGTGTTGATCAATGTGATCAAGCTCTAGCCTAGATCTGATCTCAGATCTCTAAAGAGAGATGGGAGGAGAGAGAAGAGAGAGAGTGAGAAGAGAATTCAATTTTTTATTCATCCATTTATCCTTGATTTGGTGCCAATTCACCTTCTTTTAATATTTTTTAATTTTTTTTGTAGATTAGATCTTATGGATGTGATTTACAAACTTTTTTTAGTAAAAAAATAGTTTTAAATTATGTGATTGTGACATGGAAGAAGTTTTTTAAGGGCTTCAAAAATCAACATCCCACAATGCACTAAATTTTTACTACTCAAAAAACCATATTTTTTTATAGAAATAACACAATCCAAGGTTTGATCCTTAACAAATAAATCATGTTGAACACATCTATTTGGTTTGATTGGGTTGGTAAAGCTTGAATCTATGATTCTCAGATATATCCAACTAGTGCTACAAACGAATCAAAATGCAATCCGAGTCTGACATGTTTTTTCGGATATTAATCCTTTAAGTAAAATCTGAATGTAGATTTGGATCTGTTCAATCAAATTATTTTGGGATTCCACTTAGCATTTTAAGCTGGATCTGGAGTTGATCCAAAATAAAATCTAAACCGAATGCATTTTTTACTTGTAAATGGCTTGCTTTGTTCTATTTTTTTCTAGATCCAATATTACTACATATATTTTGGATTTGGATTCAATCTAACCTTGGATTGTATTTTGGATTTGGATTTAATCTAACCTTGGATATGATCATGATTAGGATCTACTATTTCCATTCCAGATTTGAATTCAAATCTGGCAGTCCAACCTGGCTCAATTTAAGCCCATGGGTCAAGTATGAAGCACAGGAGCCATCAAGTCTGTCCAAAATCATCCCCCATCTCCATACCCCTCTTAAATCTTATAGTGCAAGTTGTTTTGATCAGATCTAACTTTATAGATAGATTCAATATGGTTGATTTAATAAGAATCTCTCCTTAGATCCTAACTTTTATAAACAAAAAATTGATTTTCGAATAACCAAAAATTCCTGCACACAAGTCGAATTTCTGTGATTTAAATGTCGATCTTCACTAAATGAATATTGTAGATCACATCTATGTGAGTTCGATTTGATGAAAACAGTGTTGTTAAAAACACGCCTCAAGGCGCAAAAAGCACGCCTCGCCTCGAGGCGAGGCCCTTTTCGCCTTGAGGCGCACTTAAAAAGTGCAACATCGTTAAAGCGTACGCCTCATGCGCCTTGAGGCGTACGCCTTGAGGCGTACGCCTTGAGGCGAGGCGCGCATTAAAAATCGGATGGCCCGGACCCGAGTTTGACCCGGATCTGGGCCCGTGTTCTCGAAAGATCGAGAACCTGTGCCTTTAAAAAAGACACAGGCGCTTCTGGGCGAGGGAAAGCCTTTGCCCCTTCTCTCTCCACTCCGTCCTCTCTCGTCCCCCGCCACTGTTGTCGCCAGCCACCACTCGCCGTCGGCCACCACCCGTCACCAATCATCGCTTCTTCTTTCCTCTGCTGAGAAGGCATCGGCGACCCGCCGCGCCAGCGACTCACAACCACCGTCGTCCATTCCGGCGACCTCTGCGTTTTCCGGTGACAGGTAAACGTAGTCCATTCTTTGCTTCTTCTTCTCAGTGATGGGTCGACCGACAGGGGAGCAAAGCCCCCCTGTCGCCCCCAATCTGCTTTTCTCTCTTGCCTCTCTTGGTCGACCGACAGGGGGCGGAACCCCTGTCGTCGCCTTTTGTGGGTATTAACTCACATTCATATTCCCTATTAACTCCCATTCAGATTCCCTATTTCTCTCTTGGTCGACCCCTCACTGAGAGTGCTTATTGTTGTTCATTTGGTAGATCCATTTTTCTGCTAGACATTCGTGTCACTCCTACTTCTTTGTCAAACTTACGAATGGATCCCAAGATGCTTGGTTTAATAGCTCGAGAGAGTTGAGACATGCAAAGTTTAGACTAAGCTCTGGTCATCTCAGATTCCACTAAACATTGTTGTGGCTGAAGACTATGATCTAGTGCGTAAAGATCTTCATTTATCGATTGTTGACTTCATTAGAGAGCGCAAAGGTTCTCGTTCTCATGTGCTAGTGTCTTCCTCACTCTTGTACTCGATCTCGCTTAGTTGGGGCCCAGATAAACTCATGTGGGGAAACACGATTTTTTATTCTGTTCCTCGTGGTATGATTTGGAAGGACTTTGCACATGAGTTTTCCTGCAGAGGCATGGTGCAAATATCTCTGGTATAAGCATGTTGTATCTAGGGCCTTATGGACAATTTACCTAGCTTGTAAGAGCAGGCTTCCAACATTTGACAGACTGCAGCATTATGACATTCAATTGACTAACCAGTGTCTGCTTTGTGGTTGTCATGAGGAGTCCAATCAGCATGTTTTTATTTTCTATCCAGTTAAAGAAGATTTGGAGGTTTATTTTGGACAGATTTGGCTGCAATAGTGATTTATCTCGTTTGTGATTCAAGAGTTGATCTAGTGGTTTGAAAAACCATTCAATGGGAAGCGTCTTCCTGTCATCAATCCTGCAACGGAGGAAACTATAGGTTGTTTTTTCACTTCTTTTTTGTCATTCAAGCCATTGGACCATATGCCCATTTGATTATTCTTCCTTTTTCTGTGATTTTATGCAATACCCAATTGTTGAATCATTGGTTTGGGAAAGTGGGTGTTCCCTGATTTTGCTTTTTATGGCGCCCACATATTGAAATTTTCCCGTGTTTGGTGGTTTTTGAGAGGTTTGCTTGGATTTAGTTCTTGTTGCTATGGTGGTAATGATGTTATGATAGGTGGGTGTTGTGGTGATATTCCATTTGGAGTTATGGTTTCTTGTTAATTTTCTCCTTTGTTGTGTTTTCTGCTTATGGGAATTTGAACAAGGGAAGTCTTTGGTACTCATCCCTTTGTTTTCTGTGTCTGTGAATGGTCAGATGATGGTGAAACAGTAATGCATTTTTTCTTCTTAGCACTTGAAGACTTTGAGAGTGCTTATTGTTGTTCATTTGGTAGTTATGTTTTTATGCAATTAGATACTTATATAGATCAAGTTGTTGCATTAATGTTACTTTTACATGTTAATCTCATATTTTTTCGTATTTATTTGAGATTTTTTATTTCGTGTTTGTTGGTGCTTCATCAATAAAGCATTTCTTATTTATTTATAATTTTAGATAATTTTTATAGTTTTTTTTTAAGTTTAAAAAAAAATTGAGGCTTACGCTTTGCGCCTCGAGGCTTACGCCTCGTCTCAGATTTTGGTGGAGCGCCTCGCTACGCCTCAACGCTTTTCACAACACTGGATGAAAACAACTGGCATCATGACAACCCTACATGTGCATGTGACGCGAGGAGGCTATCGTAAGCATGAAGTAACCGACGGAAGGTGATGTTGAAGGGAACCAAATGCATGTGAAGTGAAGGTGGGTTGGTTATCATTAGGGTTTAGTGCTTGTACAATTGCTTATTTCCTAGCAAGAAGCATCCACATGAATGTGTCCCTCAAGGGTCCCATGCCTTGGATTAAAGGGCATCTAGCCCTGCCATTGACGATGACCCAACTACAATGACTAGTCCTTGGAGTGTTGTTGGAAAAGAGCAACTTATAAAACCGTGACTCTCACGTGTTTGTCTTTTAGAAAGTTAAAGACAGTGGGACTAATATTCATGGGCCAAGTCAAGTCGCCGGGGTCCAGGATGCGTGGATGAGATATACGTGTGCTCCAAACATCACCATTATGAATGTAGAGTTGGCACAGGTCGGTGGTTGTGGACGTGTGAAACAAGGACAGCATCATTACAATCCAAAAATACTGACTTTTTCTCGCTGGTAATGTGTCCCTTTGTAGGCTTTCCTTTTATTTAGCAGTGCCCTTTTATTCTTATCCTTTTTGAGATTTCAATAGCCTAGCTGAAGGGAAGAATCCTGGCCAAGCATTTGGAGAGATAAGATAAAACTCTTGAAAAAAACATTGTAAGAGCACCAAGCGGATAGCAAGATTAGTGCCTATCGAAAAAAGGATTAGTGTAACAATGGGTTAGGGTCTTCACAGACAAGAACATGGTCCTTCTTGCTCAAACACGATTGGGAACGAAACTGCCTGTAACTCGATCCCAGCTGGACTCTTGTGCCTGCTTTCCCGGCCAGCTGATGCATGCCGCAAACTTGTTTATGGTTAGATGCGAGGGCAGATCAGATCATATTGAACATAATCCAACGATTCCCACAATCTCACTTGATCAATAATTTGTTTTTTTTTTACAATCCAAAATCTTTTATTGCTAACGATGGCAAAGCCATCTTAAGGGCCTGTTTGGGATCGGTTGCTGGGACGAGCGTTTATGGAGTTATTCATGGCAGCTGCTTTGCCAGCTACCACCTCTATGCCACATCCATCCTTCGGTAAAAATACAAAGGAGAAAGGGCCTCAATTCTCATCCCAAATGCATAGACGCCCATCCTAGTGCTGAGATTCCAAATGAGACCACCATGGGCATTTGACAAGGATTTTGCCTCGGGTGCATCAAATGCATAAAAGCCCATCCCAGCGCTGAGATTCCAAACAGGCCCTAAAGGTAATTTACTAGACGTCACATGATAGACGAGCACATATGTTCTAACATTTCAAAAAGTAAAGATGATTTTGGAATTTCGAATAAATTAGGGATGTTTCGGATGTCGTCCACAGTTGGGGATTATTATGGAAAAAATGGATTATTATGGCAAAAACTATACTAAATATGATTTGATCTGCCATCGGTAGATGCAAATAATCTTGGCTCTGTAATAATTCTACCTACATTTTAATAAGTTTTCTTTCTCTATAAAATATTAGAATTTTGGCTCCTCAAAGGAAAAAAGAATAAGATGCGTAGTTGGGGAATCTTCATTCCTCAACTTTATTATATATATATATATATATATATATATATATATATATATATATATATATATATATAGAGAGAGAGAGAGAGAGAGAGAGAGAGAGATTAGGTGCTTAAACATTAGGTGTTTGCGTTACATGCAGTTCTGACCCCATAATGAGGAATTTACACCTGGATCATGTGTTTTCCATGAAAACAATGATATTTGAAGCCTAAAGAATTTATAAAGATTTTGGACCATTGATTTTTCAAACCTTATAAAAACCTACCCATGTGTCGGAATCAAACACTTTAAGAGCTGATCCCTATAAAATCAAATACATATATAGATCACATTTGAATGATCAGAATTTAAAAATAAATCAGAAAAAAACTGAAAAACCCATCAGGCACGTATCGCAAGCGCCTATGCTCTACTATATATATATATATATATATATATATATATATATATATGAGAGAGAGAGAGAGAGAAATTGGCAGTTGCTCACACGTTAGGTGCTAAATGATACCTACCAAATAGGTTTTTATGTCCTTTCATTATTTTTTTTCGCAGTTCCGACCCCTTAAATGTGTTGGGCATGGTTGATTTACGAAGAATCCACACCTAGATCATGTGTTTTTTATTAAAAAATTGATAGTTAGAACCTCAAAAATTTACAAAGATTTTAGACCGGTGATTTTTTAAACCTTATAAGAACCAACCCATGTGTCGGAATTAAATGCTTCAAGAGCGGATCCCTATAAATCAAGTATATAAATCATATTTGTATGGTCAGAATTTATAAATAAAAAAAAAAGTCTGAAAAACCCATTTAGCACCTAACGTGTGAGCAGCTACCAATTTCAATATATATATATATATATATAGACTCACTAGAATATGAGAACTATGGTGTGAACTGCATTTTTCATGGATTTTTTTTCTCTTAAATCTAACCATATGGATATGATCTAGATGATTGGTTTTATAGGGACTAGCTCTTAAATTATCCGACTATGATGCATAAACAAGATTTTTTATGGTTTTAAGATCACTAGCTTATGATCTTTATAAATATTCAAGCATTCTAATAATACATTTTTTCACCGAAATCTAACAGTTGATTTATCATGCCAAACACACTTGCATGGTTGGATTTACAAAAGAAAATGTTGGAAGTGCTTGTTTCACACAATAGTTCACATATGTTTAGTTTTCATATTCTAGTGACTATATATATATATATATATATATATATATATATATATATATATATATATATATATATATATATATATATATATATATATATATATATATATATATATATATATATATATATATAGTTGTGTATATATCTTCCAACAAAATAGAGTGGTTGAACGCAAGCATCGAGATTTTCTCAATATGGCTCAAGCTTCGCACTTTTAAGCAAATCTTTTTATCAATTTTTGGGGGAATATATCATGACCGCCACATATCTCATAAATCGTGTCCCTAGTGAAGCCCTTAATGGATGAACTTCTTATGATATCTTGTTCCACAAAAGTCCTAATTATAAACACCTCAAGGTTTTCAGGTATTTATGTTATGCTCACGATATAAACCACTCACACAAATTTAATAGTAGAGTGAGGAAATGCATTTTCATTGGGTATCCATATGGCCTAGCTACATATCGTTTGTATGACCTTGAATCCCATGCTACCTTTACCAGCAGAGATGTGATATTTCATAAACACATTTTTCCATTCTAATCTGATACATATGCACCACCTAATGATGGAGATTTTGTTCTACTCATTATTTTCTTTAATTCTACACCAGATGGTCCATTTTCAATCCAAAAAATTGATACTGCCACTCAGGATGGTATTACACCAGATTCTCTAAATCAAAGCATGTGGTATTACACCAGATTCTCTAAATCAAAGCATGCTGAGTTCACAAGATTGTCCCAATCTATCTGAATCTATTCCTACATTTCCAATCAATCCAACTCTTTTTAGTTTGACCAAGTCAGAACTACCTGTTTTTGTTCTAATCAGCCAATCCTCTAGGGAGAGAACTCAACCTACTCATTTCAAGGATTATAAACACTACGCTGCATTTTGCTTGCCCACATCAAACGCTCAGAGTGTCAACCAGAAAGGTACAAGGTATCCTCTCATTCATTACCTGACATATGATTTTTTTTTCCATTTCATCGTGCTTTCCTTGTACCCTTTAATAAAAACCTTGAACCCTTTAATAAAAACCTTGAACCTTAGACCTTTGCTCAAGCTATAGGGTGTGCTCATTGGCGAAAAGCGATGGCAGCTGAAATTCGAGCCCTTAAGGACAACCAAACTTGGACGTTATACATCTTCTACCAGGTAAACGTCCTATCAATTGCAAATGGGTTCACAAAGTAAAGTACAAATCTGACGGGATCATTGAGCATTATGAAGCATGTTTTGTTGCAGAAGGATATACACAAATAGTGGGTCATGACTACCAAGAAACATTTGCTCTCATAACTAAGCTAGTCATTGTTCAATGTCTATTGACAATAGCCACCGTAAAAAATTAGGCTAATCATTAATTTGATGTCAATGATGCCCTTTTACACTGAGACCTTGATGAAGAAATTTACATGAATTTGGCTCCTGCTTTTAGCCGACAGGAAAAGCAATGAGTTTGTCGGCTCAACAAATCTCTGTATGGCCTCAAACAGTCATCTCGAAATTAGTTTGCAAAATTTTTAAGTTTTCTTAAAGGGATTGGTTTTACCCAATCTAAAGTTGACTATTCATTGTTTTCTTTTTTCATAAAGTATGGATGTATATGTGATTTCATATATGTCAATGATATTATCATTATTGGAGACGACACTACAAAAATTGATCAACTAAAGGTACTTCTAAACAATGCATTTTGCATCAAGGACCTAAGAGTACTCAAATATTTTTTGAGAATTGAAGTGGCAAGATCTAGCAAGGACAATTTATTCTCAGAGCATAAATACACATTAGACAAAATCAAAGATTATGGCTACTTGGGGGGCAACACATCAAATTTTCTCATGAAGCAACATATACAACTTAATTCAGATGAAGATGAAGGAGATCCATTAAATGACCCAAGTTATTATCGTCGATTAGTGGGTCGACTGATATATCTTACTACAACATGGCCCGATATAGTCTATTGTGTCAATATCTTAAGCCAGTTTATGCATACACCAAGGAGGTCTCATCTTGATGTAACACAGAGGCTTTTGTTGTATCTCAAGTCTGACCAAGGAATATTGTTGTCATTTGACAACAAGCTCTAATTATCCGTTTATTGCGATTCAAATTGGGCATCATGATCAGAAACTTGAAAATCTACCTCGGGTTATTGCATTATGCTGGGAAAGAGTCCAATATTCTGAAAAACAAAGAAGTAGACAACCGTTTAAGATTGTTAGCTGAGGCAGAATACAGATCGATGGCTCTTGCTAGTTGTGAGTTAACGTGGTTGGAATATTTATTGACTGAATTAGGAATCAAGCATCCTCAACCTATATTAATGTTCTATTATAATCAGACAGCATTACATATTACGGCAAATCCGGTGTTCCACGAGCATACTAAGCAAATATAGATTGACTGCCATATCATAAGAGAAAATTTTCAAAATGGCTCAATCATAACTCAGTTTGTCCCCACAAAGTTATAGTTGTGCAGATATGTTTACCAAGTCTTTGGGACTAGATCAGTTTCTTCAACTTAAGTGCAAGTTGGGCATCATTAATCCCATCGCTCCAACTTAAGGGGGAGCACATTAGAGATAAACCAAATCAGCTAAATGATCTTAAAGATCTCACCGAATTGGTTAAGATCGGTTTTGCATGAAATTATGGATAAACCAAATGCTCAGCAACAACGTGGTTGCCGTTTTGGTCGAGATTCTTATCTAAACCAAATTTGAAAGTGGTTGAGATTTGTTTGTTGTAAAAAGCGTTAGATGAGAGCTATCCTAAAATCGTGGGATTTTCAAGCTCATAGTTTTTTTCTTCTTCTATAAAGCATTGCAATATTCAACGTAATACATGAACAATTATTCCTCTCACTGAAATTTTATCTATTTTTTATCCTAAATTTTCAATCATCATTTTAACAGGATGCCTGTTATATTTTCTCGGGATTCCATAGCCTCAGCCTTGCTGGTTTGTTTTTCACTGCTTGCTTTGCCAAAGGTTCCAGTAGGCCTGCAGAAAATGAGGTTGGGATCTTTCTTTCTCATGACCAGCCACATTTGCCACACTGGTTCCTTCTAAAATTCAAGAACCTACATCTTTCACATACCCATTCCCTGTTTCAAAGATTTAGTTTGCTTCTCTTCATCATTTCGTTGTATTCTCTGAGAAATCTTCGGGATCACACCACTTTCCAACCATTGTCATCTTTTTTCCCAGCCCCTTCGAATGTTGTTGTTGGTTAAAGATAAAAGGGAAATCCAACGAACTCCTCACCTGGCAATGTTCGAGTACTTTATTAGGTACCGTTTGAATTAATGCATTGACCTCTCTTGGTTCGAGCGACTTCATGTTAATGCAATCCTTCATATTTCTTGCCAGAGTTAGGAAGAAATCTTTATCAAATTCCTGGCCATCCCTATCCTCTGCTCCAGCAGCCCATTCTTGCAGCCTTTCACTTAGATCCTCTAGGAATCCACTATTCAACTATTTTTACTACTTCCACTGGATCCCCCACACCGAGGTACAATGCGAGCTGTGAATGCCTAGTTCACACTCAGGTTCACAGACTTCCAGTTAACATATTCTAATGACCCTATATATATATATATATATATATATATATATATATATATATATATATATATATAGAGAGAGAGAGAGAGAGAGAGAGAGAGAGAGAGAGGGAGGTCCGTGCTAAACCAATTTTGTGCTAAACCGCATGCTAAATGGGTTTTTCGGGCTTCTCCGGTACTTTTTATGTGGTTCCTGCCCCATAAATGTGTTAGGCATGGTCGATTTACTAAGAATCTACACCTGGATCATGTGTTTTCGATGAAAAAAATAATGTTTGGAGCCTCAAAATTTTACAAAGATTTTGAACTTTATATAAAAACTCACCAATGTGTTGGAATCAAATGCTTCAGGAGCTGATCTCTTTCAAATCAAGTACATAGAACACATCTATAGGGTCAGAATTTAAAAATAAAATGAAAAAGCCCGAAAAACCCATTTAGCATGAAGTTTAGTACCAAATGAGTTTAGCTCGGACACATTACTCTCTATATATATAGTGCTTTCTTCCCTTTATGTATTAGACAAAATATATACCACATAAAATATATATTTTTTATGCATACGAGCTCACCTTTGCCAAGCCCAACCATACACCCTGTTTTCAGGCTTGACTCATTGAGCAGAAGATCTGGGAGGTGTGCGAGAAATACTACAAGCCTAGGGGTCTAGAGCACAACGTAGGAAAATTAAAGAGATATGTCTGCAAATATATATATATATATATATATATATATATATATATATATATATATATATATATATATATATATGGGAGGTGTGTACGAAATACAACGAGCCTACGGGTCTAGAGCACGATTTCGGAAAATTAAAGAGACATGTCTGCAAATATATATATATATTAATGTTATGAATACTCTCTTATTTTATTTAAAATTTTGGTTTTCCTTAAGACGGTTCCAAGGAGTGATGCAACCCGATTGTGTCGCCAACTTGATACAAATGAATGGAGGCAGTTCGGACTCATATGAGATTCAGCTGTGAAATTCGAACCCGAAGTAGTCGACACATCACATTACATAAATTACGGATTTTATGCATGTTTAATAACAGTTAATAGAGATATTAGCTCAAGGCTTTAACTATGCATGAAAAAATTTAATCCAAATTAGAATAATCAAAATACGAACAAAATCAGTTCAGCCTCTACGAAATTCATGCTAAACAGAAAAGTTAAGAATTCAGAAAAAATAAATTATTTCAATAAGAAGCTTTCATTTGGGGAACAACATTAGCCATTATGATTTCAGTCATATGGACGACAAACTGAACCTATGAAGGTTGGTTTGATGTCAAACTAAATCAGAATTGCTTCTACTGATATAGGATGCTGAATAGATGTTTGAAGTAAACCATAAAGCTGAACACTTTATAAGTTGTTCGCTCCTGTTTAGTTGGGTGTAGAGGTGTCAACTGGTTTGGTTTGGACTCAAGTGGAACCAGCCTCAGGGGAAATCGGAAATGGGTGGAGCTGTTGGTGGTGGTGGGAAGAAGTTGGTGTTCTTTCCCGGCACAAGGAGGGGCTTCGATCTGGAGGACTTGCTCAGTGCTTCGGCAGAGGTTATGGGAAAGGGGACGTTTGGCACGACTTATAAGGCGCTCCTCGAAGGCGGGAGCGTGGTCGCAGTGAAGAGGCTGAAGGATGTGAGCATGGTCCATAGGGAATTCATGGCGCAGATTGAGAAGATTGGGTCTATGGTGCACGGAAATCTCATCCCTCTGTGGGCTTATTACTACTCCAAGGAGGAGAAGCTCTTGGTCTATGATTACATGCCCATGGGAAGCCTATCTGCATTGCTTCATGGTAAGTGTTTTGGTGGATCCGTCCTGTTGGTCTGTTACTGGGCCCGGACCGAGTCCAATCAGACCCACTATAAGAGAAACCATACCTGGGTCTTATAACGATTACATGTACCAGACCCGAATCATACCTAGTAAAATAATATTTTTTTATCTTTTTATATTGAAAAATTGTGAATCTTTGTCAAAACTTGGATTGGGCCTGAGTCTGGTGTGAAATTTCTCAAGCCATACACGGCTCCATATACTAATCAGACCTTATTTATCACTAAACCCTGACCCGATAGGGTTTGGTACAAGTTGGATCCAGTTCAAACCCGACCCATTGACAGCCTTAGGCAGGAGTAGGGCTGGGAAACAAGATGAGCTCGGTGAGTCAAGTTACGAGCTAGCTAGCTCGTTTAGGTAAATGAGCCAAGCATGAACATGGCATGCTCGGCTTGGCTTGGCTTGGCTTGCAAACTATATATTTATATATTATATATTTTATGCATATTATATTTTTATATATTATCAAGCTTTACTAAAAATGCATATTATATTTTTTTTATACATGTACTATATATGTATGTATTATATGTATATTATATATTTTTTATATTATCAAGCTTTAAAAAATACATTAAAACATTTTTTTTGGAAAATGAGTAAGCTCGTGATTGGCTGGCAAAGCTTGTTTAGCTCACTACGAGCTAATGAGCCAAGACCGAACAGGGGTATACCCTTAACGAGTCCTGCCCAAACAGCCCAATCTCAGATCGTTCGGCTGGTTTACCAACCCTAGGCAGGAGTGAGTAACTCCTTTTTAATAAGGGGCAGGCAAGCTGTTGGGCCTGGATCGGCCTTGGTGGGACTTGGGGTTTTATGCTAATGGATATTGAGAATAAGGCACAAGTCAACTGATTTTTTCCTTCCATCTAGAACCAAAAAAAAAAAAATCTCGTTCTGACGATCAATTTATGATCTTCGGAAAAGCCATCACCAACATCCTGCATGCAGGACCATGTATTTGCACATAAGTTGTGCACAAGTACGAGGACAGTCGGTTGTATCTTGCAACAAGGAAAGAGCATATCTTAAAAACAGACACTGCAAGAATAAGAAGCAATATCTGCAACTTAAAAAAGTGATTGTTGTTGGATTGGCAATAGGGATGACAATAAAGGTGGCTGCTGAAACATAGGTATTAACAACTACTTTCTCAAGTGGTCATCGATAATCTACTGAGTAAACAATAATTGCCATCATAGATGAAATATACATAGATCAATGCTATCATGGATGTGGTGGCTGGTCAGGATCTATGTTACAATGATATGTATATGATCGGACACGTGACATGGGCTCGACTCGCAAGTTGGAAAATACATAGGATAACAAATTATTTATAAATTTCTTAGTCAAATACTATTTAAAAATGTATATTTTCCATTAAGATATTATTGCAAATTATTAAAAATATTAAAAATATATTTATACGTCTCAGTGTCCGTGTCAGCACGCCCAGTCATGTAATGTCATGGCTTGAAGCCTAAATGGTGGGTCTTCATAGTTGAACATTTCTAGTTAGGAGTTTGTTAAGTTGGTGCAGAGTGTTGAACCTAAGCTCGCTTGGCGCATGCACACATCATAAAAACTCAATTATCACTCAATTGAAGATCCATCCTTAAGAGAAAAGATATTCACTACATATGCTTCACTCCACAACATGAAAGAATACATAAAAGATACATCAAATACGAGTAGCCAATGCCTGACATTGGAACTTAAGTCAGCCTCCATCTTATTTTCTTATCTAATACTATAGCTAATACTGCTGATTTTATTTCTAAGAACATTAGGGAGGCATCAATCTTAACATTTAGCAGATGATTTTAATGCTCCTCCAACCATGCGGGCTGCAGGATTGCCCGTTGGACCTGAGCATGGTCTGGACTTGCCCGCCGCAACCGGCCTGGTTGTAGAGGCAAGCAGCTTTTCCTTGGTAAGCAAAGTTATAGCCACCGTGATATGGGAGGTTGAAGCAGGTGCTGCACCGGCTATACTGAGCGCTGCCGCCGTTGCCGCAACCCGGTCCCCTCCAGTGAAAGTGCTTGCATGGGCAGTGTTGCTGGCAAAAGCCATGATCATAAGCAAAACCAGAATCATGGAAGCCATTAGAGGAAGACACTTGGCCATGCTCAAACGAGAAGCTAAGCTAAGGGGTTGTATGTAAATGCTTGTGTGCTTGCTCTTCTAAGTGTGTCCCCTATTTATAGCAAGAGCTTGAGGGTGGTGGGGTGACCCTTTTGTTGAATCAAATTTCAGATCAAATCGTTTCACAATCAACATCATGATAGAATTCAGAATGGGTATCAACACGATAATCATGATTAACAGTCGATCGAAACATAAACAGGGAGCAAACATGTCGATTTTCACATTATACCAAAATCCAGACAAATGCAAATGATCAAACAGATGCATAGAACATAATAAAAACAACAGTAACATGTTAGTATTATATAACAGGCTAAGCCGTATGAAAGTACTCCCCTTAGAGAAGATTCGCCCCCACATATGGTGCAAATAGGGTATGGCGTCCTTCTCCCAGGATACAATAGTCTCGATGATTCGGATCGGTGCACTCCGACGGTAGATTGTCCTTCGAAGACAACCGCTCTGAACCGCTGTTGCAGAAAACCCCTTTCTGGGAAACACAGGAGAGTGAGAGAGAGAGAGAGAGAGAGAGCAGCAGCAGGGAGAGAGAAAATGAAGTTCACACGAGTTAGGCGACTTCGTATGTCTGTAACCCCAGCCCTAACCATGCTTTATAACCCACGAATGGTTACAAAATGTGGAAGAGCCCCGTTACAGAATACGAAGGGTCGTGACCCGATAACGGATCGATCCGTTATCCATTTATCTTAACCCATTATTTAATTCAAATAAAAAACAGTAATCCGGGACAAAAAGATCATTGGACTTAGAATAGATATGGCTCTAAAGAGCCAATTACCCAAGCCCGAGCCTGGCTCGGCTCGGCACGGCGCGACGGGCGGGCGCATATGGTAGCCATCCCACTCCCTTGTTCTTTGGAACAAGTGTAAGAATCTCCTTGTAGGTAATAAAGCCCACAACTATTTTGAAATCCTTCAATATGGGACTATTCCACATCATCAAAGTCCAAACACACTCTATAAAGAAGTGATCTCCATTATTTTTCTTTATTTGAATTCTCTCTTCTCCTCTTCTTACACCCAACATTCTTCCACAAATTCAAAGAATGAAAACAGGAGGAAACCAAGATGCAAGATAAAGTAATCTGAAGTAGGATATATCATGCTTTCAGTAATGGTACCTTCTGGTTTGAACCACTACCTTAGTTGACTAACTTTACCCCCATAGAAACGAAGTGAACTAAAGTCTTGAACTTGAACCTTTGGTGTAAGAGTGTCCATTAGCAACAACATGATAAAGGTTCTGGTTGTAATCTTTAGAGGCGGCGTTAATGGCCATGCACCTGAATCCTATTTCATGAGTGACTTTAGGAATAACCCAATTCCTTAAACTGCGGCCACACAGTCACACTCACATAGGTGGGCTTCTCCAGAGATGCACTGTTAATATCTCACCAAGAAGGCTTTGAACTCATTCAGAGTTTTAACTCTTCCTTAACTTGCAGCTACAACACCTTTCCAGAGTAATCAGAGGAACATACACAGATATATAGTATCACATTAAGAAGGTGTTATCCAGTTCACCTTATAATTTGTTATTACCACATTGAACCTACTTTGTGGAATCTTCACTCAGATAGGTTGGGTTGCCACTCTAGATGAACTACTGATGGGATTCAGTCCCATCCCCTCTCTAGATTTTATGACTAATGACATATCTAGTTCTTTCATTAATGGATCATTTGTGTTCTCTTTGGATCCAACATAGTCCAGAGCAATCACTAACTGAGACACCAGTTTTCTTACAGATTTTATTCTGACTTGGATATGTCTCCTCTGCTTTTGATTATATTTTATGTTTTTGATTTTTGCAATTGTAGCATATTGTCACAATGCACAGATATTGCAGAAATTGGTTTGCTCATTAAAAGAAGTTCTTCAAGAAGTCATTTTAACCACTCAGCTTCCATTTCTGTGATATCTAAAGCACAGAGCTCAGCCTCAAAAGTAGACTGTGACAAGATGGTCTGCTTTACTGATCTCCAGGTGACTACGCTGCCACCCAAGGTAAATACATATCCTGTTACGCCATAACTCCCAGAGTTCATGGCTATCTAGCTCACATCACTATATCCCTCAAGAACGGCAGGGAATCTCTTATAATGTAAACTCAAGAAAATGGTTTCTTTCAGGTATCTAAGTACTTTGTCCAATGTCTTTCAATGAGTATGATTTGGACAACTTGTGTATCTACTTAATTTTGTCACGGAGAATAAAATATCTGGTCTCGTGCAATTTGCAAGATATATCAAACTTTCAATAATCTGGGAATATCTTAATTGAGATACAGAGACACCAGTCGTATTCTTATAGAGAGGAGTAGAAGGGTCATATGGAGTTGCTACAGATCTTCATTGGTTATAGCCAAATTTTTCAAGTACTTTCTCAACATAATGAGATTGGGAAATAGTTATACCATCAGCTGAACGAGTCAGCTTTAAGCCTAAGATCACATTTGCAACACCCATATCCTTCATATCAAATTTATTACTAAGAAATGACTTCGTCTCATTCACAATTCTCATATTTGAACCAAACAATAGAATATCATCTACATACAAGCTTAAAATAATACATGCATCACTTTTAACTTTGCAATAAACACATTTATCAGATTCATTAACAACAAAGTCAAATGATAAAATAACATTATCAAATTTCTCATGCCATTGTTTAGGGGCTTATTTTAGTCTATATAATGACTTAACAAGTCTACAAACTTTATTTTCATTACCAGGAGCCACATAACCCTCAAGTTGATCCATATAGATCTCTTCTTCAAAATCACCATGTAAAAAGGCAGTCTTTACGTCCATTTGATGGACCGAGAGATCATAAATGAAAGTCAGTGCAATAAGCACCCTAATTGTAGTCATCCGGGTAACCAGAGAATATGTGTTAAAATAATCTACTCTCTCTTTTTGTTTGAACCCCTTGGCAACCAATCTTGCCTTGTATTTATCAATAGATTCATATGGTTTCAACTTCTTCTTAAAGATCCATTTGCACCCAATAGTGGAACTACCACGAGGGAGGTCAACCAGTTCCCAAGTGCCATTAGAGATAATGGAGTCCATTTCACTCTTTATGGCTTCTTTCCAATGTCTTGCTTTAGGTGAAGCCATAGCATCTCGGAAAGTGGGGGGATCATCCTCGATAAGGTAAGTGATATAATCACTTTCCAAATCCTTGGTAATCCGAGGTCTCTTACTCCTTCTTGGCTCAACCACTTCCTCAGACTCAATTGGTCTAGGGTGGGAGCAAAATGGCTCAACCCCCGCATCTGTCATTATTTCCACATGTTCGAGAATGAAACCTGAAGTTAAAGGTATATCTAAAGAAGAAAAATCCTGAGGTACACCAACTTTCATGGGAAATACATTCTCAAAGAATGTAGCTTCTCGAAGCTCAACAATAGAGTTTACATCTATGTCAGATATCTCAGGCTTAATTACTAAGAACTTATAGGTATAGTCGTTCTCTACATAACTCAAAAAGACAACATCTACGGTTTTAGGACCCAGCTTCTTCCTGTTGTGCTCTGGGACAAGTACCTTTGCGAGGCACCCCTACACTTTAAGGCATTTTAAGCTACATTTCCTATTTCTCCAAAGTTCAAAAGGGCTATTATCCTTATACTTCTGAGAAACTCTATTCAGAATATAGCAAGCCGTATTCAGAGCATCGCCTCACATATAAGTAGGTAATTCAGAACTCCCTAGTAGAGCATTTATCATGTCAGTTAGGGTTCTATTCTTTCTTTCTGCAATCCCATTAGATTGAGAAGAATATGAAGTGGTAAACTCATGAACTATGCCAACAGATTTACAATATTCATCAAGTTTGTTAGAGGTATATTCTCCCCTTCTATCAGACCTCAATCTTTTAAGTTTTCTACCAGTTTGTATTTCTACTTCATTCTTAAAAATAAGAAACTTATCAAAAGCTTCATCTTTTGATTTTAGCAGATACACATAATAGTATTTAGTGCCATCATCTATAAAAGTGATAAAGTACTTTTTATGATTTTTGGTTAACATTTCATTAAACTCACAGATATTTGTGTGCACCAGATCCAATATTTCAGAATCTCTAACAATCGTATGAAATGGTTTCCTACATTGTTTTGCTTGCACACAAATTTTATATTTTTTAGTTTTATCTATAGAATGCTCAGGAATCATCTTCAAGTTCATCATGCGTTTTACAGAATTAAAATTCACATGACCCAATCTATTATGCCATAAATCAGATGATTCTATATTTAAGCAACATTAGACAATAAATCAAAAAAAACATCATTCTTTAATTTATTACTGCAAACATGTTCAACTCAAAGTTTAAACAAACCATTATCTAAATACCTCTTGCAAACAAAGGTTTCAGAATGTAAAATAACAACTTTATTATATTTAAAATTAAATTCATAACCCTCTCTAACTAGACATGAACCACTTAAAATGTTCTACAGGCACATGGTGCACTCTGTCTAGAGACAAAACTCGTCTTGAAGGAAACTTCAGATCCACGCGTCTAATCCCTAACACCTTTGCAGTCGTTGAGTTGCTCATAGTCACGTATCTGCCTGCAGTAGCCTGATACGTATGAGACAAAGACAGACTTATCAGCACAAACGTGCATATTATCCCCAGTGTCAACCAACCACTCAGTCGGCTCATAAATATGATAGATTTGTGGGTTAATAGAAACATACCCAGTATTGGTCCCAACGATCTCAGTCACCATATTGACTTGAGGCGTTCCATGCATCTGTGGTCCCATGAGCCTTGGCCTTCTTGGAATGACATTATTTAGCTCAGTGCCCAACCTGTCCACAGTTTCAGCATGGTTTGTTCTTTGCCTTCTTCTGGATTTTGGCCTTAGGTTTAAATTGGTTTTTCATTGTAGGTTTCGGTTTTTGTCCTTTGCATTTAAAAGATCCGGTCATCATATTCACTTTAAGTTGTTCAGTTGGCATCACAACTTGTTTCTAACTCCTATGCTCTTCTTCGATGGCTATGGCTACCATAAGATCATGTCGGAAGATCTTTCCTCTATGGTGCTTGAGAGACATACCAAAGTCTACCCAAGACTTAGAAATTTTTTCACGATGGTCATAACTTGAAACTTCTCCGAAAGTTTCATATCAACCTCAGTCAAACTGTGAAACAACAGCAGAAACTCGTGTGTCTGTTCAGCGACCGACACCCTCTACCATCTGATATTTCAGAAACTTGGCAACCGAGTACTTCTCAAGACCTTGGTATTTGGTATTGTACTTTTTGTCAAGTTGATCTCATAAGGCTTTAGCAGTGATAGACGAGGAACAATATATATCAAACGAGGTGTTAGACAGAGCCAACAAAATGCAATCACGACATATATCGTCCTTCTCTTTCCACTCTACAGTCGCATTAACCACAACAGGATCAGAGTCAGTCTCAGAAATCGAAGGACATTTGAGTTCTAGAACAGATAACAAACCTATAGTCATGAACCAAATTTTCATAAGTTGTTGCCAATGCTTGAAATTCTGACCAGCAAATTTTTCAGGCATACCGGACATATCCACTTTTGGTACAAAACTAGATGAAGTCGACATGCTTAAAATCTTCTCTAAGACTGTTGAACCAAATTTCAGATTAAATCGTTTCACAATTAACATCATAATAGAATTCAGAATGGGTATCAACACGATAATCATGATTAACAGTTAATCAAAACATAAATAGGGAGCAAACATGTCGATTTTCACATTATACCAAAATCCAGACAAATGCAAATGACCAAACAGATGCATAGAACATAATAAAAACAACAGTAACATGTTAGTATTATGTAACAGGCTAAGGCATATGAAAGTACTCCCCTTAGAGAAGATTATTTCCCATATATGGTGCAAATAGGGTTCGACGTCCTTCCCCCAGGATACAATAGTCTCAACGATCCGGATCGGTGCACTGCGATGGTAGATTGTCCTTCGAAGACAACCTCTCTGAACCGTTGTTGCAGAAAACCCCTTTCTAGAAAACACAAGAGAGCGAGAGAAAGAGCAGCAGGAAGAGAGAAAACAAAGTTCACAAGAGTCAGGCGACTTCGTGTGTCTGTAACCACAGCCCTAACCACATTTTATAACCCACGAATGGTTACAAAATATGGAAGAGCCCCGTTACAAAATACGAGGGGTCGTGACCCGATAACGGATTGATTCGTTATCCATTTCTCTTAAGGCATTATTTAATTCAAATAAAAAATAGTAATTCAGGATAAAAAGATCATTGGACTTAGAATGGATATGGCCCTAAAGGGCCAATTACCCAAGCCTGAGCCCGACCCGACGTGGCGGGTGGGCAGATGCGTGTGTGTGGTAGTCATCTCACTCCCTTGTTCTTTAGAACAAATGTAAGAATCTCCTTGTCCAAACACACTCCATAAAGAAGTGGTTCCCATGATTTTTTCTTTATTTGAATTCTCTCTTCTCCTCTTCCTATACGTACCCAACGCCTTTTTCTTTCTTCTTTTTCACTCTCTTCTCTAATCATTTTCTTTTATTTATTTATTTATTTTTTTGTCATGCTTGTGTTGGTTAAATGTAATCAACATGACTTTCTTGCACTTGTACTGAGAGGCTACTTATTTGTATAAATGTTCTCATCACAGTGAGATAGGCTAATAAAATTCTAACTAAACAACAGTTATTTTCATGTGAGAAATAGAATTCTTTTATTTTTTTTGTGGCAAAATACCGGAAATATAATAAATTTAAAAATTAGTAATGTCTTTACACTACAAGAAAATCGTGGATTAACGATGGACTATATCCATCGCTAAGCCGTCGCTAAACTGTTTAGCGATGGATAACGCCCATCTTAAATTTTTGCTTGCTAATTAGCGAAAAAACTTATCTGTTGTTACTTCCGTCGCTAATTTGCGATAGATTAGCGACGAACATTATCCGTCGCTAAATTTTAAAAACAAAATAAAAAAAAGTGATCCCTGTCGGGCGGTATTCCAGTAGCAATAAGTCAGACTTGTACCACACCCGACAGGCATTGCACAGAACGACAACTCTGCCTCGTCGCCGGACTTGTACCGTCCTTCGTGAACCGGTGCTCTCCGGCGTCGCCGTCCTCCAACGATCGCTATGCCTCGTCGTCGTCCTCCGTGAACCGGCGTCGTCGTCCTCCGTGAACCTGCATGCTCTCCAGCATCGGCGTTCTCCGTGAACCGGCATGCATGCTCTCCGACGTCGCCGTCCTCCGTGAACCGGCATGCTCTCTGGCATCGCCGTCCTCCGTGAACCAGCGCGCTCTCTGACGTTGCCGTCCTCTGAAGAAGTCTATTTAAATCGAGTGAGGTCAGTTTAAATTTCGAACGGGGAGAGGGAAAATTTCGCGCTCGGTTTAAATCGAAAATTAGCGACGGATTTAGCGAGAGAATTTTCCCGTCGCTAATTAGCGACGAAAAAATTCTCTCGCTAAATCTGTCGCTAAAATATTTTTTTGTATTGAGAATTAGCCACAAAAAAATTGGTGTCGCTAATCCATCGCTAAGTAGTGACTGTTTAGCGATGAAAGTTTTCCATCGCTAATCAGTCGCTACTTAGCGACGGATTCATGAAGAAAGTTTTCTCTAGCTAATCTGTCGTAAATTTGTGACGGAAAAAATTCGTCGCAAATTTCCGTCGCGAATTAACATTTTTCTTGTAGAATTAAAAATAAAGAATTACTATATGCACAAATATAAATTCTATTTTATCTCAAGATATTGTTATTTAAGACTCAAATTTTACACTAAAGTTAATAAATTTTCGAAAATGATATCATGACGCTCTGGTTGTTTGATATGACTGAAAATATTTTGATATTTTCAAAGATATTGTGACATTTGTCGCGGTTCTCATCTAGTGATTGACGTGAATGCCATATAATATTTTTGTGGTATGAAATGTGGCACCGTGGTCCGTAACAATCCATTGTCAATGAAAACTATACTCACATATAATTTATTAGGAAAAGAAAACCATACGATAAACTTAAGAATTCCATATATATATATATATATATATATATATATATATATATATATATATAACACGAAAATTGGTAGCTGCTCACTAGTTAGGTGCTCAAATGGAGGTCGCTCACGCTGAACGTCCATCACGCGGTGTGATGGATACTCAGCATCATTTTTGCAAAAAAAAAATTTAGTGTCGCTAAAATAGCACGACTAAAAGTCTCACTGAAGAGTTTTAAACTTTTACCGCACTAAAATAGTCTTTTATGCGCAAAAAAAACGTTTACTTGTGGTAACATAGCGCCAGTAAAAGGCCCATCAAACTTTTACTGGTTCTATCGTAATTCCAGTAAAAATTCTTCTTCTTTTTTTGCCCAAAAAAGACGCTGAGCGTCCATCATGCCACAGCGTGAGTGACCTTCGTTTGAGTACCTAACGAGAGAGCAGCTACCAATTTTCGTATATATGTATACATATCATGGTATATTGAAACTTTTTTTTAATTAAAAAAAATAAAAAAAATACTTCAATATAATAGATAGGAACATCAAAAAAAAGATGAGGTAGTCCGGATATCTCGTTTTGAAAAAATCAAAGTCCCAATGATGCCGCTCACCATAAAGTCATGAGGTGGAATCAGTTGTCTAGACGGTTAGGTCGCTCATCACGACCCCGTCTCAAGTTCGAATCCCACGGGCTTATCCAAATTAAGCTTGTATCTCAAAAAGGGAAAAAAAAACTATATAGCCATTGGAACAACTCAAGGGTCATGCAATTAACAACTTGATTCAGGACCCGGAATGGATATAGGTGAAAATCCCGAGTCATTGCAAGAATGAGCATTGGTTGATGGAACGAAGGAGCTTGATTTGTCAGAATTCCCTCGGTTCTAGTTCAATCAATTGCTAGATTTGAGTAGAGACTAGATCCGGTGCAATCACATTGCACACTTTTTATGTGATTTCGCACCTGAGCACCCTCCATCCTTCCGTACAGCCTGTCAGCTGTGGGGCCAACAGCATATGGCAGGTGTTCAGGACCTCGGGTGCAACAGCACATTTAAAGTGTGCAATGTGATTATACCTGATTTTTCTTTTATTGGAGTCAAACGTGAGTCAAAAGTGTCAATTGAGTGGGTTGAATGAGCTAGCTGGATGGATGACTAGGTCTCAGTATGATAACCCAGTGGTCTCGCGTTCGAATTTTCTTATATAGCTATCCTTTAGTTTGTTTGTTTTTTTTTTTGAATTTATAACTCAAAGAAACCGCACAAGGCATGAAGGGCTGATTGTGCTGCTCAGCCAGACATACCTATGGTCGTCATGCTGGCTGCATAAAACTCTGAGGCTAGGACTCCTGCTCTCGGGCCTATGCTACGCATTGGCTTGCACTGAGGGGTGACGCCCATGGGAATCGAACCTTGACTGCCGGTCTAGCAGCCAAGGCCCGACCTCACTACGCCAACTCCCTTGGGGCAAGCCATCCTTTAGCTTGAACCCCAAAAAAAAATGGCATAGAAGTCTCATCAGTGAGGTCAGTGTCCAACTTGTTGCCCACGTTTGCATGTGTCATGTGATGCTCACATAGTTGAGTCTTGCACATATATAGTTACATGGACATTTATACACCCCAGCTGATCATGTAACAGGTGTCCCAGATGTTAAACATTGGGTCAAATAAGAAAAGGAATCAGATGACGTACTAGTTATGTTATGGCAGGATAAGATTGATTCAATACAATATCCAGATCCAAGATTTCAGCATTTCCTAAAGTATTCCTTGTGAATGCAGACTGAAGAAGGTTCAATGCTACATATCTCAATCCTTGTGGTTGTGGATGCAGAAACCAGATAATATACAGCAAGAATGGGCCAATGTTCACTGGAAAGTATATTGATTTTTTCAGATTTTTTCATGTTGACTTAGTTTTCCCTCTGCATTTTTTAGAATCCAACTTGACTAACAACAGTTTTTGTTTATATTAATAAGAGTATCTTGGTTTACGTCAGTTGTACTTTCAAAATATAGCATGATTACGTGTTTGTATATAATATCCTGATCCAAGATTTTCTGAAGTATGGTCATGTATTGTTTTATTTTTTTTTGGAAAGTGAAAGCCGGCAGACCCCCCACCAGTTATTATTCAAGGTACCACTGGGGTTTGAACCTGTAATGTCCCACCACATGGACAACTCCTACCAACCACGTGGAGCCCCCGTTGTTGAAGTATGGTCATGTCTTGCTGTTGCATCTCTTAGAAAATGCGTGTGCGTATGGTGTAACATTTTCATCTATTAGCTTGACTCTTTTGTATAAAGACCCCAGAGTGAACCAAACTTGACAGTCTTTTTTTTGAAAAGCAAGCTGGGGTTAGTCAGATCCCTACAACGTACCATTGGGTTTTGAACCTGCAACGTCCACCACAAAGAGACAGCTCCTACCAATCACGCGAAGCACCAGTTGGTAAACCAAACTTAACTCTGATACCACAGAAAAATCATACAATATATATATATATATATATATATATATATATATATATATATATATATATATATATATATGTTTGGCAAGAAATTGTGACTGGTGGGCAGGAGGGGGAGTGGGGTTACTCATGGAGTTTTATACCAAAACATAGTTGTGGTCAATGTGGCACATCTCGGCCTGTGCAGGATGTCCAAACTATACCCATGGCTTCTCCTCGTTATTGAAAAAACAATATATATGGGTGCAGGTTGGATTATAGTTCGGCCTAAATCTGGATCTAATTAGATTCCATGAAACTATTTGGGCTGGAATCCAGACATGAATTTCATATGGTAATACTAGATCTAGTAATAAAAGGTTGAAAATGAGGGTTTTAGATGTAAAAGATGTTAAAAAAGATCTGATTTGATTCACATTTGAATACTGATAGAGAAAATATATAGATCTAAATATAGATAATCTTATCTAATACACATTTGGATCTTCTTTCTAGATCCATATCTGATAATCAAGTGTTGGATTTAGGCTGGAGGTCCAATCAAGCTTCTGTTTAATTTATTTATTTATCACCCAAAGAAACTGTGTTGGGGCTCGAAGACCTGGTCGCACTGGCACAGCCATAGGTAGCCTGCCAAGCCTATGGTCGTCGGCCCAAAGGCGTAAAACTCTGAGCCTAGGACCCTCACTGGCAGAAACGGAACCTCAACCATCTCTATGACGTTCTGGCCCCACCCCACTACACCAAACCCCCTCGGGGTTCAATCAGACTCCATTTACTTGCATGCAGATTTGCAAGGTCAGGGAGCTTGCATTTGCCTTGCTATAAATTCCATTACCACAATCGCTCGGGCAGCCTCTTGCCGTGGTTGACTGTTGATGGTGAACCCTGAGAGCAAATTACTGGAAATAGTATGTGCTCTCTTTTTTTTTGTTTATAGAGAGAGAGAGAGAGAGATCACATATTAGACAAAGCTTGGCATCACAGTATCTTGGGAGCAGGTCCATTCTGGTTATATATATATATATATATATATATATATATATATATATATATATATATATATATATATATAGAGAGAGAGAGAGAGAGAGAGAGAGAGATGTGTTCTTTAGGCCTCTTTTTTGTTAGGTCTCATTAGGCCCCTTCAAAAATCATAGTTTAAATATTTTTTATCATGTCTAACACCGTAGATGTGATATATAGGTTTTTTTAGTGGGAACCAGCTTTTATATCAACGGAATCTAACCTGTGTACAAGTTTTTTTGGTGATCCAAAATTAATGGCTATGAAGGTACCAGTTTTTTCAGGCTAGTAAAATCATGTTTCTCACTAAATCGATCAATGCTAAACGCTTCTGTCATAAAACACTTAAAACCTATAGGGCAGATTGGGGGCAAAAGGAAAAGTGGGGTCTAATATATATATATATATATATATATATATATATATCATAAAATGTAGGGATGGATTTTTTGAAAATCAGTTCCCACCTTTCCTGCCGTTAGTGCATAGTAGTCCTCCCTTAGTATACACTCAACCTGATCATCCTTAGATTATAACTATAGTTAAATTTGTACCAAATGATGATCTTGCCCCCACTCCCCGCTGATTCAAATACTCTAACCCTATTCTTACCCAACTTGTCCTAACCCCTAGCTCTCCCTCACCCCTCTTCTCCAACACTAACCCTCCCTCTGGTACACCATGCACCCTCTAATCCGAGGACACAAAAAAAAATCATGTTACTCTACTCGTATACAGATTAAACTATGAGAATAATGAAAATTCTGCAATAAAATAACTCATAGAATTCAGAAAAATATGCATAATCTCAATCATTAAACCCCTATAATGAGTATTTATAGGGAAACAAAGGAAACCCTAAGTCTATTTTGGATCTAAGATGGTTCCATTACATTAAAAATTCAATTCTAAATAAAAACTAAAATAAACTGACACTACAACAAAGCAGTAGATTAGCGACGACCACATTCCGTCGCTAATCCGTCGCTAACATGGTTAGCGACAACGAGGCGACAGTATGCTTACGTCGCGAATATTTCGACGCTAACTGACGACGGAATTATTCCGTCGCCAGGTCCGTCGCTAATTGCGACGGAATAACGAGCGCTATATTCCGTCGCCAATCCGCCGGTACTAAACGGCGACCACGGCTTGGCGACGGATTTACTTCCGTCGCTATGCCGTCGCTAGATTAATATGAATAGTGACGGATGGTTCCGTCGCTAATCTGTCACAAACACGAAAAAAAATAAAATAAAAAATTATTTGAAAATTAAATACCGAGCAATTTCTATTTCCTGTACAATTTATATTTCCTGTAAATAAAAAACAAACCACACAAAAAAATTCATATAACAAGAATCTACAACAATTAATCGTTCTACCTTAAAATTAAGAAGTTTAATTATTTACAATTCAACAATTACAATTAGAAAACATAAAAAAATAGAACTTCTTCAACACAGTCCTCTAATCATCGCCAAGATTTTGTGCGTCTTCTTGTTCATTGTTTTTATCTGTCCCTTCAGCTCTACTATGCTGATTATCGCTAGCAGCTTACACAAGAAAAGAACAGTCAGTATTGATAAACAAAATATAATGAAATAAATTACACACTATATGTGATTCTATCATGTGCTCATGTGTGATCTAAGGCAATAAAAAAACTCTATATGTGATTCGATCATGATCATATGTGCTCTAAGGCAGACAAAAAGTTATATATATATATATATATATATATATATATATATATATATATATATATATATATATATATATATATACATATATGTGATTCTATCATTCTCATATTTGTGCTAAGGCAGTAAAAAAATTGAATATGTGATTATAGCATGTTCATATGTGTTCTAAGGCATCTAGAAAAACTCTATATGTGATTCTACCATGCTCAGATGTGCTTTAAGGCAGACAAAAAACTATATATGTGATTCGATCATGCTCATATGTGTGCTAAGGCAGTCAAAAAATTGAATATGTGAATATAGCATGCTCATATGTGCTCTAAGGCAGGCAAAGCAAAAAAATTTATATGTGATTCTATCATAAATGATATATAGCATGTTCATATGTGTTCTAAGGCAGTAAAAAAACTCTATATGTTATTATAGCATGCTCATATGTGTGCTAAGGCAGTCAACAAACTGAATATGTGATTATAATATGCTCATATGTGTTCTTAGGCAGTCAAAAAACTGAATATGTGATTATAGCATGCTCATATGTGTTCTAATGCAGTCAAAAAAACTTTATATGTGATTCTATCATGCTCATATGTGTTCTTAGGCAGGCAAAAAAACTTTATATGTGATTATAGCATGCTCATATGTGCTCTAATGCAATAAAAAAACTCTATATGTTATTATAGCATGCTCATATGTGCTCTAAGGCAGTCAAAAAACTGAATATGTGATTATAACATGCTCATATGTGTTCTTAGGCAGTCAAAAAACTGAATATGTGATTATAGCATGCTCATATGTGTTCTGATGCAGTCAAAAAAACTTTATATGTGATTCTATCATGCTCATATATGTTCTTAGGCAGGCAAAAAAACTTTATATGTGATTATAGCATGCTCATATGTGCTCTAATGCAATAAAAAAACTCTATATGTTATTATAGCATGCTCATATGTGCTCTAAGGCAGTCAAAAAACTGAATATGTGATTATAACATGCTCATATGTGTTCTTAGGCAGGCAAAAAGTTATATATGTGATTCGATTATGCTCATATGTGTTCTAAGGCAGACAAAAAACTGAATATGTGATTATACCTGAGAGGGACCTGGAATCGAAGATCCCCTATCCTGAACAGCGGCCTTGATCTCATTTCGAAGAAAGGGGGCGACGGTGTATTGGAAGTAGTTATTCAGTGATTCATTAATGATCTGGCGTACATCATCACCGGAAAGAATAGTCGGTTGCTTGGAGGTTATGTCGGCGCAAGAAGTCGGTGAGCCGTAACTGGAAGAACCAATAACTGGTGAAGTGTTCATATTACTCCCAAACCCGAACACGCGACCTTTTTTGGGTTCACCTGCTGCAGTCACCCATGCTGTAGGATCAAATGATGGATGCTGAGTAGCGTCATCGCCATATCGCTCTACCATCTGTTGCTCATATGCCTCCTACAAAATAATGTTTAAAGTATTCATTAATAATTAATGATAACATTATGATAACTTGCATATATATTGCAATGATTATTAATAGAATTAATACATACCGTTGTCGTTCTCGCCTTCTCTGATACGAAGACTCCCGTGGTCTTCCGTTTATGTGTTTCTACAAACACATCCTTATATGGTACACTGCCTCTTTTTTTTGCTTCCTGCGAAGTTAAATGACAAAAGATTTAGTACACAAGTTTGCAACAATACTTATAAAATTAATATTATATATTGATGAGTTACCATTTTCTTTAGGTGACTCCCAAATGTCTTAGATCCACCTGTGTGTAGATGGGCTTCGGGCATCTTCAATCGATTTTGTGCAGCCTTCGCAGAGCGATTTCTAAATGCATCTCCCGCCCACTTATCGCACATTTCATCCCAGTAATCTCTCCTGATAGTAATAGGACCATGGCCCTTCCACAGTAATGGATCATCTACTACGCCAGATGCTTTTTTTGCTGCAGTCTTCATAGTGTGCAGCATGTCTGCAAATCGATTGGCAGCCACCTTCTGCCACACCTTCCTTGCATCATTTTCTTCCACCGTAGTTGCAAAGCGATTCGAAACCTACAAATATTTTCAGAAAGTTAGTAGACATTGCTTAAATAAATTAAATATGAAACACATTAACTATGAGGAACAACTGTATACCATGAATGAGGACCACAATCTGTCTAACACCTCCTTTGGGTACTCTTTCCATTGAGCAACTGGTCCTGGTAGATGTTGAAGAAGTGAATTCCTAATCTCCCGTACTACTTCTTGTGGCTCAAACCTCGTGTTGCACATGAATTGTTACACAGTAAATATCAATATAAAATATTTAAAAGATATGCAATAATTGAAAACAAAATACTTACGGTCGATTATCGATATACACTATTCGAATGAGTCTTCTTATGCCAGCCTGAGAAGACCCTGTTTCCTGTGTTGGTTGTTGACTTGTGTGATCAACTGGTGTAGGTGGATCGTGTACAGGCGCAACATCATCTGTAAAAAAATACATTAGAAATTCTCAGAATGCGCATTTGAACTAATTAAGCATCCAATTAGTTATATGATATACCTATCACAGGAGCCCGTGAAGATGAAGGCTGAGCCTGGCTACTACTGGATGAGCGACCACTATAACCTCCACGAACCATATTCTAACAAATAACATATGTCATACAATACATTCAAATAATTCACATCAAGTATTTGTAAACACCCAAAATTTTTACCCTCATCCAGTACTTACATTTCATGTGTCATTGCATATCATTGCATGCATTCGGCATACCATTTCATTGCACTACATAGCATTGCATATCACTGCATACATTTTTGCATATCATTTCATCGCATTGCATAGTATTGCATGTCATCCTATCTCATTTTCGAGATGCAGCACTCTTGTTTTCAAAACATTCAATCCAGATTTGAGTTTTAAAACTTTTCTTTCAAAAACAATTTTAAAACTTGGGTTTTTATTCAACATTCTGTCATTTTCCAACCCCAGGACTTTATATTTCGAAATATTTTCTCAGAAAACAATCTGGATTCATTTCAAATTCAAATTTTAATCGATTTCAATTCACAGATGAGGCCCATTGAGATGGTGTCGCTTCTGAATTCCTCTATTCATCAAATTTCTTAAAATTTTGAAAGTTTCAGTCCGATCAGGACTCTGTCCCAGAGTCCAAATCCAGTCAAAAATCTGTTTTGAAGTTTGTTTACTTCAATTTTCATTTATTTCCATTTGTTTTCAAAATTCAGGTCATTTTACAGAGTCCAGTTAGTTCAGGACTCTATTTTAGAGTTCGATCGAGTTAGGAGTCTAACCCTGACTGTGTTTTCTGACTTATTTCATCATTTCTCGATAAAATCTTTCAAAAATTCTTTTATTTGAATTCTAAAATTTAAAATCTCAGAGTCCTAAGAGTTCAGGACTCTAACTCGGAGTTCCAGTTCGCTTGAGACCCTATTTTCAAAGATCTTGAATTTCAAATGTCGATTTTAACCCTTTTTCAAAGCCATTTTCAATGTTTATTTCAAAATTTCCAAAACTCAATGTGGGCCCACTCAGTTGGCACCATATCCAGAGGAATTCTAATTCAGTTAGAACCCTATGCCATTTCAAAAATTCTAATTTTAAGATTACTTTTGAAAATCCTTTTGAAAACTCCTTCAATTTCAAGTTTTAAAATCGCTTTTTGAAAAACTCAAGTAGGGCCCACTCGAGGTGGCGCCATATTCGAGTCAGTCAGGGCTAGACTAGGGTTAGTTGATGTCTTGGTTAATGTTAGAGGTTTAGAAGAGTTAAAACTATTTTGAAAAACTCATTTTTGAAAGTTAGTTTTTAAAACTAGTGTTTTAAAACTCAAATGTTAAAAATGCCAAGTGGCGTTACATTTGGGGATTTTTTAGGAGAGTCTAGGGGTTAATTAGGTATTAAATAGGATAATTTAGGCTAGGGGTAGGATAGTAACTACAGCCCAAAATCGGCCCCCCTTTAGAGTCCAAAATTTCCAAAATTTCCATTTTTTTAAAAACCTAAAAATTTTCTATAAAAAGGGGCTATAGGGGGGACAAATTGTCCAGCCACCTCCTATTGGATTCTTGGAGCTTATCTCTCCTCTCCAGCCTTCCTCCATTGCTGCAACTCCAAGGTAAATAATTTCTTCAATTTTTAATATTTTATTTAGTGTTTTTAATGATTTAAACCTAGATCTAGGCTTGGACACCCCTCCTTATGAAGATCCAACCATGGTTTAACCTCAAGAACCATCAAGAATCAGCAAGAACGATCCAAGAAGGTGATCTAACCCTGTTTTATGTGATTTACAGGGATTTTAATCCATTAGAATTGATTTTAATATGATTCTTTACATTATTAACCAATAAAATATATGATTTACCCTTTTAATGGGTTAAATCTATGTTTTAAAGGTGATATCAAATTCCAGCCATTGATTTCCTATTTTTATTTTATTTTCATGTTTTATTCATATTTTTTTACGTTCTATAGCATAGAAATAATTTTTATTTACTGTTTTATGGTTTATTTTATTGATTTACATTAGTTAATGCATGATTTTTCAAGTTTCTTAAATTTCTGTGTGTTTTAGGTTTAGAACAGTAAAGATAATGTTATTTCGGATTGAAGTACTCATTGTTTATTTCTGATTTATTTATATGTGATGCATGCATGAGTTATTGAGTTACTGTAAAAAACCAGAGGTTTTGGATCTTGGGAACCTTGTCAAAAAAATCAGACATCAAACCGGGTTTTTAAAGCTTTAAAATCATGGTTAAAATCAAGAAGGTAACTTGCTGTAATGATATTTCTCTCATCTCATATCCGATTTTAGATCTGTAAAGTGATAAGGATTCACATTGAGTAGATCTGTCTGCTGTGAAATTTTCGGATTTTTTTATCACTGTTTATTATTTTTCCCCTTTCAGAGAATCTGTTTTTAAATTTAAAACGCGTTAGGGTTTACCAAAACCCTAATCAGACTTGTGTTAGTCATAAATCCCAAACCACAGATCCGATTTTAGATCTGTAAAAAGTGAGTATTATTATTTTTCTGGCTACTGTTCACCACTAAAATTTCAGAGATTTTTGTTTAGGATTGTTATTTATGTCTGTATTTTCAATCTGAAGTAGCCGTTTTAATCCCTGTTAAAAGTGATATATTTTAGCTCAGATTGCCGGAAGGGTTTCTCCCTAACCGGAGATGCTTTTTCCGATCTGTAAATTGGGAAATCTCTGTTTCTCTTCTTAGTTAGTCTCTGTAAAATTTCATAAATTTTCATGGAGATTTGACCCCTGGTTCAGGTCTTGGACTGAGACTGGTTGGTGAATTAGGTCAAAAATAGCATATTTTTAGGGTTTAATGCAATTTTCGGATTAATTTAATGTCAAAAAATTATTTTTATAATTCCAATTCGACATTAGGGTTATAACAAGTTCAGGTACCAATTTTTATGGATTTTGGAATCCATTTGATGGCTGAATTAAGCAAATTGCAAAACCGGGTTCCTGAAAGATCCAAAAACACTGCTAAAATCACAGTTTTTGTGATATTATTGGATTTTCGTGCATAAGCATATATTTTTAGGGTTTAATTATGTTCATAATCATATTAGGATGCTTTAGGTTTAATTTGATGCTCATTTGATTTCATTTAGTGCATAAAACCAAAGTTTTTACCAAAATCTATTTCAGAAAACCCTGATTTCAAGGCCATAGTCTTGCTATCGGGGGCAATTTGGTCATTTGACCTCAATTTCGAAATCCTTAACCCTAATTTCCATATTTTTAATCATGTCACATCATATTTAGCTTAGCTTATTCCATTCAAATTTCAAAACTTGCATTTTATCCAAATATCTTTCTAAAAAACCCTAATTTCAAGGCCATAGTCTTGTTATTAGGGGTATTTTGGTCATTTGGACCCTAATTTCGAAATTTCATATCTTATCTTCCTTATTTATTCCATTTTATTTCATACTTTATCATTTTTATTTAAGGGAATCAAGGAAAAGGCTTATATCTAGCAAAATCCAACAATTTCTACATATTACTGGATAAATCTAGAAAAGCCAACATATTTTCATTAACCAAGTTTTCTAGTTTTGCAGGTACATTGAAGACTTTATTTTTCATGTATTTAAATTTCAATAGTGATGTAAACTTTGGAATAAGAATTTACATTTCCTGCTTAGCTTAGGTTGCATTGCATATAGTTTATTTTTATAATTTTAATGTGTGATGGATGATGATTCATGCATATTTTTACAAATTCACCATGGTCTACACAAATGACACATGCACTAGCTTCTATGAAGTTTATAAACTTGGTGGAATTTGTATTTATGGCCATAGTCAGAATACGAATGATACTTAGATTTATGATCTTCACATTAGCCACATTCAGCCTACACTCTTAGGCTAACTTTAAAAATGCACTGCATTTCTCAAAAATACAAAAAGTATTTCTCAATTCCTCAAATCCATATTCATTCATTTCATGCATTTGCCAATTCCAATTCAAATCTCAATTCAAAGAAGTTCATTTCCTCAAAATCTCCCAAGTCTTATAGCAAAATCGATTTTCCCAAAAGCATTGAATTTCAAAGAATATTTCAAGTGTTTCTCAAGTTCATAAACTCAATTTTCCAAAGTTATGCAGTCAATTTCAAAGTTTGAAGTTAGAATTTTTCTAAGTCTTATTCAAAAGAATATGGATTTGCCAATGATATTTCAAGTATTTCCAAGTTCCAAATTCAAATTTTCTAAGTTAGAATTTCAATTTCCAAGTTTGGATTCAGAGAAACCAAGTCTCTCAGAATCGATTTTCACCAAATGTCAAGGATTCCTCAAATCGATTTTATTTCAAATCCCAAATTCACGATTTTCCATGTGATACCTATTCTAAATATTTCAATCATTCAAAACAAACATCATGTTTTCAAAATGTGCATTTTCTGAAAATTCATAGCACATGCCTGATTCTATGTGCATTTAGAAATTAGAATATGATTTAGACAAGTTGAATAGAGTAGAGCATAAGATTGATCCTTGGTTCAATTACCTCTGTTAAAGGTGGCAGGAACGGTTGAACCTCGTACCGACAGGCGAGTCCCATTCTACGGAATTTTCCCGCATTTTAAACGGAGGTGAGTTATTTTCAAAATCTTTTTCAAAGGTCAGTTTGATTTGCAAAAGTTAAAAATTTTGCAATGATAACAGTATTACAATGCATTCAAGTCATTCACATCAAGCATTGCAATGCATTCAAATAATTCAAATCATTCACATCAAGTATTGCACTAATTCAAATCATTCGTTGCATAAATTATAATACATTCAGATAATTGAAATCATTCACATCAAGTATTACAATGCATTCGAATCATTCGTATCAAGTATTACAATACATTCAGATAAAATTTTTAATCATTCACATCAAGTATTGCAATACAACTCACATCAAGTATTACAATGCATTTAAATAGAGGTTTGTAGTATAAGATTTTGCTCACTAGCTTGAGAATTCTTCCTCGTCACTAGTTTGACTTTCTTCTTCTTCTTCTTCTTCTTCTTTTTCTTCTTCATTGTTTGCCCATCCACTTGGTACATCATTTGGATCACATTCCTCTATGAATGTTTCATCGGCCAATGAAGATATGACATGCATATCATGCGCAACATCGTGACCATAAGCGAAGTCATAGACATCATCTGATTGATAGTAATCACTGTCTTCAGCTAACTCATCTTCCTGTAACTGATCATACTCGGGGTATAGTTTGGATTTCACCTTGCAAACTGCCCACCATTCATTTCTATCTGACTTTTTATACTCGGATATGAAGTATAATAAACTTGTTGAGCTTGCGAGGCTAATATGAATGGTTCATATGTTCCAAACCTGGATTTATGATTCACCTCCACAATGCCTGAAGCTTTGTCGAGTCTTGTTGCAGTTGGATCAAACCAATGACACTTAAATATCGTAACCCTGTTATTCATGCCTAAGTAAGTCAACTCCATTATTTCCTCTATAACACCATAGTAATCATGTTCATTTTCACCGTAGCTGCTACCCTTGACACACACGCCACTATTTATCGTTGATTTGTTTATACCGTAGTCTTTTGTATGGAATCGATAACCATTTACGATATACCCGTTGTAGCATTGCACAACTTTGGTCGGACCATTTTTTAAATCACATATTCCTTGATCTTTAACATCATCATGGCGAACCTACGCACAGACATAAACAATTATTGTGATCACGATCAATTAAGTAACTTAGTGTTGTTTATAAGTACAAAATTTATGTTAGCTTCTTTACCAACTGTTTCAACCACTCCACAAACTTAGTTTCACGTTCTTTTTGTACTTCTGCATCAGTGAGATGTGAAACTTCGCTTTGCAACTCCAGATCAAATCGTCTGCAAACCACAAATACTTATATTACCGAGCCATGTATCCACATATAGAACATAAAAGGATTTATAATTGAGTTGCATATACATATACTTACTCGATGTATGGGTCGATCGCTGAGCAATTAAAAAGAATATAGATGTGTGCTGCATCTTGCTTTCGATCTGTCAATAGCCTTGATCGGCAACTACCAAATGCATGCCCAAGTGGTTGAAATATCGACAGGTTGTCAGCTATAGTTACTTGTTCTCCATCATCGTTACGGGGCGGGCATGTGTAACGTGTTGGAATATGAGATTCAAAGTACATAGATGAGAAATTTGAAATCTCTTCTAAAGTGTACGCCTCACAAATAGAGCCTTCTACTCTTGCTTTATTACGAACCTTTTTTTTTAGGTCGAACATGCATCTGACAAGAATATACATTTCAAATTTTAAATATCTGTCATTAAAGAGACAAATATAAAAAAACATATACCTTTCAAATGGGTACATCCATCGATATTGCACAGGGCCACCAACCCTTAGTTCATATGGCAGATGTATGATCAAATGTTCCATAACATCGAAAAATGCTGGCGGAAATATCTTTTCTAACAGACAAACAGTGGTGATGACAGAGTCCTCGAGATTCTTTACATCTGATACAACGACCTCCGATGCGCACAATGTTCTGAAAAATCCGCTCAACTCAGACAATACCCCCCATATAGGTTTGTCTAACATATCATGGAATGCTAGGGGTATCAATCGTTGCATAAAGATATGACAATCATGACTCTTCAACCCATATAATTGTCCATCGTCAATCTTCACAGCCCGAGCAATGTTAGAGACATATCCATCTGGAAATCTCAGTGGTCTCAACCATTGACATACATGTTTTATTTGATCAGGTCCGAGCACGTACTTCGCCTTTGGTTTCAGTACTTTGCCATTATACTCTTTGAGTTCCAATTCTGGTCTTTTACATATTAATTTTAAATCCATACGGGCCTTCGGATTATCCTTCATTTTTCCTTTAATATTCATTACTGTATTGAACACATTATCAAACACATTTTTCTCTACATGCATCACATCCAAATTATGTCGTATCAATAGGGTCGGCCAATACGGTAGTTCCCAAAAAATAGATTTTTTCGTCCAATTGTGATCCTTCCCAAATCCACGGAAGGGTGTAGGACTGCGGGCATCTATTAATAGATCTGGAAAGTATCGCAATCTTCTTAGAATCTCTATGCCGGACAATCTTGAGGATGGACCTTCCGTTTCAGTTGTGCCTGCTTTAAATGCATTCTTTTGACGTCGGAACGAATGATCGCTGGGTAGAAATCGACGATGGCACTCAAACCAGCAAGGCTTCCTTCCATGCCTCAATCTAAAAGCTTTGGAATCCTCCATGCAGTACGGACAAGCCAACCTCCCATGTGTGCTCCAACCAGATAACATACCATATGCAGGAAAGTCACTGATTGTCCATAGAACAGCGGCCTTCATGTTGAAATTTTGTTTTTTGTGGGCATCATACGTGGTAACACCGTCATCCCACAGTACTTTTAATTCATCAATCAATGGCCTTAGATATACATCAAGATTTTGGCCAGGTGAGGTCGGACCAGGGATCAATAGAGACAAGAAAAGATTTGGACGTTTCATACACAAGTTTGGTGGAAGGTTGTATGGAGTTACAAATACTGGCCAGCATGAGTATGGAGTTGATCTACCCCCAAATGGATTAAATCCATCTGTACATAGACCGAGTCTAACATTTCGCACTTCCATTGCAAAGTTCTGATGAGTACGATCAAAGTGCTTCCAAGCTTCAGCGTCAACAGGATGCGTGATCTTGTTTTCATCGTGTCGAACTTTATTTGCATGCCATCTCATGTGTTTAGCTGTCCTTGAAGACATATACAATCGCTGCAATCTAGGAGTGATAGGAAAGTAGCGGAGCGACTTGTATGAAACTTCCTTTGATCTCATGCTACCATTGCCTCTTGTCTTTGGCTTAAACCGAGGATGCTCACATGACGGGCATGATATGTTGTTTTCCTGCTCCTTGAAATACAACATGCAGTGATTTGGACAAACATCAATCTTTTTGTAACCCATACCTAGAGCGTTGACCATAACTTTCGCACGATAGAAATTTTGTGGCAATTTCTCATCTTTGGGCAACATACTCTTCACAATCATGCACAAACGGTCAAAACATGATTGACTCAAATTATACTCAGACTTCAAATTCATTAGTTGAAGAACTGCAGACAAGATAGTGTGACTCTCACAACCGTTCCAAAGTGGCTCATCAGCATCTCTAAGTAAATCATAAAATCTACTAGCTGCATCGTTTGGTGATTCTTTATCTACGGCAGTTCTTACATCACTAGAACTCATAGCAGAACCCAGTTCTGTTCCTGCGGCATCAAATATCAAATTTGTATATGGATTATCGTGCACCACATTCACACGTGCATCAAAATCATTTCTAAATTCTTCTCCATGAAATGTCCAGTTCTGATAATCACTCACAAAACCCTTCCTGTATAGGTGATGTCTAACGCCATGAGGTTCTACAAATCGATTATTCTTACAAATCTTGCAAGGACACCTAATCCGACCTGTGGGATCTACTGTACTGACACTTGCCGTTGCAAATTCAATAAAACTGTCAACACCATCCATATATTCATGCGATAACTCATTGTCCACTATCCTACAATACATCCATTCATGGTTTGCAGTCATTTTGTCGTATGATGTTACGAATAGTATCCTAACCAGTTAAAAGAGAACCATCAGAATGCTATGATGAAGAAAATATTAAATTTATCATGCAATATATGATGTCATACAATCACAAGAATTATGATGCATGCATTGATAACTTAATATTTTCATGTGCAAACTATTCATGACACAATACATTCATTTGAAGCATGCTTTTAGTATACAATTTCACATGGAACACATAATCAAATTGAAAGTAACTACATGTAAGCATGGATACAATCACATCAAACATTGCAATACATCGAAATAATTCATATCAAACAAATGTCAAACATGTACCTGCAACAAACACACTTCAATATCCTACTAACTACTACCATGCCTAGCATGGACTCCGTACTCCAAAAATAAGAACACTTCCATATTCATACATTAAAATCATGCTCAGCATGATCTCCGAACTCCAACAAAGCAGTCCTAGATATCAACAACTAAGTGAGTGTGTGAACAATAAAGTGTTACATTCAATAAATTAAATAACATGTGAAGGGATGACGGGGCACTTACTTACCACGGGGCACTTACTGAACAATAAAGTGTTTTTGTCACTTACTTACCACGGGTGGCGGGGCACAAGCGAGTTCCGTTGAGAAATCTGCAAAAAACACTGTGTTAAAATGAATATTTTTCAAAGCTCACAATGCTCCCTTTGCGTACACTCCCAGATACCATATTCAATCTATATCTAGTTGTTTGGTACTCAGACCTCAATCAAACTGTACAAATGACAATTATGTTCCCAATATCAAAACTTGAACTTTAAAGGGATGATTATGATCACTGCTACTTTCTTTACACTCTTTTGAAGAAATTAAAACCACCAAGATAACTTGTCTGAAATGCCAAAGATACAAACTAGAGTGCTAGAAAAAAATGGACAAACCCTCAGTTCAAACAATAAATATGCATGCGGTGCTCAAATCTGTTACAATGTGAAGGCTGAAATGATGCCTATCAAGATGAAGAAGACAATGGGAATGGGTGCCCATTGTAAGATTGCTTATAACAGATACAAACAAATTGCTCAAATCATAGTCATGCCACAATTGCATGATATAGCAATGTGATGTTAAAGTGAAAAACACACGAATTGTAGCAGAAGCAGACTTATCTTAAATATAGCACAAATACAATTAGAAGGCACCTAACAATGAGCAGATACAGTCAACAAATCTCAAAATTTCAATATCCTGCATGATGAATCTTTTTTTCCTGGCCATATTGAAAGGCATTGAAAATATGAAATCAACATAAAGTTCATGCAACACTGCCAAATCAGGAATGAATCAGTAGTTTATGATGTCTCAGTTATAAGCATCATAAAGTTCATACAGCACTCCCAAGTCCGCAATGAATCAGGGTTAAAATGTCTCAATTAGACAACAGGCAAAGAAATGTCAATGTGTTGCAAAGGAATTGCAATCTCATCCATTAATTGGAACTGAGGTTAAATCTACACATAACATCAAAGAAATAAGTTGATGTGCTATTGCAAAACATTGCTACAATACAGGAGAATACAAGAATTTCCACAACAGTTAAAATTTCGGTTTGTTTCAATCTTCTATCCAATAATTACACGGCATACAGATAACACACGAGAACAAGCTGGTGCAACATACTGAGAACTCATAGAGGTTTTTTATTATAATGGCTACTATTTTATATGGTACCCAACAAACACTTGGAAAAGTAAAAATTTCCAATACCATCTCAACAATTAATTAACAGGGCATCTGATCATGATGCATGTTATCCCTTTAAAAGAAACCCTAAAACATCTCCCACCTCCAGTAGTGTTTGAGGGATTGAAAGAGCACAACGGCTAGGTTAAAAAAGAAAAGGCGATAGAGATTGGGAAAGAGGAAGCTACAGAAGGAAGGGAGATGACAGAATTCTTTACCTCGCTAAGGCAACACTGGATGCTCGTTGTAGTACCCAGACGAAACCTATCGATCAAACCCCATCGCTCAGACTCCTATCGATCAAGAACTATAGAAACCTGACGATCTAACTCCGTCGCTCAAACCCTTATCGAGCAAAACTTGAACCCCGACGATCTTGCATCATGTACGGGATCGTCCTTTTGGGTATTCGAGGGTTTCAAGGAAGATGGTGGTGAAGGGATCAGGTGGATAGGAGAAGGTGAGAGGGTTTTGAGGAAGATGGTTCGCAGGTAGCAGGGTTTGCGAAGGATGACGGTAGTCTGGTGATGGAGGAGCAACAGTGGGGAGAGGGCGCAGCCAGGAAAGGGGAGCGGCGGTTGGCGAGCGGCGGCAGGCGAGCGACGACTGGCGAGCGGTGGACGGGGAGCGGCGGCAGGCAAGCGGCGGTGGCCGGGCGGTGGCGAGAGCCGACGGGCGGCGGGAGGGAGAGGGCGGCGGACGGGAGCAAGACAGCGAAACAGGAAAAAGAGAAAGAGGGATGGGATTAGGGATTTACGCGACATTTAGCGACGGCTTAGCGACGGAATAATTCTGTCGCTAAGCCGTCGTAAATCAAAAAACCAAAACAGCGACGGAATATACTCTGTCGCTAAGCCGTCGCTAATTAGCGACGAATTCGCGACGACAGAGTTCCCTCTCTAAATCTATCGCTGAAATGGTGTTCTTGTAATAAGAATTAGCGACAAAAAATTCCAGTCGCTAATCCGTCGCTAAGTAGCGACGGATTAGCGATAAAAGTTGTTTCCTCGCTAATCCGTCGTGAATTAGCGACAGATTGTTTCTCTAGCTAATCTGTCGCTAATTCGCGACGGAAAAAATCCGTCGCAAATTTCCGTCGCTAATTAACAATTTTCTTGTAGTGTGAATTCAAATGGACCCTTATGATCCTAATACTTTTGTTCTGGTCCTGTATCATTATCTCTGAGTTAGAGTAGACTTGCCCTCAAGTCTGGATCCCGCTTATGCTTCTTTCAATTTTGCTCGACCTCTAAAAACCATGAAGATAAAGTGATTTTCAATCAATGTGGACTTATTAAGCACTAGAGAAGGTTTCATGATTTATTTTGTCAATGATTCAAATAAAGAGAATATTTGGAGCCTGTTATTCTATGGTAGCTACTAGCTAGTGTAGAACAATATCAAATGGATCCTCTTGCAATATATGAGCCAAAGTACAAATGTCTAACTATAAATGTGTCTTGATCCAATTAAGATAAATTGGATCCAAATTGGTTTCACTTGGGTCAAATGGGTACTTCGAGGATTGTTTCAGTATTGAATGGACTTTAATAGGTATTAATGGGTTTAGGGTGGTGTTTGGGTTTAAACGGATGGGGTGCATAAAGTTTAGAATTGGGTTTGGATCGAAAACCTTAGAGGATGGGATATGCAAGGTTGAAACCAGTGGATATTGGATCATATTTGAGCTAAAAATGGGTGATTGGGCCCAAATTGGAGAGATTGGACCTTGTAAAGGGTCCTGATGGGGCTAAACCTTGTGGGCTTAGGATCAAACTCGGTCCCATAACACTTAGAACTGGGTTCTAAGTCTGATAACCGACTTGCAATTCGGTTCTTGGTGTGAACTGATTTGAAGAACCAGTTCCTTTGAAGGAACCAATGGGTGGGACTCCACCCATGTTGGGATACCATGGGTGGAGGTTCCTAGCCAGCCAGTGGGTGAGGGTGTTGGGCCTCTCTTGCTACCAGCAAATGGGGCTTTCGTCGCATGGTGTCCTTCGACAGGAAGTCACCGGATGAAAGCTGGGTGATGGAGGAGCCCCTCCCCACCTGGTCAAACCCTCCCATTGAGGAAAGGAGAAACGAGAGAGGGGAAGAGCCAACAGCCCCTCCCCGTGGGCTATCTGGCGTGCTGAGGTTGGTCGGTGAGAGCCCAGCCAGCCCACCCTATCCTGCTATTGGCTGCCAGATAGAGCAGGGTAGTTGGACCCTCCCACCATCGGTTGCTTCAGTGGAGAGGAGGAGAATGAGGGGGCGGTGAGCTGACAACCACCCTTGCTATCTAGGGCATGCTTGGGAGGGTCATTGATCGAATGCCTTTCTGCCATCTGATCCAACATTGTAGGTAGCCATTTATTGGAGGGTTTAGAACAAACATCAAGTTTAGGTGGTGTTGTGACCATGTCCATCGACGTTGTTGCACTTCCCTTTTGATTCTTACTTTTTTCATAGATCTCGGGGGCACGAGTATATTTGCTATTTTGTTGCCTCGAGTGCTGCATAAACTTGGCAAATAATCATTCAAATGTAGCAATCCATTGATCGGGTGCCTTTTTATGCCTCTTTCATTTTTTGAGACATTTGCACGAGCATGTTTGCTATTAAATCAACCTCTCGAGCTATGTCATACATGTTTTTGTTTATTACACGCAAGGAAGATCTCACAAAATTCATGTTTGCTTTATGAATTCTCCTTGAGTCTCTTTGTGAACTTCCCAATATCGTGTGCAAGATGGAGGTCTTGCTTTGATACCAATTGATGTCAATCCAAAACTAGATTTAAAAAAATCTAATGGACTATGAACTTATCTAGAGAAAACAAGAAATATAATGAAAAATGCTAGAAATAACATAAAATTATTGAAATATAAATCTACCTTTTCCGCATTTTTTTCATTATATTTGTTTTAACCTCTCAAGCCATTACATTTTTTCTATTTTTCCAAATTAATCCCTACCTTTTGTGCATTTTACAAAATGGTCCTCTATAATGGTTGAATCATCAATTTATCCACCCTTGAAAGTTTCAGTCATAAAATATTAATAGATGTTAACCTCAGGGACTAATTTGCAGAAATTGATAAAAAGATCTGATCAATTTATAAATACACAAAAGGCAGGGACTAATTTGTAAATTGATCTAAAGGCGGGGACTAATTTTCCAAAACCCTTTTTTATTATGAGGAACCCTTGTCGAGAACCAAGTCACTTAGTAGGCCTGCCCCTCCAAAGTAAACCCTCGGTGGGGTCACGAACACCTAAGCCCTTATAGAGCCCACCAGCTAAAGCCACCTACACACCCAAAGGGAATTGAACATAAGATAAAGGGGTCAGCACCTTCTCTCTCTGCTACTACCAATGTGGAGATAGAGTTGCCTAAAACATCCTCTTATAAATGTTATTGGAATGTGGTGTTGGCGTCACCAACTTTATCCCCAATGTAAAGATTTGAGAACACCCTTGCTCCAAAATAACAGAGGGTGTTGGAAAAACTCAATGCATTGCTCCCAGAGTTTTAGAGAAGCTACAAAAAAGCATCTCATTTAAGGCTTAGCAACGTAGGCTTAATACATGTGGTCAAGATGCAACAAATTTTGTGAAGTCAATGGTAGAAAAGCAAATGGTTCGGATCCAGAACAGCTAAATACATGAGAATTTGGATTGAAATTAGATTCGAAATGGAAAAATTTGCAAAAACCCCATCATGGATCCAACACATTTGCATTCCTTGTCAACCAGCTAAATGACTGAAGGCCACTGATATCTCTTTTCTCTTTATAGGTGAGTACTAGATAACTTGTACTTTTTTTAATTAGCAAGCTTGGGTTAAGCAAACCCTTACTAGTACAAAATTATAATTTTGATCATATCAAGGATGAAAACCAATCAAGCAATTTATCCTCCCAAATTGGTACTTTAAAGCAATATAGTAATTTTTTTTTGCTAGGCCAAAAAAAAAAACTCGGCATTGACCACACATATGCATGCCTTAGGCTTATAAAACTATTAAGCAACCCCCCCCCCCCCACTAGAGAATGCACTTAGTTTTGACCTTGCAGCAAGGGATGCTTTCCTAGGTTTCAAACTTGAGACTCCCATGCTTTTAGTGACATTCACAAGTCACCCCTACCACATGGGCCCTCTTATGAGCAACAATGCATCAATGTTAATTTATTCACATATAAAACTTCCTTTTGACAATTTATGAGGATAATCTCTACCTAATTCACACTAGCAGGTGAGCTCGAGTAGATTTGTATGTATGTATGTATTGGAGAGACCTTCAGTCCATGTCTAACTTGTGTGTATGCGGGTTGGACCCCATTTTGAATTAAATCCGATATTTTCACACTTGGGCCCACATGTTTCGACCCTATTTGAGCTTGTTTTTTTAACAAATATATGGTGATTTTATAGGGGCAAAAAAACTTTCAATCTTTTACTTAATTATATATTTTGTCATTTTCTTATTTTTAATGTTAAGAAACCATGAGCAAAACGATAACAAAATACAACAATAAAAAGGATAGCAACAAAAGAAGATCACATGATATACATGGTTCGATCTATGACATATGTCCACTAACATAAGGAAGCAAAGTTTCACTATGATGAACAAAAGAGAAAATGCACCCAAATCATTAATGCCAAAGAACTCCAAGGAAGCCTTCTCAAAAAGTCATTACACATCTCACCTAAAGCATCTTTTTATAGCCCACACACATGAGGCTGCCCTACTTTAATATGACTCCCTCACTCCATACATATTACACTCTCATAAGAAAGGACTCCAAAGAAAACAAAAAAGAGAACTTTTACAAGGACACAACTCCTCATGCTTAAAAAAGTCAAAGTAGTCTCCTTGCTAGATTAAGTCTTCACATGAGATAAAAAAATTAGCTGCCATGAGTTTCCTATCTCAATCAAAACAAGTCATGAAGCAAAGCAAGTCCAAAATTTAAGGCACATGTAACAAATATCCATCTAGAGTTGAATTTACTCTAAGCCTCACAAATAACAAACTTTTTTCACCTTCTCTACAAATGCCCCACTAGACTCAATGCAAAACAATATCAATCAAGTTCAAGAAATGCTTCAACTTAGCAACTAGAGTTGACTTGGTTAATGCATCAACTGGATTATCTGTAGTACTAATATTCTTTACAAGAATGTCTCCCCGAGTAATAATATCATGAATAAAGTGGTACTTAATATCAATATGCTTTGTCTTCTCGTGAAACATATGATCTTTGATCACAACACTCTGACTGTCACAATAGACTATAGTCTTCTCTTGAACCAAGTTGAGCTCACTTAACAGACCTCTCAATCATATAGCTTTTCTCACTATCTCAAACACTGTCATATAATCATCATATATAATAGATAATTCAACTATAAACTTTAAGGTGGCTTTCCAACTTATAACACAACCTCCTAGAGAAAACACATAACCTATAAGTGACCTTCTATCAAGATCACTTGCATAATCTGAATCAACATATCCAACCAAGTTGTCACTGTTTCTCCCAAACTTCAAACAAGCAGCATAAGTACCCTTAAAATACCTAAGAATCCACTTTACTTCTTGCCAATGAATTTCACCAGAACATGACATATATCTACTCATAACACTAACAATGGTTGGATGTGTGCATACCTAATGCTGCCAACAACACTAGAGTAGGATATATGTGGCATATATTCAGCTTTGTTATCTGTCTGAGGAGACAAAAAAGCAGAGACTTTAAAATGTGCAGCAATAGAGGTACCTATAGGTTTGGCATGTCATGCCAAAACGTTCAAGAACCTTTTCAATCTCCTTCTTTTGACTCAAATATGGCTTGTTGGCCTTTTGATATCTTTGAATCTTCATGCCAAGAATCTTCTTAGCTAGACTCAAATCTTTTATTTCAAACTCATTAGCCAACTATGTCTTTAATTTCTTGATTTCAGATATATCCTTTGTTGTAATGAACATATCATTACATAAATTAGCAAGTAGATAAATGAGTCATCATTAAGCTTTCTGTAATGCAACTATCATACATACTTTTGTAATAGTCAAAACTCAACATAGAAGAATCAAACCTTCTATACTATTGCCTAAGAGACTGCTTTAAGCCATGCAAAGTTTTCTTGAATAGCAAACACAGTCTTCTTTACCTTCAATTACAAAACCTTCAAGTTGATACATATAAATTTGTTCCTCCAATTCACCATGTAAGAAAGCAATTTTAACATCAAGTTGTTCTAATTCCAAATTATACATTGCAACTAGGGCAAGTAAAGCATGAATAGAGCTATGTTTAACAACTTGAGAAAAAATATTATTAAATTCAATTTCTTCTATCTGACTATAGCCCTTTGCAACCAATTGTGCTTTATATCTAGCATCTTCAAAACCTAAGGCACCTTTCTTCTTCTAAAAGATCCATTTGCAACCAACGATCTTTTTACCTTTAATTAGGTAGTTTCACAAGCTCCCAAGTTTGGTTTTTATGAAGGGATTCAATTTTTTCATGCATAATCATCAACCACTTAGCAGAATCAATTGAAGTAATAGCTTGAGAATATGATAAGGGTTCACCACAATCAATTGAATCTACAACTAACAAGGCATAAGCAATGATTTCAGCATATCCATATTTTTGTGATGGTCAGATCTATCTCATTTATCTGCCCATGGTTATGTTGTACTTCTCTACCTTGCTTGTTGAGGCACTACAACTTCTTCCATATGAATAGAAGGTTGAACTGAAGATGTCTCAAAACAAGTCTGACTAGGAACCGAGACTACAACTTTTAACTCTACCTTTTATACTGAACTTGGCTCTTTTTTAATATTTTCTATGTCAGAGGAAGATGGTGACTCCTTTCTTGGATGCAACATAGACAACACATCAAAGGTCACATCTCTACTAATTATAAACTTATGAGATTTAACTCTAGATGCATAACCAATAAAGATATATTTTTAGCTCTTAGCTCAAATTTACCATCACTAACATGAGCATATGCAAGACAACCAAATATTCTCAAATCAGAGTAATCAGAAGTACTAGATCATACCTCTTCATGTATCTTGCACTGAATAGCTAAAGATGGAGATTATTTTATCAAGTGACATGTCATATAGGTTGCATCTGCTCAGAACTCTTTGTGTAGTCCTGCATTTGAGAGCATGCAATGAACTCTCTCTAATATTGTCATGTTCATGTGTTCTATCAGTTCATTTTGTTGTGGTGTCACTACAATAGTGCAATGCATGATGATATCATCATCCTTGCTAAATTCAATGAACTCATTATTGCAAGATTCAAGACTATTATCAGTCTTGAATCTCTTATTCTGCTTCCATTTTGTTTCTTAAGTAAACTCTTTTACCTCTTGAAAATATCAAATATTTTACTTTTAAGTTTCAAGAAGTAAACCCAAATAGAGAAGTCATCAATAAAATCAAACATCTATTGTGCACCGTCTTTCAAAATGACCTAAGCAAGCCCCAATAAATCTAAGTGAATATAATCTAAAGTGCCCTTAGTTGTATGCACTCCAATGCTAAAGTTGACTCTCTTCTACTTTCCAAAAATACAGTGTTCACAAAAATCCATCTTTTATGTACTATGAACACAAAGAAGACCTCTTTTGCTTAAAATAGCAATGCATTTCTCACTCATATGACCAAGTCTCATATGCCATAACTCGGAAGTGTCATATTTGGATAAGAAAACATGATGAAACTATAACTTTGCCTATTACTGTAGAGTCATGTAACACATAGAAGCTCCCAATCTTTTTGCCTTTCATCACAAATATTGCACTTGTACCAACCTTTATAACTTCACCTTTTCATCAAGAGTACCTAATGAGATAAAGTTTTTTTTTCAAGTTTCAAATATCCTTGAAATATGCCAATATTTTGATCACACCATCATTCATCTTAATTCGAATTGTGTCATTGCTAGTAATTTTACAAGTTGCACTATTGCTCATCAATATAGAACTACCATCAACGACTTCACATGAAGAAAACCACTCTCAATTCGATCACATGTGGAAAGAACACCCCGAATAAAGAATCCACTCATCACTAAATCTAATTTCATCACCATCACAGCAAAGTCATCAACCTCAATATCAACTTGAGTGATACCAACTTTTATAATGGATTCTTTTTTTTTATCCTTGTTGTCATTCTTTGGTTGCTTATTTTTTAGCTTGAAGCACTCTAACTTTATGTGTCATTTCTTGTGAGAGTAGTTTCAAGACAAGTTCTAATTTTTACATTTTCTTATTGACATGCTTTTACTATGGTTTGCATCTCTATCCTTAGTGTGTCCTCTAACAATCAAGTTTGTTGAACGATCACCACCTTCACCAATGGTCAACTCTTTATCAATTTATTTTTTATTCATGTTTGGTTTTGACCTCACCTATAGTGAGAGTTTCTTGACCATAAATCATGGTGTCCTTGAAGTTCTTATATGATGACAGTAAAAAACATAATAGCAAGCATCAATCTTCATATCTATATTTTTAGCTTCATAATAATAAAGATAAATTCACTTATATGAAATTTAATGGTTGTATCTTCTGACATGTGAAAGGTGTACAAACATTATTTTAAGACCAATTGATTTGTAAGAGACTTAGTCAAATATAATTTTGTTAATATCTCCCAAAATTAATCAATTGTCTTCTCCATAAGGACTTCATAGACATCATTGGTCAAGCAAAGTTGAATAACAATTAGGATTTTGTTGTTCAACTCATTTCAATCATCATCAATCATGATGGGAGACCTTTTAGCTTTCCCAAACAAGACATTATTCAATCCGTGTTGTGTCAATATGGCAAGCATCCTCACTTGCCATAATTTCTCAATATCAAACTTTAATATCGAAGTCATCAATATTGTTAAAAGACTAAACAAAGCTCGGATACCAGTTTATTAGGAAATCATGTGCAAAACAATAACAAAACATAACAATAAAAAGGATAACAACTAAAGAATAACACAAAATATGCATGGTTCAGTCTATGAACTATGTCCACAGGCAAAAGGAAACAAGGTTTAGCTATGATGAATAAAAGAGGAGATACATCTAAACCATTAATACCAAAGACTCCCAAAGAAGCTCTCTAAAAAAACCACTACATATCTCACCAAAAATCCCTTTTTATAGCCCACAAACATGAGGCTGCCCTACTTTAATTATGGCTCTCTTACCCCATATGTATTAAACTCCCACATAAGCGACTTTAAAGAAGACAAAAAAAAATAAGAGTTTTACAACGTCACAACTTTCTATGGTTTGAAAAGTTATAATTTTCTTGCTAGATTAGGTCTTTACATGAGATTAAGAAATTGAGTTGTCATGGGTTTCCTATCTTAATCAAAATGGGTCATGCATGGAGTGAAGCAGGTTCAAAATTTAAGGCACACATAACATTTAATTTATTTAGACTTTATCTTGTCAAGATTTTTCTTGATAAAATATAATATGGGTGCATCATTTGTACATGCAAGCTAGAAGAAAATACCATTTTTTATATTTTTTCAAATTTTTTATCCATAATTAACTACTCAGATATGACCTATGTAGTTTCTTTAGTAAAAAAAAACATGTAACTTGGTTTTCCAAATGCTTCAAAATTTGTGGGCATACCATGTATCAAAATTTCATGACTCAAAAAATCATACTTTTACTTTGAAAAAAGATAATCTAAAGTCTGATCCCTAATTAATAACAGATCTATGAGGTCAGATTGAGTGAACATATACAACTTGGTATAATGATTTTTTTTTATATAACAGACAATATAGTAAATATATTCTTGGTTAAAACATGCAAGCATAGTTAATATTTACATATTTGGTGCATTTATAATAAAATTGAGTAATGATGAGTCATCTCATACGAGAAACAAGAAGGCCAAGCTCAATGACACCATGTTGGCATGATAGCAGTCTAGAGGTTAAAGAAGGTGAGAAAGGGAGAGGTTGAGAGGGTGTGGGATTCAAAGAGACAAAGATAGAGATTATGGAAGGAGTGAGAGGGTGAGGAAGATTGAAAGTGTGTAAGAAAAAAAGAAAGAGAGAGAGAGAGAGTTCGTAGAAGGCGTGAGAGGGAGAGAGAGAGAGATAGATAGAAAGGTTTACATGATTTTTTGGAAGGAAGGGAGGATGGAGGAAATCTTTTTTGGCAAGAGCCAATGAGTCAATCTCTTTTCTAAGAAAAGAACCAATCCTACCAAAATGCTTAGTAGGCTAAATTGAGAAACTTCAATTGAATTAGGAATCAAATTGGATATATTCTACCTTTCCATATATGTTTTATAAAGCTCATCCCCTCCTAGTTGTTCCACCTTGGGAGGATCTCTAAGAGAGAGTGTTTCTTTAATTAAAGGACGACAATGCCCATAGGGACGTTGAACTCGATAAGAAGACCTCAATGCCTTTGGTGAGGTGTTAAGTCAAACAAAAGGACCTCTTTGCCTTTGACAATTGAAATAATGTCTATACAACTCTTATTGACCCTAAAAGACTATTATCTCTCTCTCAGTAACCCCTAATACCCCATACATCCTCTTGGATCATCAGATCCACAAGTTCCTAATGAGAGAGATATTCAAACCCGCCCAAATAAAAAGATCACAAGGGTGGCATCAAGCTACTATCAGTCTCACCCGCTTCAAATCAGCCTTGTCCTCAATGATGGAACTCAAAGAAGTGCTCTATCAGCTGATCTTCTATCTCCCAAGTGGTGTTGGCTGGTTCTGATTCACTCCATTTTACAAGAACCTCTGTAGTGATTCATTCACTGATTCGCCTTTGCCTTTTCTCCAATATGCGGGAATGAATAGGTTGGACTAGCTCCCTAAAGTCAGACAAGGCTAGAGAAATCTCAAGAGGTATATCAATATAGGGCTTGAGTCTTGGTATGTGAAACACATGATGTACTTTAGCCTCTAGTGAAACTTGGAGCTTGTAAGCCACCTTTTTATACACTCCAATATTGGGTAGGGTTCATAGAATCAAGAGGATAATTTATGATTATGGGTTCTTCCTAAGATCATCTATCGATGGGGTGGTGGTTTCAACAACACCTAATCTCCTATTTGAAATTCCATGTCATGCATGTGCTTGTTGTATTGTTATTGCATTATGTTTTGGGCTCCTTATAGGTGAAGCCTAAGTTTGCTCAAGAACAGGTCTTTTTCAAGGATCAATGAGTTTATGAACATGATTCGTGCAGACCCATCTGTATAATGGATTGTATAAGGATGTTGTCTTTAGTACAACGCTTTAAATGGAGTCATGCAAATAGCATAGTGTTGGTTGTTGTTGTAAGACCACTCATCCCATGGAAGTAGTTTGACCCACTATTTGGGTTGGTCGCCCACGAAAGCCTGCAAGTATGTTTTCAAGCATTGATTCAACACCTTTGTTTGACTGCCTATCTGAGGGTGGTAAGAAGAACTCATGGCAAGCTTGGTTCCTTGAAGTTTAAAGAACTCTATCTAGAAGAAACTCAGAAAGGTGGGGTCATAGTCACTTACAATGACTCATGGCATCCTGTGGAACTTGAAGATGTGTTAGACAAATATTTTGCCACAGTTCGGGCCGTGTAGGGATGTGTTAAGGCAATAAAATGCTCTTACTTTGTGAGTTGATCCACAACTACCAAGATAGTGGTGTAATCATGCACAGGTGGTAGACCATCAATAAAATCCATAAAAATTTATTTTCAAACCTGCATATGAATTAGTAAGGGTTGTAGAAGCCCTACTGAAGACGTAGTCTCATACTTGACACGTTGACACATGTCACATTAGTGCACATTCTATTTCATAATACTTTTCATCCTTGTCCAATGAAATTCTTAGATGACTCGATGGTATGTTTTTTCAATCCCTTTGTGCCTTGCAGAAAAGGGGCTATAGAAATGCATCAAAAATCAGAGAATGAGTGGGGACTTTTTTGGCAATAGGATTTTTCCCTTGTAAAGTATAAAGGCTTCCTATAGCTCATAGTTGTTCTTAGGTTGTTACTCCAGTTGGTCCTTAAGTTTGGCAAGGCCTTTATCTTGCTGGTACTCTTTGCTAATTCTTTTAGAAAGAAAAACTGAACTATAGATAGTGTGATTAGCTCCAACTCGAGTTGTTAACGTCATACCTCATTAGCTTGGAGATTGATTTGTGTTGCATAGGGCTAGATATCCATTGTTTAAGCATAGATTTCAGACTCTTACAGTATGTCCAGACTATAAGGTGATGACCCAGAAGGTAGGGTCTTCATTTGTTGACCACCATAATGATTTCCAATAACTTTTTTTCGTAAGTGGATAGGCCTTTCTTCCTTACATCTATAATCTTGCTGAAATAGGCCAAGGGATGGTTATTCTGGGTCAAAAATATGTCTATTCTATATCTAGATGCATCAATGTTAACCACGAAGGTTTGTTGAAAATCTAGCAAGGCCAAAACTGGAATGGTATTCATGGCCTTCTTAAGTGTTTCTAAGGCTAAAGTTGTCTTGTCATCCCAAGAGAAGACATTCTTCTTGAGAAGATAGGTTAATGGCTGGTTTATTTGAATATAGTTCTGCACAAACTTTTGCTAGTACCTAGTAAGCCCCAAAAATCCTCTCAAGGCATTGAGAGTCTAAGGAGTTGGCCAAGCAACTATGACTTTAATCTTCTCAAGGTCGACCTCTACTCTTTGCTTGGAGATGACATGGACCAAGTAATAAATGTGACTCTATGTGAAACATCACGTGTTCTTTTTTATGAAGAGCTTATGTTCCTTCAGAAGACCCAAAATTATTTGAATATGTTTTGTGTGTCTCTCATGTTTGACTGTAGATCAATATATCATTAAAGAATATCATAATAAATTGAGTCTAAAAGGTGGTAGGGGTGTTGGTGAGCCTGAAGGGCATTACTACAAACTTATAGTGCCCATCATGTGTCCGAAAGGTGGTCTTTTGCACATCTTATGGGGTCACATGGATTTAGTGATAACCGAATCTCAAGTCTAGTTTGATGAAGTAGGTTGCTTTGTGTAGTTTATCCAAAAGTATTTTTTATCATCTGAATCATATATTTGTCCTTGATGATAATTTGGTTCAAGGACCAATAGTCAATATAGAACCTCCAAGATCTGTCCTTTATTATGAGAAGTACATGAGAAGATAAAGGACCCTTGTTGGCCTGGATTATGCCAGATTAGAGCATCTTCATAACTTGTTTTTTGATTCCGTCCTTCTATACTTGGGCATACCAATAAGGTCTAACAATGGTTGGATGGGCCCCAACTATAATTGGTATGTGATGGATGTCGGTGGGAGCGCCTTTGGGCTTCGAAAAGACTTTCTCAAATATGTTGAGTATCTACTCCAATTCGGGAGCAATAGGTTCTTGAGAACTTGTATCTAAGGTGTGAAACATGAACAACTGCCCATCTTGATGCATAGTCTTGAGCATAGGTTTGGAACCTATTAACTCTAGGAAAGACCAAGGAGCCACAATCTTCACGCATTGGTTCTCATGCTAAAACATCATCTTCATGGACTTAATGTTTCACATGATGGTTCTTAAGGTTTTCAACAACTGCATCCAAATAGAAGGTAGTGTATTGGATCTCGAGAGCCAAATTGGTGTATTTGGCTTGGCAATGAAGCTTGCTGCCATTTCCAACACTGACTTCAAAAGGAGTATGTGAAGTGGTTGGCCACTTAGCTTTTTTGCCTAATTGGGTGCATATAAGATTGTGTGTTGCCCATGTCCATGAGGATGAAAATTGTAGTTCCTTTGAGAGTCCCTTGAACCCTCATGATTTGAGGTACTTCCACTCTAGCAAGTGAATGAAAAGATATCTCCATGACTTATTCTTGTGAGTCATCCTCATTCCCATCTTCCTCCTCATCTCCCTTCTCATCCTCGCTTTTATTTTCATTATCCTATACATAATATATATGCATGGTAGGCCATTTTTTCGTCTTTCAACCATTACACCATTTGACAACTTTTTAATATGAAATTTTATATTTTTTGAACTGTCAAAGGAGAATTCATAATCAAATCTGAAACTACCTTTGTCTGTGGCTGCATTAGACCTGGTTGGTCCATTCTTGATGGAAGAATGCAACTTCAACTAATTGCGTTTCAAACCAAATCTATTCCAAATGCTTTTTTGGATTGTTGTTGCAATTTTTCTTTCGTCAGTCACAAGTTGGTAGGGTATGATATTTTGGCTATATCTCAAGAATGTGATATAATCTTTTTGAATCGTAACTTGGGTCTGATTCAGAACAGATAAGGCTATTGTTTCTTAAAATTTTAGATTTTTTGACGAAAAGGTCACCAAATGACAGTGATTAGAAGTCAGGTATGGGTTCAATATCAGGTTCAGGACTGGGTCAGTGAGCAAGTATGACCCGCCTATAATAAGGAGGGAATCAAGATTGATGGGTAGAAGATCTGAGTTTGATATTTTCACCCTTGATTCTATAAGTGTAGATGAGATCACAATATTTTTGAGCAATTTTTGTTCTTCAGAATTGTTTGAAAAAAAAATTTGAATATAGGAACCTGAATTTGCCCTTGTCCAAATCTACAGTAGAATAGTCAAAACATATGTCTTACTTGAGATAGGCAGATCAGGGCCTATACAACTCCGATTTAGGCCAAACAAAATTTGATTATTGAGTTTGGGACATGAAGAATAGTTACCCAAAATTGTAGCTTCAGATTCGTCTGTTGCAGATCAGAGTTGATCAAATATGTTCGGGTGTGTAGGTACGGTTGGATATGATCGCTACTATGTCTATGGACACCGAGTTTGTGTCTGAATAGTTGTAGCCTTATACCCTACGTAGAGAAATGGTTGGTCTTATTCAAAATGGCTACTAAGGAGGAATTCGACCTTTAGGAAAATCATATGATATGCAGGTTGTTGTGCTTTCGAGCAAAGTAGGTATTTGTTTTTAGGCTTGTTTTGGATAGATCCAACCATGGGAACATCGGATCCAACAATGGGAGCGCCAAATCTTTCTTCGATCTTCGCTCCAGCAGCCGAGGATGGCCTGCCCTGATACCAAATGATAGCAATCCAAAGGTTGAAAACGGCGTGAGAGAAAGTTGAGAGGATGTGAAATGGAGAGAGAGCCGAATCAAAGATATCAACATTACGACAGGTTCAACAGCCGTTGAAACCGACAAACAAGACAAAGAACACATAAGCCAAAAATAGACACAAAATACAGATAAAAACCGAGGCGATCAGTCCGGATCCGGGGGAGGCCTTAGCGGTAGAGAGAGAGAGAGAGAGAGAGAGAGAGAGAGGCATGAGAGGGAAAAATATAAAATATTTACATGGTTTTTTAAGAATGAAAGGAGAATGGAGAAAATCTCCTTTGGCAAGAGCCAATGAGCCAAATATACTTTTCAAGAAAAGAGTTAATTCTACCAAAATGCTTAGTAAGCCCAATAAAAAAACCTTAATTAAATTAAGAATCAAATTGGATACATTCTACCTTGCCATATAGGTTTTTATAAAGCACATCCCCTCCTGATAGTTCCACCTTAGAAGGATCTCTAAGAAAGATTGTCTCTTCAGGCAAAGGATGACAATTCCTTTAAGAGGCGTGGTGCTAGGTAAAAAAACCTCAATGCCCTTTGTGAGGTGTTGAGTCAAATAAAAGAACCTCTTTGCACCTGACAATTCAAATAATGCTTATGCAGCTCTTACCCTAAAAGATTTTTGTATCCCTCTCAGTAACTTGTAATACGCATGCACCCCCTTGCATCATCAAATCTACAAGTTCTTAATGAGAGAGATTTAAACCTGTCCCAAATAAAAAAAATACAATAAAAATAAAAGAAATCGTGAGGGTGACGTCAAGCTTCTATGGTGACAACTGGGCAAAGATGGTGTAGATTTGGTGTTCACATAAAAGATGCAAGAAATCACTGAGATAAGAGTTTCAAATCTTATCTTTCCAACTATTTTTTAGGCTGTTTCACAAGGGCATGACATTTTGAGATGAATGGGTCCGGTTTCCAACCCATTTGATTATGTCCAAACCTAGCCAGATAATATATTGTGAGGTAAAGGGTTCAAGTTCGGACACTTGTTGGGTCAGGTATAAGAAATCTCATATCCAACCATGTTTAAGTACAGTTCCCTTACCTGTTTATAATTCAAAACCGGTTTGGATCATAATCGGGTCAAATTGGTTGGGTTGAGTTAATATTTGATTAAAAGCCGGGAAGTCACCCTATGGTGCTGCCCCTTGTGCATTTCCAGTAGAAATGCAAATGGGTCAGATTCAGCATGAAGGTTTTGTAATTTTTGGCTGCTTTGATCCTCATGTATTTAGCTGTTCTAGACCCGAACCGTTTTCATCCTTAATTTTTTTTGGGTAGGATGAGGATAAAAAAGAAAAAGAAAAATATATAGTATTATCTAAAGTTCAAAATGTGAACCCTGAAAATGAAATAACTTATAAAATAAACCCTCAAGGTACATGTTGCCAGCAGCTCAGTTTATATAAGAATTCTTGAATTGCCTTTTTTTTTTGTACAAGTGGATCGCTGGAGTACAGAACTTGATTTTTGAGTTCAATTAGGAGTCACTTGAACCCGTTGCCGGCTGGAACGTTAGGCAAAATCCTTTTATCCCTTCTTCTTCTTCTTCTCTCTCTCTCTCTCTCTCTCTCTCTCTCTCTGCATCCGCGAAATGGCTGCCTCTTCGTATCTTGCTCTACCCAATGTTACTTCCCCCTCCCCATCAACTTCCTCTTCTTCAAACAAGCTCTCATCTTCAATTTTCGGAAGCCTTTCCTTAAAGAAGTCCCCTCTCTCTCATCACTTTCTGCAGAAGCAGCCTCTAATTCTCGCCCCAAGAACCTTCACCATCAACGCAATGGCTCCTCCAAAGCCGGCCGGAAAAGCCAAGAAGGGTACCCACTTTCTGAAAACCCACCTACTCCTTTGGAGAGTGAACGGTTTTTCCCAAATGCTGAATGGGTTTCTTTCGAATTGCAGTGGTTGGGATAGTGAAGCTCGCTCTGGAGGCAGGGAAGGCGACTCCCGCACCTCCTGTTGGTCCTGCTCTTGGGTCCAAGGGCGTGAACATCATGGCCTTCTGCAAGGAGTACAATTCGAAGACGGCCGACAAGGCCGGATACGTCATTCCCGTCGAAATTACGGTCTATGATGTATGTGGTTCCTTCTACTTCTTGTGGTTTTGAAGTTTCTGATGAAATAAGGTACTCATGTTGAAATTTGAGGTATTTTTCTTGTTGTTTTGTTTTGTTGATGGGAATGAGACAGGATAAGAGCTTTACTTTTGTTCTCAAGACTCCCCCTGCTTCGGTTCTTCTGCTTAAAGCTGCGGGTAAATTGTTATCTTTGAATTACTTGTAAATCTTAAATAGTTGGAGATGATTTCTGGTTCTTTTCAACTGTTTAACATTAGAATAAATGTGTGTGAACTATTTGGGTCTTACGTTATGTATGCACATGTATAGGGAACTACTTATACATCTTCTGTTGGCCTCAATAACGAGAAAGATTGTCAGAAAGCAAATTGATTCAGAAGCTCCTAGGATGCAACTGCTTAGTTAATTGAAATTAACATGGAAAGAGTGAAGGTTATAGAATTTGCCCCTGGTATTACTAGGATCTTTCGTCATTTAATGTGGACTGCTATATTGCAATGAGAAACTTTTTTGCCCCACTGATATGACTGTAACGTTTAGCTTATGTTGTCCTTATATGGAAGGCAGTGCATAGAGTCGTATGGAGGCACTTTTTTTAGCTGTTAAATATTCAATACATTCGGAAACCACCGTCCGATCTTGGTCATATTCTGTTCGTGGGATGTTTTTGATACTTAGCCTATATTTTAGTTTCTTTCTGTTATTCCTTTTTCTGAGTCATTTATCTGCTGAAGGATTGAACTTTTGACCTGTTACTTGGATAAAAGATATCTCACTTAATACTTTAATACTTCGTTGTAGACACAAACCACACAATTGCCTTGGATGGAACTAGATAAGATGAACATCTCATGGTAATCTTCCTCTAGGGAATTCTCCTGGTGTTTAAGATTTTAATGCCAAGTGATTGGTTTTTGTATGAAGAAACTATTACTCATTACATGACAAGTGCCATCTAGCTGCACTGCATATGGTAATGTTTGCAGCATTGTGCTGAATATGGCTCCTTTAAGTTATAGTTTCTGAAAAGCTATGCAATATAATGGCATTGCAGAACCAGGTCATCTTTTAATAGTCACAGGTTAGGTCATTGATGGGATTTAGATGGACGTGATATTGTATTTATCATGAAGCTTGGTTGTATATCTGGTAAGCTAGTCTGCTCTATCGAGGAATGGTGGTGTGGTTTTGATTGCATTTCAGATGTGACTCAGGTGATCTTTCCCAGTCCCACTAAGTTGGTAGAGTTTGGGTAAGGTTGCACTGGTCTTCCCATTAGTGTTTGGATGGGCATTCTGTCATGGGGCTTAGGCTAGATTTTCAAGTGGGGCTCCTTGTGTTATGTCACATGGATACAGGTGCAGATATGGGGATTCGGCCATTTTGTGAAGTTTCCAATATGACTTGTATATAAAGGGATATGGAATGGCAGCCAAAATGGAGTATCCGTGTGACATTGTCCTGGTGGAATTTGAACAAGAGAATTTGGGTTCTTTACCAAATTTAGTTCATTGTTGTAATGAGTCTGAACCATACATCTTTTCCAAGTTTTACCATGTTTGCAAGATAAACATAGAACTATCTATCTATCTATCTATCTATCTCTCTCTCTCTCTCTCTCTCTCTCTCTCTCTCTCTCTATATATATATATATATATATATATATATATATATATATATATATATATATATATATATAATGTTTGTTGGTTTCCTAACCACGGTGGAGATGGGCCAGAATGGATACCAGACTGGATCTATGAAGATAGTCATAGTTCCAGGTGTTTTTTGTTTGGCCTGAATGAGTGGATTTTTTTCAATTGCTTGTCTACTAGAAAAAATTCTTTGGAGCAAATTATTCCAATGAAGACACCTGCTTATTTTATTGTACAGTTTTGATTCAATACGAGGTATTGTTTTTTCAGTTTCTTTCAGAACATATTTATATACAAAAATTTCCGGTGTAATACATTTTTCCAATAAAATAAACTATAGCAATCATATTTTTCGGGGCTTAGTTATAGAACATCCAAGAAAATGTTGAAAAACTATAGGGTCTATTCTGCTCCACTCTTACCTGGTTCTCTCCATAGATATTGGTTATTATATGCCTTAAATTTTTTTCATACTTTTACTTTTAAGTGAATAAAGAAAACATTTAACACTCATTTAATCTTAGCATTTTATAACAGTTTAGTCCATTTTGATGATCTCAAAATGGTTCATAAGGACTCTTTAAGAGGATTGAACCACAGATTTTGGCTGTTTTTTATTTAACCAGTATGCTGCAGCACGGAGAGCAGTTGTTTTTTTGCTTCCGACGCTGAAAATCTATAAATATCTGTGTTTATCTTGGACTGATTGTGATACTTTTGAAGTCATCTCAGATCTGATTTCTTCTAAAAGAAATCCTGAAATCACAAGGAATTGCAGTCATTTGATCCAAAATTGGTGTAATATATGCAAGAATTAGAAATAGAGAATAGTAAAAACTAGATAATTTCTCTAGTATGAATTTCACCTTCACCTATTCTGTGTTATTGGATCTTTCTGATAAATTGCTGGGGAACTTTGAACATTAGGCACAATAGATAATTTATGCTAGAAATCTTGAATTTCAAAATCAAAGGATTGAAAACTTGGACTCATGGGAAAAACTGCAAGAAATTTAACTTTGATCTGCATTGTTCCAAGGAAACTCTAACTGAGAAGTCTACTTTCTAAAGTTTCATCATAAATGAATTCATGGATGAGATAATAAAGTTCTGAGTGATGCTGATAGGTGCTTGATATCCAATTTGGAGTTGAAATATGGTAAATGTGTAACTTCCCCTTTTGTTAATAAATGAGAAATTGGACAGCTCATGCATACAAGTATTGCTTGCACCCTTATCGGAAAGGGATATGAATAGGTTAGGAACTTGAATAAGATCTGCCTCTCTAAGATGCGCAATACGTTGTCATATATGATGTTTCATTTATCAATTCCTATTGTGCATTTTCCAAGTTTGAATGACAATAACGTAGCTGATCATGTCAGAAGAGTTTGTGAAATGCACTTAAAGGCCATTGTTTTATTTGACAGAAATCCCTCATCTCAAATTTGTTTGAATTCTTTCTGTCTTTATTTTCTTTAATTCTAGCCATTAATAAATTGAAAAATGATGTGCCTAACTGTTCCTTATTCTAGGAATGGATGCCTTGAGAAATCATGAACCAAGTACTGGAATGATTCTCAGATATTTTGAAAGCGTCCTCTTTGTCAAGATCAGATGATGCTAATTAAGAGAATGAATTATTGTGATGCTTTAAAAGCAAACTGCAATCATACTTAAATTAAGAAATAATAAAGAAAGTGGCAACTAGTTTTTAAGCAACATTTATGCATGATATCTACTACTGCAATGTCATTGAAACACTTAGAAGCACGAGTTTCTCATGTGGACCTAAAAATTTTTAAAGAAATTTGCTGGGTTGAGGTCAGTGACCCCTTTGCTGTTGCCGATATGAGTTCAATACCTCCCAAATCAGATCTGTAGCTCTATGCAATTCCCGTGAAGCAAGAATCCAAAATGTAGGAATTATAAGGATTCCATCATTTTTTTTTCAATTCTTAGGCTCTGTTTAGGAGCCGGAGATGGGAGGGGAGGTGGTATTTAATGAGGGTTTAATTAGTACTATCTACCTCCACAGGTGTTTGGGAACCCTGTATTGTGAATGAGAATGGTGTTGAGAGTGGAGAAGGGGTTGGAGATGGGCTATTTTCAACTACATCCTCACAGGGATGTAGTTGACAACTCCAGCCTCGTCCCATTTTCTTCTCCAGTTCCATCACCCGTCTCACCTCTTCTCCAACACCGGCTCCCAAGCGGAGCCTTATCTTCTACGCATTTTTATGAGACAATATGAAAGTTCATGTGGGAACTTTATTACTGTAACAAGAGAGGTAACTCATAGTTTTTAAGTGGATTCTTTTTTTTCTTCTGGCACTGTTGAAATTCTGAGGTTTTACCTTTTGGTATGTGATAAGCATGTGATTGATTGCATAATTGCATACCCAATTGCAAACATATGAATGACTGATGAACACTGCTACTTTAATGACGACATAGTATTTACCATATTACAACCATGAAAAGTTTCAATTATCTGGTTTATCAATCGTATGGAACTCACTTTTTAGCTTCTAGCTTCAATTTGTGGTTTGTTATTAGATACGTAGACTAAGCTGTTGAGATTCATGTTTTTTCATGTAGGAGTGGAAAAAGGTTCAAAAGAGCCAAAAACAGAGAAAGTGGGGAAGATAACCATTGATCAATTGCAAGCCATTGCAACAGAGAAGCTGCCAGACCTGAACTGTTCAAGTATTGAGTCAGCCATGAGAATCATAGCAGGCACTGCTGCAAATATGGGCATCGACATTGACCCTCCTGTTCTTGAACCCAAAAAGAAGGCAATCTTGTGATCAAATTACTTTTGTTAATTTGCAGTGTATTTGACAGAGCATTTTTTGTGGCAAGATCCGATTGTTCTCTGTGTTTCTTTTAAATTGCAGTATTGAAACCAGCCTTGTCGAAGAAAGATGCTTCTCATTTGTTTTTGCTGTCCCAGGTCTGTTCTTTGTCAATTTTCAAAAGCGCTCCTTTGTTTTCCCATGGGTGCGCAACTGCATTTCTGGTTGGTTGGTGTGCCTGGACAGCTGAACTCACGTCCCTGGTTAAGATCTGGTTACTTTTATTTAACAAGAGTGTACAGCCAACCAAGGGTCTGTTTGGATGATGAGAACCTGGTTTAGCCCATAAAACCTGGATATGGACCATAACTGGGTTTGGTGGTCCACTTGGATGACACGAATCCCAGTTTGTTGGAAACTTGACCTGGTTACAAACCAGGTTTTGAAAAAACTGGCAACCCCCAGTTTTTTCACATGGTAACACCCTCCCTCCCTCTCTCCCAATCACCAGCATATCCTTATCAACTCCAACTATTTTCCGGACTATGTTTGGCCAGAAAATAGCCAAAAAAGTTATTATTATTTATTTCCATTTTGGAGCTGTTCAGCTAGCCACTGGCCGGGCTGGTGCCGCCTGGCAAGGATGGCACTGGTCCAGCCAGTGGACGGCCGGCCTTTTTTCTTTTCTTTTCTTTTCTTTTTTTGTTCTTTTTAATTTTTTGTTTTTCCGGCCACTTTTCAGCTAGCCACCAGCCAAGAACTGGCTGGTCCTTGCCAGGTGGACCAGCCTAATCATTTTCTGTCAGGTTGAGCCAAAAAATGGCATGACCTTTTTTCATCATTTTTTTTCTTTTTCTTTCTGTTTTTTGACTTTTCTAGTCAGTTTCCGGCCATCCACCGGTCCGGAACTGGCAGGGCTGGTGCTGCCCTTGCCAGGTGGCACCAGCCCAGCCATTTTGTGGGTGGTGGTTTGCCGAAAAATGGTTGGCTCTTTTCATGTTAATTTTTTCATTTTTGGCTTTTCCGGCCATCTACTGACTGGGCTGGTGCTACCTATGTTTGTCACTAAATGATTTTGGTGATTTAAACATCTATCTTCACTAAATGAATGATGTAAATCACATCTGTGGAGTCCAATTCGACCAAAAGCAACTTGCATCATTGAAATTTTGAGGGGTATGAAGATAGGGATGACATAGGGGACGAGTGGAACCGATTTGGTGACATTTGGTCGATGTATATAAGTGATAGAACCAGACACTTACAATTAAATTTTGTAGAAATATTTGCCAAGTGTTAGCCATTCAAAGTTGTTCTTTGAGTGCAACATCTATGTTGAAAATTATTACAAGTTTGGCTCGAGAAAGAATGATTCAAATTGTCAGTGGTCATTATAATTCAGGTTGAGTAATTCCTCAAGAAAAAATCTTTTGAATAAATATTTTTTAGGCAGTTTACAGCCTTTTGTTTGTCTCTTCTGTGATCTGCGTCCATTTCTTAATCTCGTCCAATCCATTTTATTGAGACAATAATTTTTTTAAGAAAGATTGGTATAACAATTGAAATAGTGTTTTCCTGTTTTTGAATCACTTGTCTTTTCATCACTAAGTTGAGAGACATTACTTTGGTGATCTTTAATGCAAATGGCAACATACCTCTTGGCTATTGCTTTCTTTACGTGGAAGAATGATAGTAAAGGTTAAATTGGCTTATCTTTATTGCTTTCTCCTATGATGTGATACACTTTGATAAGAAATTGACACGCAATGAACTAATGAGTGAACAAAACATTGTAAATCAGCAATCTTATGAAAATCCAAGATGCCTATGTCAAGTTTTGAGTAGGCCAAGTTTGTAGACTGGACTAGAGCCCTAAGGCAGCCCAATAATGCATCACACAGACCAAACTTTATGACTTAAGGGTCATGTGTTGGATCGAATTTCGGATCACACAGTTTCACAATCATCATCATGATATAAAACATGATATAAATCATAATTGGTGCCAATAGTTTCTTTATTTGATAGGAGAGCATGGTGGCTCTCAAGAGTACTGCCTCAGTGTTTGCTGTTTAAGCTGCCGGTCATTCACTGTGGTTTGCGCTTCCTGAGTCTGCTCTCGACTTATATAAGGTATTTGAATTTATCTTTTTCTTGTGACATACAGTAATTTATTAACTTATAAAGTTATGAGACGCTTATGATTGTTGGTTCCTTGGTCGTTGGGCCTGGGGAGAAGGTGCTGACCCTTCATCATCTCTAGTTCGACGCTGGTGCCTTTCATTAATGAGCTCTGTAAAGGCTTGGGTGTTGGTAACCCCACCTGAAGATCACCCGTTTCGTCCGAGAACTTCATCATCAAAAGATTGCTGGTTTCAATGATTTGCATGAATTACGAAATGGATGTGTTCATCATGAAAAGTACATATTAACTATCATGAATGGACCCATCATGTAGTAACTTGGATGCATTCAGAAATTTCAGTTTTATGAGTCCACAAGTGCTCTATACTTTTTATTTTAACAGAAACCTGGGGTTAGGCAGAAGTGCTCTATACTTTTTATTTTAACAGAGAAAGCTGGGGTTAGGCAGACCCCTGCCCGTTATACAACCATACCATTTGGGGTTCGAACTTGCAACATCCCAACACAAGGTGACGTGCACTAACTGCTCTTGCCAGACAAGTGAAGCCCCCATTGGTAGTGCTCTGCACACTTAGTTAGCTGGTCGATTTAAGGTGTTCAAGTTGAAAAACGTCAAGAATTCAATACTCGGAGTGTGCATGTCTCTTGCCTTAAGGCCGAAGCAGCAAGCTTTAATATTGCCAAGGTTCGCAGTCAAGGGGTTTTATCTCTTCTGAACTCCATCACCCAAACAGGGGATTTCTCTGACAATTTTATTTTTAAACAGTTTTATGAAACATGGCTGATTATTGGAGTAATATTAATCATGCCAACAATTTTTTTTATGACAAGGAGCCCTCATAGATTATCAGGCTGCTTAATCGGTCCTCTCTCTTTGTAAGGTCAATCCTGGGTAGGGTCACCGACACCCAAGCTCTTACGAAACCCACAAGTTAAAGGCATCTGCACAACTTGTTGAAGATGAGCATACCTTTTTTGAATTTATAAGCCAAAGAAACCGCACCTGGCACGAGAACCTGGTCATGCTGGCTCAGCCTGCCATACCTACGTTGTACCGGCAGCTTAAAACTCCGATGCTAGAACCCTTGCCTCCAAGGCCTATGCTATGCATCGGCTTGCACAGAGGGGTGATGTCCATGAGAATCAAACCTTGACTGCCGGTGTAGCAACCAAGTCCCCACCCCACTACACCAACACCCCTTGGGGCGTAAGATGTACATATATACTTGTTATGCATGATTTTTGGTTGCCCATGGAAGTAAATTATTGGCATATCATGACCAGCTATATGCATGACATGTAGCACCGATCTACCATACTTATTATGCATGATTCTTGGTTCACATGACATTATAGTAGATCATGTGAACCAAGACAAATCATTGTTTTCTTCTTGTTAGGATATGGTTGGGAATGTGGGTGAAAATCCTCATCTCAATGAATCCCAACTACCACCAGCATAAGAGGTAAATGGTAATGAGCTTTTTCATTTAGGGGATCCTTAATTTCTATATTTTTATAAATGGACCATCATTTTTGCTCTTAATTTAAAAAATTGGGCTCATATTTCTGAATTTCCTGTTGTAGGTTTCCGATTTAATTCCTCGAAACTTCCAATGAAGGCATACCTTTATGTATTAACTCGGGTTAAATTCCCTTCATAATCATTTTTTTTTAATTTGAAAGGACAGTATGGAAAACATAAACATGTTTCTCAAGATGATGAATGTTAACCTAAAGTCTTTATTTAATAGTGTTCAGAAGACTTACGGCACATATCAGGAATTTCAGAAAAGTTAGGCTCATTTTTGAAATTAGAGGTAAGGTTTGCTCCTAAATGGATTTTTTCCTTTTTTATATATGGAGTGAGGTTTCATGGAAATTTTTCCACCGCAACAATGTTTTACTTAATAGAAATTTCTTTCATTTCTTAAATATTTTTAATTATAAATTTACCAATATTTTCTCAATATTTCCTGAAAAAGCACACACACATTTTAAATGTAAATATCACCAGAAATTTATTATTTAATTTTAACATTTTCATTGTGAAAAATATTTTTATTTTTAAAGTAAATTTTACATCGACATTTTGCTCAAAAAACACGATAATATGGAATTTTGGATGGAAATTCGACTGCCGATATTTGCCGTTTTAAATTTTTTGTCACAGTTCCCCTATCTTTTTTATAACCTTCTTTCTGGCTTGTCTTGGTCATAATTGTACTGCTATTGGGCCTCCACTGGAAGTGCACCAGACCCAACATATTGAACCTTGTGTCCTTGTCTCCTTGTTCATAAAGATCAAATAGATACCAAAAAGACAATTGTCACTATCCTTTGTTTCCAGTATTATGACATGGTTGCTAATGAAAAGACGAAAGAATAAATGACACCATGTCCAATATGAAACTTTAATACTACTTTTTTTTAAGGGTGCATCATTATGTTAATGACCAATAATAGTATATTGTGGTTTTGAAATATAAGGTAGTGTGTCAATGGCTCCACGCATTAGTATTATATTTACTGATATAGTTCTATTTATTGATATTAGCATGAGACTTGTACAAGTAGGCTCCAAGATGTTACATCAGAAAATGCCTAAATTGGATTATAAGTAAAGTTGATCGGTTGCAAACCATATATATATATATATATATATATATATATATATATATATATATATATATATATATATATATATATATATATATATATATATATATATATATAAGGTGGTAACTGCGAACCACTTTTCTAGCAAATCGCTGAGCTAACTTTTGAAGGGTTTTCCTCATGTATTACTTAAATCTGACTGTACAAATATGTTGGGCATGTTTGATTTATTAGGAAACTACACTTAGTTCATGTTTTTTCTGTAAAAATTATGATTTTTTATGCCATGAATATTTTAAAAAAAATCTTAGACCGTAAACCTACCTTTGTATCGCATTAGGATGATCCAAGAGTCGATTCTTATCAAATCAAGTATGTAGAACACAGTTGTACAGTCACATCTAAAAAAACATGATAAACTTTTTCAAAATCTCGGTTAGCATGGCAGTTAGCTAGAAAACTGGTTAGCAGCTACCACTTTATATATCTCTGTATATAATACTATTTAAGGAGTGGAGAAACGAGTGTCAGGTTGGAAGACCTGCCATGCTGGATAGTCCTGCTGAGTTATGGTCATCATTCCTGACAGGGTAAAACCGCAAGGCCAACCCCTGGCCTTTGCCCACAAGGAAGTTTGTTCCTTCAGTCTTGCGGCCAAGAATGCACACTCTAGGTATTGAACTATTGACGTCCTTTAATTTAAACGCCTTAGGCTGACCTACCTAGCCAGGTGCGTGGAGCCCTTTTGGGCTGTTGCAAGTCATATGTTGACTGTTTAAAACATAGAATTGCCAATATTAATTGGATCGGGGCGGTCAGTCGTAGCATTCATATCGGTCGAGTGCAAGGGATTAAAGAGATTGGGTACGGGCCAGATCATGGTATGATTCAAATGTCAAAAAGGAAGGGATGTTGAAAACGTGTTTTACATGTAAAAAACTACATAAAAGATCGGATTCAGTCCAGTTCTGGACACAAGTTTGACCAAAAAATGTGATCCATACATAAGAGTTCGAATCCAAGACCAATTACAACCCAATCCCATCCAAATACTATTTTAACATCCACATCCAAAAATAATGCGGATATGAGGCTGCACCAAACAAGAGCCGTTATATTGTAAACCAAAGAATGCAACTGATAATGGATCAGATCCATACTATATCATGGAAGGATCGATCCAAACAACCTAATATGAGTCTTTCTGCAATCTTACACACACACACACACACATATATATATATATATATATATATATATATATATATATATATATATATATATATATATATATATATATATATATATATATATATATATATTGGTTCCTTCTAATCGTCCATAACGTGGACAATGTAGATTTTAGATGTTTGAAAACTGTTAGATTGTGTTTTCTATTAAAACCAACTGGGGCTCTTCTTATCTGGCAGGAGCAATTAGTGCACGTCACTTAGTGTTGGGACGTTGCAAGTTCGAACCCCAAATGGTATGGTTGTATAACTGATAGAGTCTTGCAACCCCAGCTTTCTATGTGAAAAAAAATGATTTTAATAGTTTGTGAATTTATAAAATTTTGGGTCGTTGAATTTTGAGGTTTAAGTAGGGATGACAGTGGACTGGGGCAAAGCGGATCCCCGCCCTGTTTGGATCGGGGATGAAAGCAGGGATGAAGGTTAAAATCTATTCCCGTGCGGGGATGGAGGCAGGCATGAACTTATGCTTTCCGCCACCCCATCCCTGTCGCGATCCCCGTCTTGCCCTGCCCTGCTCCATCCCCAATCCCTCTAAAGGATGACACAAAACTGAGAGGAAATGGAGCCTCGCCCCGCCTCGGCCCCGTTTGAACCGGGGATGGAGGATATGAAACGGGGATGGAGGCGGGGGTGGAGGTTAAAATCCATTCCCGTGCGAGGATGGAGGCTGAGATGGAGGTTCAGATTTTGAGATGGGGGCGGGGTGGAGACCTTGTCCCCCGCCCCGGTCCATTGCCATCCCTAGGTTTAACAGAGACGTACTCACGCGAACAACCGATGCTGCGTTTGTCTGGTAAGAGCAACTAGTGCACGCTCACCTTGTGTTGGGACGTTGGAAGTTCTAATCCCAATGGCATCATTGTACAACTGGTGGGGGTCTTAACTGGTGGTGGCGGGAGTCTGCCTAACAAAAAAAGAAACGTACCAAAATCATATTACTAACCCTAGTGTTTTTTATCTCTTTGGAGAGGTGGAGGATCGGCCGTGAAAAGATCAGGAGATATATGATTGCACATATATTTGTGCATTAAGCATCCGGACTCGGATCTGCCAGGGATTCTGCTAGAAAAGGTGATCCCTTCTCTCTCTCTCTCTCTCTCTCTCTCGTGCCGAAGTGTTTGTGACCATGTTGGCATCTTCTTCTTCTTCTTTTTTTCTGTTCATTATCTGTTACAAGTGAACCGGCAGATGTTGGTGACCATGATATAAAATATTTTTATTTTTGACAGAGAAAAGTAAAATCTTAGCCCAAGGACATTTAACAACGTTCTCTGCTTCATTACCATCGCCATTACTCACAAGAAACCAGAAGGCAAGTCTCTCTCTTTCTCTCTCTCCATATTGTTGGACCCTGTTTTTATTTGTATTTCTCTTAACGATGATGATGTTGATGGTGAAGATGAGGATGCAACACGTGCCTCTCTGTTTTTTGGTTCTTTCTTCACTTTTCCTATGTTGGGTATTCTGCTAATGGTTGAGGGAGCGACCTTGGTTGCTCCCAAGCGATTGCATGACTTCTTAGGGACATGGGTCACATAATGGGCCCGTCAAGGCAGTTATGGGTGGTTCCTAAGGGGATTTTATTTCACACATACAAGATTAAGATTTGGGCATGTTGGGATTTCTGGTTGTTAATTTAAGGCACCGGAGTTGAGTTGAAATTTCTCAGCACTCTAGCGCTGCTGTTCGCCACAGGATCGTTTCCATTGTTTTTAATCCGCTTATCCTCTTGGGAAATTTAGTCTTCTACCTATTATGTAATTCTGCTTCAATTCTATGTGTTTGTGCTTTTCTTAGATCGTGTTTGTGTGTGTTGATTCTCTTGTTGGGTTGATTATCGCCAGATTTTATCGTGGATTGAGCCTGAGATGTTGTTGAATAAGTTTATTGCTGATGCAAATCGTACATACTAAGAAGATACATGTGAATTGCTGTTTTTTGCAATGGGAGGTGTTATCTATGGATTAGTAATGAGAGAGACAAATCTTCAGCCGGAGAAAACTGCTTCATACTTTTCGTTGATCTTGTATTCCAGGATTGTTGCCGCTAAACTGTGATGATCTCTTGTTGTACCTTCAAAATTTTTGAGGCTCGTGCTAGACCAACCGACTTTGAGATCGGAAGAAGGTCCGGTAGGAAATCCAGGGCTTACCGCGGACAATTACTCTAACCAGTCCGATGGACTCTAATGGATCAAACATGCAGTATTTTTGTCTTGGGAAGTGTGGGTTGGGTGTCCTAGGGTCTATACCTTGGTTGACAGGGTGAGAGAGAAGCCGGAGGTTTCTTGTTGTGATGAATGGGGCGATACCTTAGTTGTCAAAGGCGCTAGGTGGAGCCTAGGTGGTGAGCCCCTAAAAAGACTAGGCGGGGCCTAGGTGGTACTAATTTTTTTTTTTAAAACATACAAAATCAATGGACTGCACTAAGAGATAATTCAGATAAATCAACAATTCTCAAGAAATCAGAAAATGCATAGTTGATCAGAATATTAATGTAAATCAACAAAATCACAACCATAAGCTATTGATGTGATGCATTATTTTGCCATTAGCTAATAACCTAAAAAAACTCAATCTATTTACAAAAACTAATAAATCCAATAAAAAGCCCAAACTTCATAAAAAAATTTGAGAATGTGGATGCGATCTTTTTCAATCTCACTCTAATAAGAAGCACTAACAATTTTACACTTCGAAAATATCCCAAAAACTTAGACGTTCAATCCAACACAAAGCTTACAATTCACAGATCATATATGAAAAATGACAACAGTCAAATAGATTATATATGAATTGCATACACAGATATGTGTGGGTGCATGTTAAGTGTGAACTATGAAAAAGAACAGTCAATCAGATCATTTATTTATTACACACAGATATATAACTCAGAAATACAAGTATATAACTCACAAACATAACTCAAACAGTAGAACAAATTATATATAAATTATATTACATAATACATACAGACATACATATAAATAAAACATACAAACTCAGAATATTATTATAATAACTGAAATACAATGTATATATATATATATACATATAATATAACTGAAACACAGGAAGAAGAAAAAAGGAAAAAATAAGAAGGAAAGAAAGAAAAAGTAGGAAGAAAAAATAGGAAAATGAAGGAAAAACAGGAAGAAGAGGAAACAAAGGGAAAAAAGAAACGGGAAGAAGGAAAAAAAGGAAGAAAAAGAAAAAAAAGGAAAAAGGAAGTAAAAACAGGAAGTAGAAAAAATAAAAAAATAAAAGAGAAAGAAAAAAAACCCAGGAAAAACAGAGAGCGAGAAAGTGTGTGTGTGTGTGTGTGTGAGAGAGAGAGAGAGAGAGAGAGAGAGAGAGAGAGAGAGAGAGAGAGAGAGAGAGAGAGAGAGCATACCTTTTTCTTCTACTTCTTGCTGCTGCTGCATTTTGGAAAAAGGTTGACCAAGTGGTCAATCAAATTAAAAAAACAAAAAAGGTCAAAAAAGGCATTGCAGCCTAGGCAATGCCTAGGTGGTAAAAGAGGGCCCCACCACCCAAACCAAAAATCACAGGCGGTGAGGCTGTGCCTAGGCACCGCCTTTGACAACTAAGGGTGATAAAGTTGAAAATGGAGCTAAACGACTAATCGAGTAATGCAGTTTAAGATCGGTTGGGGAATCCGATATGGCTTGAGGTCCATAACATGTAGGACCTGGTCTAGGGTCTCTAGGGAGGTCTAGGGACATGGGGCCTTTTTTTCCAACAGTACGCGTAGGGGTAGGTTTGGACTTGTTGTGAGAAGGGGTAAGTATAAAAGGGGAACCTCTTTTCTCTCTCTCTCTCTCTCTCTCGTCCTTCCCCTTTTTGTTCTTTCTCTCTCTCTCGTCCTTCCCCTTTTTGTTCTCTCTCTCTCTCTCGGTTTGTTGCAGCGAGGAGGAGAAGAAGAAGAAGAAGAGGAGGAGGAGTTACACTCCCTCTCTCTCTCGTTTCTGACCCTTCTCTCTCATTTTTGACTCCTCTCTCTCTCTCTGTGTCTCGGTTTGCTCTCTCCATCCCTCTGCTTTCTTCTTTTTTTCTTTCTTTTTCTTCTTCTTCTTCTTCCTGTTTTTGCTTCCTTTTTCCTTTTTTGTATAGTTTATTTTTTGATTATATATATATATAACTAATATTCCTGTGTTTCATTTATATATATTATATATTATGTATTTCAGTTATTATAATATGTATATTATATATATTTTGTGTTTGCATGTTTCATATATATATATATCTGTTTATGTGTGTGTAATTCATATATGATCTGTTTTCTTATCTTTTCCACAGTTCAAACTTCACACACACACACACATATATATCTTGTATGTATATTTGTTCTCTGTATCTTTTCTCACACTCATAGATGTTGATGCACACATATATCTGTTTTCTGTGTGTAAATATATATAATTATATATATTAACATATTGTAAGCATATATTATATATGACTATATGTATGTATATGTATATATTGTATAGTTTTTGTGTGTACTATTTCTGCTTTATATTTTTGTCTCAGTTATTATTTGTTTTCTTATCTTTTTCACACTTCACACACACTAACACACAATTATTATCTTTTAGTATGACTTGGTTGTGAATTTAATATTGTTAAGGCTTTAATTGTGTTTAAATTATTTAGTTGCCTTTTATTTACATTGTCAGTCGCATGGTTTGTTTATTCAATTTATCATTTCTTCTTATTTCTCTATTACTTATTTTATGTCTGTTGTTAATTTTTTTGTATACATGATTTTATTTATTTTTTATTATTTATTCACATTGTTAGTTGTATGGTTTGTTGATTCAATTATTCATTAATTCTTAATTTTGTTGAGCAGGTTATTTAATATATTTGCTTTACATTGTTCGATGACATGTGTTTTTGTCTATTGCTTATTGTTGATTGATTTTATGTTGTATACATATTTGTTATTAATTTTAGCAGTTTGTTTACATATTTTGTGTATATTTTAATTTTTTTTAATTTGGGTACTGACTAGTCTGCTAGTCCCTGACTAGTCTTTTTAGGGGCTCACCGCCTAGACACCACTACCGCCTTTGACAACTAAGCACATTAGTACAAAACTCGTGCAATTGCACAGGATGAGAGAGAGAGAGAGAGAGAGATGGTGGGTATAAAGTATGGCATAATCTCTCACTTACATCTGCAAATAAAGCACATCTATCAATATCTTATGTCACATGGGTGCGGGTGCGGCACAATTTTAAAAATTTTGGACATGGGGACTCGGCTATATATATATTTAAATATATATATATATATATATATATATATATATATATATATATATAATATATATCTTGTGTGCATATATGTGGATATTGTCCTCTAAAGTTTGGCACCAACATGAGTGTTTTTATAAACTTTGCAAATTGTACTTTTGCCCTTGCAGAAAAGGGGGTCCGGGGGTTGTAGGGGGGCAGCGCCCCCCAGATTTTTTTTATGGGGCTTATGTTTGAGACTCATGCTATATATATATATATTTTTAAAAAATATATAAAAAGATCATTTTTTTGTTTTTTACCCTAAAAATGGACAATTTTTAGACTCGAGTCTGGGCCGTGTCCGAAGCCGCACCCGTGTCGGGGCGTGTCGACTCGGGTGTGGCGCCTCCCTAGCCGAGTCCGTGTGACATAGTCAATATCATAAATGAGAAGATAAGAGGAAAATAAAATAGAAGAAAAATATTCAAATTATTTTTCATTTGCAACACTCACCCCAATAGGTTCTTATCAACTGCAAACATATTCAATGTTAGGGTGTTTCTTCTCTCACTACAAGGTACATCTATCCCATTCAATAGCCATCGTTTAAATCACCTCAGAGTATATCCATCCAACCATTTCTTCAATAGCAGTTATTCTGTTCATAGCTGCACACTTCATGACTGCATATCACAAGGTGAGTCAACAATAAATAGCAAAACACGTATTCCCAAAGAACATCAGGTTACTAAGGTGAACATGATCACTAGTGATGAGATCTTGTTGCCCATTCAGACAAAATAATAGGCATGGTGAATGGAATACTAGAAATCAATAGCACAAGAAAAATTGTGTGCCAATGGATTATGCTTTTTATTTAAATAATATACACCATAATTATCTCTATTTTCATGCCTTCATCTCTTTTCTTTTCTTCTTTTATGCCTGTTAGTTTATAGCATCGGGTTTAAGAAGAACCAAACTTATGATTTATTTGTTCTGCTACAAGTATAGTTGAAACCAAGGTTGCAAGTATCGTATTGTTACGCGTATCGATCGGGCCCAAAGTAACATTGTATTGTATCATATCGTATCGTAAACATATTGTAAATTTTTAATAAAAAACTTTTCAAAAAAAAAAACTAGAAAAAATTGTAAAAAAATCATTTCACAAGAAACAATGATGAATTGCATAAAATACAACCATAAAATCACATATGAAGCATTTATGTTTCTATGAGCATCATATGACATCACCAAACATCAACTAATATATAATCATAGATAATATTGCATGCATATCTCACAAGAACAATGCAAAATATTAAATATCTTGCAATTAAGAATATGCCATAAGACTCATACTTTCATACTACAACAACAACAACAACAACAACTACGCCTTCATCCCAAAACAATTGGGGTCAGCGATATGAACCAAAAAAGAAATTCATTTTGGGTCTTCCACATGAATCCTTTTCCTCCAATCATTTCTATCCAACGCCATGTCCTCGGTGAGGTTCAAAGCATTCATATCCTTTCCTATCATCTCCATCCAAGTCTTCCTAGGCCTACCCCGACCTCTTTTAACTAATATATTTTCCCATTTCTCCAACCTTCTAACTGGAGCATCATTAGGCCTTCGCCGAATATGTCCAAACCACCGTAAACGATTCTCTCGCATCTTATTTTCAATGGGTGCAACACCTACCTTCTTACGTATCTCTTCGTTCCGAATCTTATCTTTTATTGTATTTCCACACATCCATCTAAGCATCCGCATCTCAGCTACACTCATTTTTTGAATATGATGTCTCTTGGCAGCCCAACATTCCGTACCATATAGTAAAGCGGGTCTAATAGTCGTCCTATAAAACTTTCCCTTCAACCGCAATGGCATTCTACGATCGCACAGCACTCCAGTAGCACTTTTCCATTTCATCCACCCAACCTTTATCCTATGATTTACATCTCCATCAATTTCTCCATACTTTTGAATGATGGATCCCAAATATTTGAAATAATCATTCACCGGTATATCTTGCTCACCAAGCTTCACTACACTCCCATCACTACTTCGTTGCTTACTAAACTGACATTCCATATATTCAGTCTTACTCTTACTCAACTTAAAACCTCTAGCTTCCAATGTCTGTCTCCATAATTCTAACTTAGCATTAACCCCAGCTCTAGACTCATCAATCAAAACAATATCATCAGCAAACAACATACACCACGGTACATTTTCTTGAATTGATCTCGTAAGCTCATCCATCACTATCGCAAATAGGAAAGGGCTTAAAGCAGATCCTTGATGTAACCCAACCGTTATCGGAAAATTGGTTGTCACCCCTCCACAAGTGCGGACATTGGTTACTACTCCTTCATACATATCTTTAATTATACTAATGTACTTGAGAGAAACACCTTTTTTCATCATTGTCCACCAGAGAACGTCCCTAGGTACTCTATCGTATGCCTTCTCTAAATCAATAAAAACCATATGCAAATCTTTGTTCCTCTCTCTATATCTTTCAATAAGTTGTCTAAGAAGATGTATAGCTTCCATAGTTGATCTTCCAGGCATAAAACCAAATTGATTCTCCGATATCATGACAACCTTCCTCAACCTAGACTCAATCACCTTCTCCCAAAGTTTCATAGTATGACTCATGAGTTTTATACCACGATAGTTTGTGCAATCTTGTATATCACCCTTATTCTTGTATATCATCCGTTGTAGTCTAGTTGGTTAGGATACTCGGCTCTCATACTTTCATACTACATAAACAAAAATATTATGGCAATAGTTGCACTCGATTTTCAATCGGTTTTCACTCATTACCTGAGTGCCCTATTGCCATGTCGAATCATCTTATGCCATCTTTGTTGGAGGAGTATGAAGCCTGATTTCTACCTTGATATAAATCTTTAATTTTCATGGATCCAACTTTGTAGTAAGTTGGCGGGGAGGGGAGAGGGTTGTAGGGGGGCAGCCTCCTCCCCCCCCCCCGAGGCGATTTTTTTTGGAGAATAAATTTGTAATTTTGCTCATAATAATTTTTTTTACCTTAACCCATTTTCTTGAGTGAAAAAATGGTAGAAATGCATTTTTTTACCTTAACCCACTTCTTTAGGTAAGAAAACGGTGGAAATGCACTTCTAATGACTTCTAAACAAATGAAGAAGTCGGCTCTTACAAGGTATTTAAAGCCCAAAATGAAAAAAGTAACTTTGCGCCGAAGGTGTATTTGTATCATACAATACGATACAAGGGTGTATCATACGATACACACTTGTATTGCAATACGAGTGTGTATCGTATCACAAAACCCAAAAGTAACGATACGTATAATATCATACAATACAATACGATACTTACAATACTGGTTGAAACCATAGTTGCCAGAGCAGGGATCCGAATCGGGAAGCAGTCAATCCAAATTTTTGAAGGATTTGGGAAGCGGAAAGCGAATAGGAATCGGTAGGGGGAATCGTTCAGGAAACAATATAAGAAATTATGAGAAATAACGATAGAATGATGGATGTAAGAAAATGACTTTTAAAGAATGAAGTTCTTTGAAGAGAAAAGAAGTATGTCAAAATGAATAATTAAGAAATGACGTCCACAATTAACAATATATCATCTTATTAGAAACCTACCTAAGATCATTTAATAGGATAACTAAATAACACATACAATCAATAAAAATGCAAAACCTTTAAAAACTACATGTTTATACGCTTATTTTGGAGTTTGGATACAAAACATTGATATAATAAAAAATTTGTGCAGCAATTGATGTGTAATTCATCAAACATATTACTATTTTAAGAATCTTCAACTAAGCCTAACATTATAATCAACTATTACATGATACCTTTAAACAATAAGAAATGTACAAGAGTGGACAATGTTATATGTATATATGTGTGTTATGTATTGTTAATGATTTCATATTAATGTAGGTCTGAATATAATAATTGTAACATAATAAAGATGCATATAAGATACATAAAAGCTACTCAGTGGCTGTGCAAAAAGTAATACAAATTAGGTGGATAAGTCATGTGCATTTATATTCTATACACTGTAAATGTATGCATTTATTAGAGATGAACACGACAAAAAGTGAGGCCTGTGGCTGCACTAGTCAAAATCACACTATAAATGGTGAGGAACTAGAATTCCTATACATGAGGAATTGAATTCCTCAATTTGTGAATTCTAATTCCAATAAATATAAAAACTCAGCCATGGGAATCAGTATTTCCATGTGTGGGAGTCAGGATTTCTCATGGGAATTGGGAATTGGGAATCACGATTCCTATATTATAGTAGCGAATCCGGTAACTATGGTTGAAACATATCGAACAAATGTTACTGTACCTGCTGATATATATATATATATATATATATATATATATATATATATATATATCTGGTGCTATTGAAGGCACGGTACTATTGAGTACAAATTACCTTCTTTTCATATTTTTTGGATTTTTTTTTGTAAATTGGACCTTGTGGATGAGATCTACATGGTTTGTTAATTTGTTTAGTGGAAAATGAGTTTTGGATCATGTGACTGTGACATGTAAGCAGGTTTTTTATGTGCTTCAAAGAATCAATGGCTCGCAATGCACTAAAATTTCATGGCTCAAAAAATCAAAATTTAAGATTGAAATAACACAATCCAAGGTTTGATCCTTAGCAAACAAACTATGCTGAACACATCTATGTGGTCAGATTCAGTCAATAAAGCTTGAACCTATGATTTCCAGCTCAATAGTTCCTTGCCCTCAATAGCACCAAATGTGTTTGTGTTTATGGTTATCCAGGGGCTTACCGTTGAATATTTTCTTATGTAATTCTAAATGGTTGAGGCAGAAAAAAATGGCACAAAATTTATTTCTCATGGTTATCTAATTTGGTCTTCGGCCTCTTGGCATCCTTATAGACAAACTGATCCACAATTATCCTGGTGATTGTGAAAAAGTCTAATGAAAAGCCTTCTGAAATTAAGTCTTATCCTTCTCTCTTGATTCACAATAATGATCTTGGTGTATGTAAAAGTCTAATGAAATCTCTCTCTCTCACTCTCTCTCTCCTTTGATGTGGGAAGCATTAAATCAAGAGCTCTTGCGGCATGACTCGTGTGATTGTCATTTAGGTGACAAAGGTCAGGTTTTTCCTTAGTTACATGTTCTACAAAAATCTCTTTTTCTGATGTGTACTTGAGATTTGGATTTTGTTTCTTTTTGCTTTTATTTGAGTCCAAAATCTTATTGCAGCTTCTTTTTTGTATTAAAAAATCAATTAATTGTGATCTTTAAATTCATAGAGCATGAAGAATGTGAAAGTTTTTCTGAGAACCTGTTTTGTGAGAAGAGAAAGGAAGAGAAGAATAGAGACTGCAACTGCCACGATTTCTAAAAAAAAAATTGTGACCTAAACATTGTATTAATATACTTCAGTGTATAGTATGGGTCCGGGTCTGGTATAATGTCCAGACCCGAAAGAGAAAGAAATAAAAATTGTACATAAAATGGACTCGGGTCTTAATATCAGGACCCTAAACACATTTTTTCACCCCCCTTCAAGTTGATCATGGTTTTGAACGATGAACAACTTGCCTTTAAGCATCCAAAAATGATCTTTTGTCAAGCCTTTTGTAAATATGTCTGCAACTTGTCTTTCAGTATTAATAAACTCAGGCTCGATCTCTTTTTCTTCAACCTTTTGTGTTACAAAATGTTGGTCGATCTCAATATGCTTAGCACGACTGTGATGTACTGGATTGAATGACATGTTGAGAGTGTTAGAAAGTGACTTTGAATATTTTAGGTTCGATAATGAGCCCATACACATGCACATTAAGTGCGAATATACCCACTTAAGGGAACAACGCAAGCACATCAAGTGCTAAAACATAAACCCATAAAAAGGATAAATATGACTTAAAGTCATAAGTTGAATATTATTGAAGAAATATGAAGAAGAGGGTAAAAACCATGGTTGCCAGTTGAGAAAGCGGGAGCGGGAAGCGATACGGGAAGCGGGAGCGGGAAGCGAGGCACTTTCAAAATTTTAGGAAGCGGGGAAGCGTGGGACCACTTAGGACCGATTCGGGAAGCGTCTCGGAAGCGACCTAAGAAGCGTCTCGGAAGCGAAAAAATAAAAAAAAAATACAAAAAAATTGAAAAAACAGGGGAAGCGAGGGGGAAGCGTGGGGGAAGCGTGATGGGAAGCGTGTCCCCCATTAAAGGGAAACGCGTCCCCCATTAAAGGGAAGCGCGCTTCCCAAAAAAGGGGGACGCTTCCCCCACGCTTCGGAAGCGCGACGTTTCGCGCTTCCGAAGCGCCCTTCGGGGAAGCGCGCTTCCCCTTTTAGCTAGGCGCTTCCGGTAACCCTGGTAAAAACCCTATACAATGGAGCATAAGCTCCTCCAAGGAGTGAAGAATACAAAGGGGGAGACCCTTATTTATAACACAAGAGAGGAGCCACCTAGGGGGCTCCCAAAGGAGTCGTTGGGAGCCCCCAACGGTCACATTTGTGACTGTTGGGGGCTCCTCAACGACTCTTTGGGGAGCCTCCCTAGGTGGCGCCAACCACAAAAAAAGGAAAAAATAAAAAAAGAAAATGAAAAATAAAATTACAAACATATTCCAAATGGAATATGCGTAAAAACTGTGAAATGTTTAAACTACCCCTATGCCTATAAATAGAGAAATATATATTTTATATATATAATTAGGATAATACATATGCATATATTCCATATATGAATATGTATTATCCTTTATATATATAAAATATATATAATATTACAATTGTTGAATGATACATTTTAACACCCCCTCTCAAGCTTTGCGTGGGGGAACGAAAAGATTGAAAAAAGCAAGAGGAAGAATCTCAAGGCTTCAAGAGCCTTCAGTACGAATGCCATTGTAAATGTCTCCCTCCAACGTCTTTAACGATGAGCACCTTTCATGATATAACCAAGGTACTTCTTCTTCTCTTATCTTCAAGATCTTGAGGAACAACAACAAAGAACAAGTAAAAAATATCTTTGCACTTTACTTCAAAAAGGAACATTTCCTAACAAGGTGCAAAATTTATGCATAATAGGATAATTATTTTATCATGAAAAGAAAATTTAGAAAACCAAAGTTTCAAAAATCAAATATCATGTTAAAGAGTGAGCGAAAACAAATTGCAAGAATGCATAATGCATTCATAAGGTCCAACATTGGACAAACACAACCCCATAATGGGGAATAAACAGGTCCACTAAGGGACACCACAATAAGCCTACGAAGAGGCATAAGCTACACATGCTTTATTGAATGAGAGCCTAAAAGGCCATAAAGAGCATATGCGTATACTATCATGAAATGAATTAATACTTAAAGGAATCATTAATGAACATGCTCCAAACATGTAATAAAGTGCCAAACAAGAGAAACGAAGTCTCCAAGCATATTTTATACAAAATGAATCACAAGAGCTCAAAAGGTTTTAAAAGAACACGTATACAAATGTCCAAAGGCATGACAAATATGATCTTCAATAAGAGAGGCTTTATAAAGGTATATTTAACACATCCACCCAAAATTCAAGAATGAATATCATTTGAGACAAAAAAACACATTTTGCATATCAAATATAAAAGTGACCGAAAAACTATAAGCACTTAATATATAGATTAAATGCTAAAAAATCAATTTGATTTAAGAATATATCATAGATATGATTCACTTTTATCTAAAAACCCAAGTTATGAATGAAATTTTGTAATTTTCAATAGTAGTTCATCCACTACAAGCAACTACCTCATTAGTCGTCCAAAACCCATAAATCAAGCATATAAACTACTAGATCAAGAATATAAATATAATGCCATTAAAGGCCAAATAACACATACAAAGGTGTGCAAAAGAACCTTTTGTCTACATATAATAATACTTGAAATGAGTGCATCTACGACAAGAACAAGAGAATACACGCCAACATGAACCAAAAGTATCTATTGTCTACGTAAAAATACACTCAAAACAAGTATGTTCAGCTACTAGAGCAAGAGTAACAAGCCAATCATGGGCTAAAACACAATACATCTCTTGTCTACATAAGATAACACTTGAAATGAGTGAAATAAGCCAACCATGGGCATACATCTCAGCGACTAGAACAAGGACACAAATGCCAACATAGGCTAAAATCACACGCCATGGTGTGAATCAACGTGCCTTGTTTACATATAATAACACTCAATACAAGTGTGTTCAGCTACTAGACCAAGAGAGCAAAAGCCAACAAAGGGCTATCAACACACGAAGGTGTAATAAAATTCTTGTCTACATATGATGACACTTAAATAAGGGGCATAAACGGAGAAGACTTTTGAGGTAATAAAACTTGTAATAACAAACATATATATAAATCAAACCTTGAATCAATAAAACAATATTCTTCAAAAAGAATACTCATAAAAATAACATTTTGGAATAAACTATGTAAAAGTATCTTCAACAAGATACAACAACCGATAGAACAATATTCTTGAAAATAAATGTGTGAACATACGCACACCAAGAACATATGGAACACTTGTGCACAAAAGCACGAAATCACAAATGTGCAAATGCACTCATAATTTTCATAAACAATAAAAGGTTGGGCAATAATCCCTAAAACCTTGATTTTAATATACCTTAAATCATTTTAAGGTTTCAAACATCATATATCCATCACATTTATATATAAATAAGAGCATCCATAAGATCAATGGCCAACATCAAACTAGTGACACACTCATATACCCAATCATTCTAGAGTCCCAAGGTGCCCATAACTCACCTCAACCACCATCTATAATATGGTAAGTGGACAATCTAAAATGACATAACAACGAGTGACACACTCAAAATTAGAGATCATATACCAAATCATTCTAGAGTCCCAAGGTGCCCATAACTCACCTCAACCACCATCTATAATATGACAATTTGAACAATTTAAAATGACATAACACAAGGTGCCCTTAACTCACCTCAACAAACATCTCTAATATATAAAAAAAGGCCATAAAAAATGATTGATGCATCATATAACATGTGATGGATAGAAGATAAAATGCCATAAAAAGACAATGAACTCTTAGGAAAACATTTTCCAAATATGTGATTTTACAAAGAGGGCCGATTAAAAGGTCCAACATAATTTAATCACAACAATATGCCATATAACAATAATGTTGCATATATACGAAATTATGTTCAATCATGATCATTATAAGAAAAAAAACTTTAATAAACACAACATGAAATATTTAAGCTATGTCATGTGTGAGAAAGAAATTGGAATAATCCAAGAAACAAATCAAACCTTTATAATTTGCAATTATATGTATACTAAGATGCAAAATGGCAATAATCTTAAACGTGCAAATTTAGGACAACATGTACTAAGATATTATGGAAGCATTTTAAAAGAAACAATCTTACAAGTCCATTAAGGGATAAAAACAAACACAAGCCCTAAAGAAGGCAATAAGAACATCTCTTTATTGAAAAAAGAGTACTATGTAAAAATGTCTATGAATAGACAATACGCATACAAGCATAAATATTTTATAAAAGAAGTGTACGAAGATACTCTTAAAAACATAATAATATCAAACATGCAATAATGCATGTATTTCATAAAAGATGCAAATGCTTGAGTCTCTTAAGCCTTAATGCAATTTAAGACAAAGAAGACCATATTATGGCCAATGTAGGCATCCTTAGAGATACAATCAAGAGGTTTTTGAAACCTTATGTGAAAAATACAAACAAATACGTTTGCATCATTAGAAGAAAATAAAAAAATAAATGAAATCTTTTATACCAAAGGATGCAATAGATACACTATGCATTCTATATGGTGTGGGAAATTCTTTTAAAAATCTTTTACAATGGTTCGAACAACCTATTTATCACAAACAATTTTTCAAAAATCCTTTAAATAAACCAAAAACATTGAAACATCTTTAGGAGTTCTCATAAATAGTTATTATTAACAAGAACTACTTATGATTAATAACAAAGATAAAGATGTGAGAGATTCTTATATAAGAATTATATCAAGATTTAAAAAAAAAACATGCACTAAAATCCATAAACAAGAGAGGAACTCAAAACAAATTAGACTTTATATGAGAGAAAAGAGTTTTAAACAACGATCATTAATTAAGATATCATATATAATTTTTTAAAAGGTAATTTATAGGTCAATCATGAAATACTTATGTAAACATCATAAATTCCACATAATTGAAGACAATTTTAACAACATAAATTACTATTATATGTGATGAGGAATCGATAGCCAAGAATTATATTTTTGAACAATAATCAAGTTCACCAAATTTAAAAATAGATATTTTGAAATATACGAACACACGAAATGTGAAAGGAAATGATTCAACTATCAAAAAACACTAAATGTGCAAGAAAAATAGTTCCATAATGCATAATATGTTAAGAAAAGAGATACATACCGAAAACTTCTAAAAAGAGAAGGAACAAAGAATACTTCACCATTTCTTGAGCACCACGCTTTCCGTTGCGTCAAGAGACAACCCCATCGTAACCGGACTTTGATACCATGTTAGAAAGTGACTTTGAATATTTTAGGTTCAATAATGAACCCATACACATGCACATTAAGTGCGAATATACCCACTTAAGGGAACAACACAAGCACATCAAGTGCTAAAACATAAACCCATAAAAAGGATAAATATGACTTAAAGTCATAACTTGAATATTATTGAAGAAATAGGAAGAGGGTAAAAACCCTATACAATGGAGCATAAGCTCCTCCAAGGAGTGAAGAATACAAAGGGGGAGACCCCTATTTATAACACAAGAGAGGAGCCACCTAGGGGGCTCCCCAACGACTCTTTGGGGAGCCTCCCTAGGTGGCGCCAACCACAAAAAAAGGGAAAAATAAAAAAAGAAAATTAAAAATAAAATTACAAACATATTCCAAATGGAATATGCGTAAAAACTGTGAAATGTCTAAACTACCCCTATGCCTATAAATAGAGAAATATATATTTTATATATATAATTAGGATAATACATATGCATATATACAATATATGAATATGTATTATCCTTTATATATATAAAATATATATAATATTACAAATGTTGAATGATACATTTTAACAGAGAGCACTTTGATTGTCACACAACAAGGTAGAGTGAGAAATCATTTCTCCCACTTCAGTTAGTAGATGTCTGACCCACGTGGCTTCGGCACTAGCGGCAGCCATGGATCTATACTCAGCCTCACTGCTTGATCTAGCGATAACCTTTTGTTTTCTACTACTCTAAGAGACTAAATTTCTTCCAATAAAGATGCAATATCCTGATGTAGATCTTCATTCATCAGGATCCCCTGCCCAGTCTGCATCACAATATACAGTAAGTTCACGCTCATCCTTGTCAGATGACTGTGGTGAATATATCAACCCGTCTCCAATGGTCCCTTTCAAATATCTAAGAATCCTCTTAACCGCTTTCATGTGTCCAGTACGTGGTGCATGCATAAACTGAGACACTTGATTGACTGAATAAACAATACCAGGATGAGTGAATGTGAGATACTGTAACATCCTTATTAGACTGCGATACCTGGTGGGGTCCTCACACAGATCTCCATCATGAGTGTTGAGTTTTTGGTGAAGCACACATGGGGTTCCTAGAGGCTTGCAGTCTTTCATACTTGCCTTGTTGAAAACATTTACTGTATACTTGTGCTGAGTGAGGGTCAAGCCATGAGCTTAGTTGTCAACTTCTACACCAAGAAAATAGTGCAAGGCACCAAGATCTTTCATTTTGAACCTCTGACCTAGTAGGTTTTTTACTTCTTTGATGTGAGCTTCAGAGTTTCCTGTGATGACAATGTCTTCAACATAAATTAATAGTAGGGTGATCACATTCTGACTTCTAAAAATGAATAATGAGTGATCCAGTAGAGAACGTGAAAATCCATGCTTTTGAATCTCAAGCGAGAAGCTGTCAAGCCAAGAACGAGATGCTTGTTTTAGACCATAGATAGCTCTTTTTAGCCTGCACACATGGGTTTTACAATTTTGTTCTTGATATCCAGGGGGTTATTCCATATAGACTTCCACATTCAAATCCCCATGCAGGAATGCATTTTTCACATCAAGCTGACTCAACTTCCATTCATGTTCAACAACCAAGGAAAGGATAATTCGAATCGTTCCCATTCTCACCACCGGGCTGAAGGTCTCATCATAGTCTTGCCCTGCTTCTTGGGTAAACCCTTTTGCCACCAGTCTTGCCTTGTATCGTTTAATGGTTTCATTTGGTTTATACTTTATTTTGTAGACCCATTTGTATCCGACAACATTTTTGTCAGGTGGTCTGGGAACAATTTCCCAGGTTCCACATTCATGTAAGGCTTGCATTTCATCATTCATGGCTTCTACCCATTTGGTAGAAGTGGCTGCCTGATAGTACATAATAGGTTCATCTTCCTTATTGAGGGCAGTTAAAAAGAGCTGAAAATCCAAGGAGAAGTTGTTATAGCTGACCTACCTTTCAATAGGATGTCGTATGTGATTTGATCTTCTAACCTCAAGAGTATGAGAGGAAGTAGGATCGGCTGCTGGGGCGCGATTTAGAAAGCTTGACGTTGTCGTTCTCTGTCTAGAATAGGAAATGCCCTTGTATCTGCCCGGTACCAATGACGACACTTCTTCTCTATTCTGTGATCCCGATGTCCAGTGGTCTCAAACATTTCTTCTTCTTGTTGCACACAATCTGGAGGACAAACTTCATTGGAACTAGCAAAAAGTTCTGAATTCAGCCAAGGATAATAAACTTCGGTTGTGTTAGAGGACATGTCCGTTGTGTCAGCTCTATGATCAAAATTTTGCTCATCAAAGACAACATTTCTTGAGATTCTGATGCGTCTGCTGGCAGGGTCATAACACCTATATCCTTTGTAGTCGTCTGTGTATCCCACAAATCTACACTTTTGAGCCTTGTCCTGAAACTTGTTTCTCAGGGACCGATCAATGTACACATAACAAACACATCCGAAGGCATGCAAATCATGATAACTAGGATGAGCTCCAAAAAGACAATAATGAGACTTATTTTCCAGAACAACCATAGGCAGTCTATTTATCTCATGTACGACTGAATGAAAAGCTTCTGTCCACAGATTGATGAGAAGGTTACTGTCATGAAGCATACTCATGACACTTTCAACGATATGCCTATGTTTTCGCTCAACAATCTCATTTTATTGAGTGGTGTGTGGACAGGACACCCGTCTTCCTATCCCATTATTTTGAAGAAAAGAAATAAAGTCACTAGATGAAAAATCCCCAACTCCATCACATTGGAAAACTTGGATGGACTCATAGAATTGAGTTTTTACTAAGGAAAGAAAATTTTGAAACAAAAGGAATACTTTTAACTTATTTTTTATGAAATATATCCAGGTGTATCGAGAATAACTATCAACATAGATTAGGTAGTATCTACTTCCGGATCCAGAGGCAACTGGGGCGGGTCCCCATACATCAGAACATAATATCTCAAAAGGTTTTGAAACTCTCTTATTAATGGAATGAAAAGGCAATACATGACTTTTGCATAAAAGACAACTAGAATACTTCTGACTTTTCTCATCCTCATTGAGACTTTCTTTTAGAATAAGATTATTAGAAACAAGTTTCTCAATAAAATGACTCCCACAATGTCTTGATCGACTATGCCATAAGAAAGGCTTATTACATTTAGAAATACTAAAAATATTTGCAGAAGAGGAGGAACACGACTCTAATAAAGACTTCGAATCTAGGTGAGCAAAGCAGACGAAATGACATGGAGCTTCTTCAAAGACATACATATTGCCTAGTCTTTTTCCTTCAGCGAATGTTTTCCTCGTGCGAAGGTCCTTGACTTGCACAGAGAAGGGAGTGAATTCGACTGAAGCATGATTATCATCAACAAGTTTAGAAACAACGACAATATTTTTCTTGATGTTGGGAGCATGAAGGACATCATAAAGTTCAAGAGTAGAATCTGACATGGGAATGACAATTTTTCCAACATGGGAAACATGATGGTGGGATCCATCGCCAGTGAAAATTTTACTTTTGCCAAAATAAGGAATAGGGTTAGAAAGTTTACCTGCATCACCAGTCACGTGAGTTGCTGCCCCTGAGTAAACAAACCAAGTGCCTTGATCATTCTGCTTTAATTTCAATTCTAACGAGACAGATATCAACAAATCTTTAATATCTCCACTGTCTCTGATGTTGGTGGGCTTTCTTTTGGGTTCTGTCTGTGGACTTTCCTTTATTTTCTGGATTGTACCAACAATTCGCCTTGATATGCCCTCTTTTGTTACAAAAGAAGCAAGTGGGGATGGATCTTTGTCCCTGTGCATGAGTCAACAGATTTGGAGTGGGAAGCAATCCACGTCCTCCGTGTCCACTTCGCCCTTGTCTTCCTCGTCCTCGTCCTCGTCCTCGACCGTAAGTCACCCCTGTGGCAAAAACTTCTTGGGAATTTGTATGAACATGAGTTTCTTCAGAAAAACCCTTCAGAGTCATTTCATACTGAATTAATTTAGCTCGTAACTCATCAAAGGTAGGAAGGGCAGGCAAACACAATAGTGAAGTGACGATCATATTGAAGTCAGATCCCAATCCACTCAGAGTTTATTGCACCATATCACTGTCATTCACCGCACATCCTATAACTACAAGTTGGTTTGCGATAGTCTTCATCTTGTTTAGATATTCCATGATGGTCATGAAATCTTTTCTCAGCAACTGAAATTCTCTTTTGAGAAAAACCATCCTTGCTTGTGAAACTTGTGAATACGTCTGAACCAATCTCTCTTAAAGTTGCAGGGCTGTACAATTGTCGGGAATTGCAACAAGGACCTCTTGAGACATGGTAGAAGTGATATATGCAACTACTGACTGATCTTTCATTTCCCAGTTGAGGTACTTTACATTTTTGACATAAACAATTGAACTTGCCCCTTTGTCATTTTTCTTTTCCCTCGTAACAAATTCTAGTGGTACTGGAGTGATTCCATCCAGGTGACCTAAGAGACCTTGACTCCTTATAAAAGGGATGATTTGTCTCTTTCAAATCAATAAGTTTGAGGTGGTTAACTTTTCAGAAACAAGCTGATTGAGAAAACTCGAAGACTCGATTGAGAAGAATGGGAATCCTTGAAGGAAATGAGAAGAAAAAAAATAAACAAGGATATTCACGAAGTGAAATGCTCAATTTGTTGCCCGAGAAGAGTACTGGTCACCTTTTTTTTTTTGCGGCTGAGCAACTTTCAAGAGACTGATGGTCTGAGACTGTCAGATCCAAAGAGGAATCAGATCATAATTTTCTGTTCCTCCTTTTATAAGGTTTGTGATTGAAGCAATAAGGAATTTTTTTTTACACGAACAAACATTTTAAATTGATTGTGTTTTCAGACAAAACACAGATAAAATAATGTGGGCAGACAATTGTTATCTGAATGTCAGTTGCGACAGTGAGAAGAGGCAGACTAAAATTGGAGATGGAGACGCTGGATAGAAATGAAGTTATGCTTCAGTCGAAGAAAGAGAATACGCAGAAGGGAGGTGCCCCAGATCTGCTGCAAAGACACGGTTAGATCTGGATATACCAGACAAAGAAGAAGAAGGATCGAATATTGGAAAATATTTGAGGTGATTTCCAATACCAGACGATCATACCAAGAGGGATTGACTTTAGGGATTCACGTGAAAAGTTCCTCCTTTTTTTTTTGGATATTTCATAGATTCACGTTAGACGTGATGGTATTAGGGTTTCACGTGAGCCGTGAATACACCAGAAAAGAAGTAAAGAAGAAAAACGAGAGATGAAGAAACGGAAGTGAAAAACACGAGAGGGATGAAGAATAGAAACCTCAAACCTCTAGTTCTGGTCGTACCCTTCTTTGAAGCCGCTTCAATCTCTAGGTGGATCTTCGTTCTGATACCATGAAAGTTTTTCTGAGAACCTATTTTGTGAGAAGAGAAAGGAAGAGAAGAATAGAGGCTGCGGCTGCCACGATTTCTAAAAAAAATCGTGACCTAAACATTGTATTAATATACTTAAGTGTACAATATGGGTCCGGGTCTGGTATAATGTCCAGAACCGAAAGAGAAAGAAATAAAAACTGTACATAAAATGGACTCGGGTCTTAATATCAGGACCCTAAACACACTTTTTCAGAATGCACATCATCTTATATCACAAAGTGTTTTTTTCACATATTTCCTTTCTAGTGATCAAGCGTTAATCTTTTACTTCTATTCCGAAATGTTTGGTTTCATATGGGTAGCAAGATACGTGCATGTTATGATAAATATCATGTGTGATTGTTTAAGTGGATGAAGAGGAGCCCACACATAAAACAAAACAAAAAAGCCTGATGCAGCTAGCAAGTACATTTTGTTGTGACAAAAACTCCATCCTTTAAAGTGCCAGTCTTAATTGAGGATCATTCTCCCCCCAAGAAAGTGTCATGTAAATTTTCTGGTTCTACCAATATGCACTTTTAAACTTTTTATTAGATTTCTGATGAAGCATTATGTACCTATTTCTATTAGTCTTCATTTTAGTTGAGACTTCTTTATACACCTTTCAAACGTTCAAAAGTTTCAGTAAATTGCAGTTTCAGATTGAGTTGTTTTGAACTCAAAATTACCTTCTCCTCTGGATCTTTTTAGTGCATAATGTGATGGTGTTGATCTTTGAGGTGTGTCCGATCTGGGAGGAGTGAGCCCTGTGTCTGACACAGCTGTGCTTCACCGTTGTTGCTTGTTGCTGTAGTTATGCTGCAATCCATGTAAATTATTTCTGTTTGCTTAGAGGGCATGTCATTGAAGCTGGAATTGATATCTTTATCTTATTTCTTTCTTTTCCTCGTTCGTCTCCCTTCTCTGTCGGAACAGGCTCACAGCGGAGTTCAGAGAACTCTCTACTGCCTTGGTGAGAGGTGGAAGAAGAGTCCATCAAAGCATCCAACAAGTGGTGGTTTTAACAGGAAACTGCTGATTTCAGGGGTCTCCCAGTACTCTTTCAAAACATCCAATATTTAATGGGGCATCTTGGAATCAGTGCAAACATGGAGGTGAATTGGATTTTTTTCTTTGAAACAAAATAGTATTTGTAATACTTGCAGAAAGGAAATGAGGGGAACTAAAGTTCCTATAGATTTACTTTCTTTGAGGATTTCATTTCTTTGACATGCAAACATGCACAAGGTTGCATATACACATGCATAAACCTGTATCTGATTGTTAATATTTATGTTTCAGACTGAAGCATCAGACTCTCACAATGCTCACATAATTGAAATCTCTGGAGAGGTCCCTGCAGTAAAGTCAAGCCAGGTTGGAAATGAGATTTGTGAAGGTGCTGCTTGTGGCTTTTCTGTAAATAAAATTTGTGGAGGTGCTGCTTGTGGCTTTTCAGACAGTGCAAGCGGTGACAATGATGCAAAAGAGCGACATGCCTCCATGAAGAAGCTCTTGATAGTCGTGGTTCTTTGCATTATTTTCATGACTGTAGAAGTAGTTGGTGGAATTAAGGCCAACAGTCTGGCCATATTGACTGATGCAGCACACCTACTTTCAGATGTTGCAGCATTTGGCATCTCTCTTTTCTCCTTGTGGGCTTCTGGTTGGGAAGCTACACCTCGTCAAAGCTACGGTTTCTTCCGAATCGAAATTCTGGGAACCCTTGTCTCTATACAGTTAATTTGGCTTCTTACTGGTATACTTGTTTATGAAGCCATAGATAGGATTGCACATGGTAGTGGTGCTGTTGAAGGTAGGCTGATGTTTATAGTTTCTGCCTTTGGATTGGTTGTGAATGTTATCATGACTCTGTTGTTGGGTCATGATCATGGACATGGTCATGGGGGTCACGACCATGGTCATGGACTTGATCATGACCATGGCCATGGTGCTACTGTAAATATGCATCATCATTTGGGTCAATCCAAGCATGAGGAAGAACATCATCACTCCAACCATGGTGGATTCCACAGTGAGCATGAAGGAGACAAACAAAAGGGAAAAGACCACAAGCATGAGAGTGAGCATCACCATTCGAAGCATGAGGAAGTCCACTCTGAGCATGGAGAAAACAAACACAAGGGAGAACACCGAAAACATGAGAGAGAGCATAGCCACTCAAAGCATGGAGTCCACTCTGAGCATTCAGTACAGAAGCACGAGGGAGAACATGAGCACAAACATGAAGCACAAAGCTTATCTGTTCCTTCGGAGTATGATCAACTAACAGAGCCTTTGCTTAGGCACTTTCAAGATGGCTGTTCCACTGATGAGCTACATAAGTCTGTTCCCAAGGGCAAGCCAAAGCGGAGGAATATTAACGTTCAGGGTGCGTATCTGCATGTACTGGGAGACACGATCCAAAGCATTGGAGTCATGGTTGGTGGAGCTATCATATGGTGGAAGCCTGAGTTGCAGATCATCGATCTCATATGCACTCTTTTCTTCTCTCTGATTGTATTAGGGACGACAATTAGGATGCTGAGAACCATTCTGGAAGTGTTGATGGAAAGCACACCAAGGGAGATTGATCCTGGGAGGCTGCAGCAGGAGTTGTGTCAGATGAAAGAGGTAGACGCTGTCCATGAGTTGCACATATGGGCCATCACTGTGGGTAAGATTCTATTGGCATGCCATGTGAAGATAAAACCAGAGGAAGATGCTGACATGGTTCTAGACAAAGTGATCGGCCACATTCAAAGAGAATACAACATCAGCCATGTAACCATTCAGATTGAGCGATGAATGACATATACATAGTGATCATGGTGAGGCTGATAATGGTTCTGCTGGCTTTATTTGCAGAGGAAAAGTTATCTGCTGTTTATCTTTTCTCTTCAATTGGCTTTATGAGATGATTCTAGGTCTCTACATGTTTTGCATCTGTTATGAAACCAGCGGTTGCTGTTCAGCAGTAAGATTGTGTTAAATGCAGAGATAACTTGAGATCTAAAGCTCTCCAATGAAAAATTTCTTTTGTTTGTGAACACTTGAATTCAATGCATTGCTTTCAGATAAGGCAACATCTGAGGCTAGTCTGAGCACTCTCCCTTCTGAGCAATTGAATGTGATATGATTGCTGATTTCGACACTCTTTTGGGCATGCTGAAATTTTGAGATTTTGCAATTCCATTTTCATGGGCTCCTAGAGCTTGAGCTTGGGACCAACCAACCGTGAAAAGAAAAAAACGCCTACTGAGTTAGGGAATGGGAGATGTTGTGCATGTGATATCTGATGTTCAAGCTGATGGCGTCAGGCACCTTGATGAATGTGTTGATCTTGTGCTTTTAATTTGTAAGCTCATTTATAGTATCAACACCACCTAAGCGTTGACTTCTTTAACTTCATCTGGCGTTAATATAAGCTAAGTTTTATCTTACCTGCTCTAAATACTTTGCAATATTTTTTGAGTACCAAGTTGTTTACACACAACTATTTACTGTGAGAATATCAATTCATCCCACTACTAATTTTGTATAATTTATACAGATTCATTGATGGACCAAAACCATGTCCAGAAAAATTTATCATGCAAAATGAGAAGTTCCCAATTCAAAGTTTGCTAAATGACAATGCCAAGACCAACTTCTCCTTAGTTGTCTTATTTTCTCTATAATCGAACATGTTCATACGCAGGTTGTTGGTTTAAAAACATCATACAAGGTTTAGAAAGCCCTGAGAGAAACCTATGTTTCCCACTAAGGGAGAAAAATATTGATGATCTTTTTCAAAAAGCCAAATTCATCTCCCACCAATTGGCCATGGTAGGCAAGCTTGTTTTAGATAAAGATTCCATTTTGCTTATTTTACAGGTCCTTCCTTCTGAGCATGTTGCTTTCAGAGTGTATGTCTACTCGTTTAAATCCTATTTTCATAAATTAACTTTACAATATGCTTGTATCAGATGAAGCAATGTTGCCCTTGAAGCAAATTTCAATTAGTGTTACAATAAATTTTTTAACAACAACCTTGGTTGAGGTCGTGGCAGAAATGTTTAGCAAGGTGGTTATTTTAGAGGTCGAGGTCGAGATCAAGGTCGTAGGCACCAAGGAGATCAATTTTATAATCAATAGAACACACCAAGTGTTACTTGTCAATACTCTAAAAAAATGAATCACACAGATCATCATTGTCGCCTTATTTAAAGAGAGATATCTTCAGAATGGTCGCCCATGACCTATCGCGCATCTACATCAAATTATTCAAGTGAAGGCTAGTTTCTAAATTCTGGTGCCTCCCACCATATGATGCCAAATTTGAATTCATTATCCCTTTATTTTAACTATCAAGGTAGTGATACAATAAAAGTCAGTAATGAGACAAGTTTGCTTAATTCTCATATTGGTGATTCTATCTTATCTCATGCTGAAAATAAATTTGCTTTACAAAATATATTACATTTTCTTAAATTAGAAAGCCATTATTATCTGTTCAAAGATTTACTTAAGATAACATTGTTATTTCTGAGTTTCACCCGTATCATTATTGTGTTAAGGATTCGGTAACGGGAAAAGAAATACTACAAGAATGACCATGAAGGGATTATTCCATGTCAACCTCAATCCTAGTTAGTAAAGAAGCACATGTTAGAGTGAGAACGACTACTTCCTAGCGGCATTGTTTGTTAGGACACCCAACATTAAAAATTGTTCAACAATTTATTGATAAATTTAACTTACCATACATTAATCAAGTTGATTTCAAAGTGTGTGAAGCTTGTTGAAAAGAAAAACACTATAAACTTTCTTTTTACTAATAATATGCATGAGATCTCTAATGCATTAAATTTGATATTTGCTGATGTGTGGGGCATGGCCTAATTTTTGGTACTGAAGGATTTTGAAATTATTTTAATTTTGTAGATAGTTATTCACAATTTACTTGGATATTTTTTTTATGAAAAATAAATCTGATGTGGCCATCATATTTCAAAAGTTTAAAGCACATGTTGAAAACATTATTGGCACAAAAATCAAGTTTTTACAAACTAATGGTGGGGCAAAGTTTAAAGCTCTAGATTTGTTTCTTAAAGATTCTAGGATTGGACATCACATTTCATGTCCTCATACACGAGCAAAATGGATCACTTGAGTGCAAACATTGACACATTGTCAAAACCAACCTCTCTCTCATGTTTCATGCCCATATTTCCACCCAATTTTGGCTGCACACTTTTTCTACCTCAGTCTATTAGATAAATTGATTACAGACAACCAATGTTGGTCTCAAGTCTCCTCTTGAAGTCTTATTCAGTCAAGCACCAAATTACAAGTTTTTAATTTTTTTTTATGTGCCTATTATCTATACCTAAAATCCTGTCGGTCTCACAAATTAAGATTACAAATATGCTAGTCATATTTTTCTAGGATATAGTCCTCATCACCATGACTATCATTGCCTAAATCTTATCAACCAAAAAGTCCTTGTCTCCCGTTATGTTATTTTTTATGAAGAGTCATTTCCCTTTCAGAATTTATAGCCTATGACTCAACCTAACTAACCCACTTATAACCAAGAGTCCTTTTCTTGTTCCCATTACCGCTACCCCACCTTCCCTTTGAGAGTCCAACATCTCTCCTGCTTCGCTTGAAGTCTCTAATCTATCTCCTATCAACCCTAGTGCATCTATGACTCCTCTCTTAGATGACGTAGAGACCACACCCTTGTTGTCATCTATCCTATTTGACCCCCCTCCTCTTCTTCTACGAATACATCATATGATTACTTGTGTACATGATGGAACTCTTAAGCCCAAGTAGTTCCAAGCCACCAAACATTCTCTTCCCATTGCCCTCCTTACTAAATTATTTATGCAAATTAAATTTAACGCCTTTCTCAAAAATAAGACTTGGACTCTTGTCCCTGCTGATCCATCTCAAAATCTCATTGGATGCAACTTCAGTTGAGAGATATAAAGTCTGCCTTGTTGCAAATGAATTTCATTAGGAAGAAGAAATTGACTACTTTAAAATATTTAATCCTATTGTCAATCTGCCTAAAATTCGAGTTGTTCTCTCTGTGACCCTCAGTCAACAATGGCATGTCCACCAGCTTGATGTTCACAATGCCTTTCTTCATGGGTCTATTAGTGAAGATGTGTTTATGGAGTAGCCACTTGGTTTTTGTGATACTCATTTTCCACACCATGTTTGTAAGATCAACAAGCTCTTTGTGGCCTCAAACAGCCCCCCTCAGGCATAGTATCACCATCTCAGTAATGCCTTATGAAGAATGGTTTTGTTGAAACTCGGATTGATGCTTCCCTCTTTATCTTGCGCAAACCATATTTAACTACTTACATCCGTGTGTTTGTTGATGATATTCTTGTAACAAGTAGCTCCTCTTTATTTATTTTGTTTTTTATTTAGTGCCTTAGTTAGAGTTTTGCATTAAGGATCTTTGGCCCCTACACTATTTTCTAGGCACTGAAGCAGTTCACACATCCGATGGTCTCCTACTATTATGGTGAAAATATATTATTGATATTCTGCATAAGACATCTATGCTCACCGCTAAGCCAAATAGCACCTCTATGGCTCCCTCTACACATTTAACTTTGGATGGACCTTCCTTCCATGATCCCACTGTTTACTGCAGTGTGATGGGTGCTCTACAATATGTGACTCTGACTTGTCCTGATATCGCCTTTCCAGTAAATAAGGTTTGCCAATCTATGCATCAACCAACTGTTGATCGTTGAAGTGTTGTAAAGCGTATTCTACGATATCTTAAAGAGATCATTCACTATGGACTACTGATTAAACCATCCAAATATGTCTCTCTTTGTCTCTATTTTCTTAGATGCTGACTGTGTTGGTTCCCTAGATGACAAAAATTCCATATTCGGATATGCATTTTTTCTTTGTCCCAACATTATCTCTTGGAGTTCTAAGAAACATGTTGTCGCTTGTTCTAGCATTAAAGTAGAGTACCGAGTCATAGCCAATGCTGCTACCAAAATCTCTTGAGTCCATGCTCTATTTTTGTCACTTATCTTGTAGCCAATCTGGTCCTTTATAGTCGTAGTAAGCACATTGAAATTAATATGCATTTTATTCAGGACCATGTAACCAAAGGTAGACTTAAAGTGTCTCATATACCTTCATCAGACCAACTTGCTGATGTTCTCACTAAAGTGCTTCCAGTCTCACGGTTCCAAGCCCTATGATCAAAACTCAATGTTCATCCCAGACCATTATGTTTGCGGAGGATGTTAGAGTGCCCAATCCAAGATCCAAATCTATACAGTCCCCATAGACAATTAAATGAAGATCACTCCAACAAGGAGTCGGCCAAAGTTTAGTCTACCAAGAAGTCTAACAAAGCAAAAGTCCAAGATCAAGAAGGAGATTACCTTAAAGAAGGAGTCCACACATTGGACCATCCTAGAGAATGTTCCAATGGGACTTGTATATCTCAAAGAGAGTCCTTTAAGGACTCTTCAGAAAATACCTTATATAAAAGTCTTATTGTAAAACGTGTGGGCCATAATGGCCATCCATGTATATAAATAAATCAATGGAGAAAGATCCCTCATCGTGTGAGTGTTGAGGTGAGGGATATCGTGGATGTAAGATCCATTAGATTTGAACCACATTAAAAAATGTGTGTTGATTTGTGATTGTGTTTTGTGTGCTTTCAATTTATAAGTTAGACTCTTTATAGATTGGGTATGTGACTTCTCATGCCGCTTCAAACATGCACCATCCTGATGTTATATGGATACATAGTTTGAATAAAATGTTAAGATATTTTCAAACTCTACTGGTTGTGAATACACCCTACTATTTCTTAATTTCTACCTCAACTTTCTCCATCAAGGAAATCTCAATAAAAAATTCAATGCAAATTTAAGCAAACAAAACTTGCTCGAAGACTTCGCATAGGAATCAACATCGATAAGCTTACCACCTAAATACTTAGCCACACCCATAAAAAACTAGTTTCCCATAGTTCTAAGTAAAATGACAAAGTTGAACACACACACACACACACACACACACACACACACACACACACACACACACAAGGAAACACAATTTAACGTGGTTTGACAATGGGATTTGCCTACATCCATGGTGAATAGCTCTCCCTTTATTCACATGAGAGCTTGATATTCATTATATTTATAATAGTACAAGTCCTCATGAGGAGGAGTTTTCTTGGGATACAAGTCCACATTTTGGGAGACTCTTGAACTTTGATAGAGTTTCCTTCTCAGATATATCCTCCTTGTTGGTCGATTTGCCTTGAATCCCTTCTTTCTTGTTTTCCTTTTCTTGAACTTCTTCAGTCACCTTCCTCATTAGGTATTGTCGATATTTTTGGCAACTCTCTCTTTTTGCTTAACATAGGCTCTTTCTGCTAACATGGGATATTGAATTAGACCCAACACGCTGGATACGAATCTTGGTCCAACCAAACCATGTGCTCTAACATCCCCCTCAAGTTCAATGGGGGTAGGAAGCATGTTAAACTTGTGATAGAGCAACTGATGTCGAGGTGAAGGAAGCAGTTTAGTAAGAACATCAGCGAGTTAATCCAAATATGAGATATACTTGATAGAATGTTCCCATTTGAAAATTTTATCTCTCACAAAGTGAAGATCAATTTCAATATGCTTGCTTTAATTTTGAAAGACTAGATGAGTGGCTAGATAGAAAGCACCAATAATGTTACACCATAAAGTAGGAACCTAAACACACATCACTCTCAGCTCTTTTAAGAGAAATAAAATCCAAGTCAATTCAGTTGTTTGATTGACAATAGCCCTATACTCAGACTCTATACTGGATTGAGATACAGTGGACTACTTTTTAGAGATTCAAGAAATCAAACTGGATAAAAAAAAGATAGCATAGCTATCAATGGATCTGCGATCATCAAAACACTCTTCTCAGTCTGCATTTGAATATGCTAAGAGAATATGATTTGCAATTGGCTTTAAGAGAAACCCATGGTGAAGTGTGCCTTTCAAATATCAAGATTCACTTATTCGTTTCATGATTGCCCAATGGGTGTTAGTGGAAGAATATATAAACTAACAAAGTTTGTTGATTACGAAAGAAATATTCAGCCGAGTGAGAGTGGCATATTACAGGGTACCAACAATATTCTTGTACAAGGTAGGATTACTAAGTTTTGATCCCGAGCTCGTAAATAGTAGAGGAGATAGAGCCATGGGTGCACATACCAGTTTGGCTCCTTGCATGAACACCTTCATGAGCAAGTCTAAGATGTATTTCCTTTGAGATAATACCAAACTGTGTTTACTGAAACTTGCCTCTATTCCCAAGAAAAAATGGAGAGGGCCAAGATCTGTAAAAACAAACTCATCACTGAGTTTTCTAATTAACTATTACACCAATCTAGATGAACTATCTATGATGATGATATCATCTATATAAATGAGAACAAAAATGATGTCTTGACCACTTTTCAATATAAATAAAGAAGTGTCTATCTTAGCACCACTAAACCCAAGGGTTTGAAGGAAGGACTCAATCGAGCAAACTAGGCTCTAGGGGCTTGCTTTAGGTCGTACATGGCCCTTTGAAGTTTCTGCACATATTTGGGATATTAAGGATTTTCGAACCCAAGAGGCTAGTTCATATACATATCTTCTGACAAATATCCATGTAAAAAAGGATTTTAGACATCCAACTATCGAACAACCCATCTATGTTTAACAACAAGAGATATAATCAATCTACTAATCACATGTTTTATAACATAGCTAAAAGTTTCAAAATAATCCAAGCCCTCTTGTTGGCTATATCCTTTTGCCACAAAATGAGCCTTATAACACTCCAAAGACCTATTTGCTCATCTTTTGATTTTGAAGATCCACTTACAACCAATATGTGGAGCTTCACTAGCAGGCACCAGAGTTCATATCTTATTTTAGAGAAGTGCATCATATTCTTTTTGCATAGTATCATGCTAGTTCTTGTCCTAAAAGGCCTTTTTGAAAGACATTGGTTCATGGTTTTGGAGAAAAATAGTGAGAAGAGTTGTACGAATATGATAGTTTGTGGCTTGGAAAACTTTGGGTTTTAATGTTTTATCTTGAGAACGAGTGATCATATAGTGGGTTCGGGTTAGAGCAACACTAACAATAGGAATTGGTTTAGAACTTTAGTTTAGGAGATTTTGTTCTATAAGACCAGTTACGATAACATGAGAGGAACTCGTTGGGCTTGACTCCTTACTTGGTGGCATAAGTGGCGGACTTTGTTCTTGGGAGGATCTACTAGAATGTTTTTGTTTGAGGTCATCAGAGGGGTGGTGATGACAACATGAAGTTGAGCTTGAATTGGTTTGGACAGGGGTTGAACTTGACCTTTGAAAGGAAAACAATTTTCATAAAAAATAACATTGCATGATGTAAACATTTTTTCAGAGTTTAAACTAAGACAATAGTACCTATGGTGCTGCGAGGAATAACCCATAAAAACACATTTTTCATATATGCAATATATCCTTCAAAATTATACCATGACAAAATTGAGATGAACCAATGTGATCAATTTTCAAACATAAACCATCTCCAATTTTAACTAAATTGGTGCCTTGATATTCATTGTGAATAGATAAATTGTTGATATCATTGGTGACATGATGAGTAGCTCTACTATTAGGGTACCAACTTTCTTCACTATACCCAGAGGCATCAGAGTGAGGAGCAACATGAAGAGTCGTGGGAGGAGCCAATTTGCCTTGAGTCATGTTGGAGATTTGGTAACACCCGCGAGCCGTGTGACCTGGTTTGCCACAATATTGGCACACAACCCTTGGTCTCTCACCTTGATTAGGATTATTGTTGAACCTTCCACTTGACCTATCTCTTTCCTGATTATTTCCATGACCAAGTTGTCTGAACATGAGATTAGTTGTTGGAACGACTGTTTCTATGAGACCCTCATTAATGTCTTTAATGCAAGCTTCATGAACCAAAAAGAGACTACACAACTCGTCAAGAGTGATGGTTTTTTTTAAGTTTCTATGAATGTTTTAAAGGCCATATATTCATTTGAGAGGCCTCTCAATATTTGAAGAATCATATCTTCTTCATTAACGAGTTTAAATGCAACTGCCAATTGATGGACAATAACTCTTACTTGCTTAAAGTATCCATCTATCATTTTGTTGCCTTTTTTGAGATCCTTTAACTATGACCTTAGTTGCATGATGTGGGATCATGTGTGTGTAGCATACAATCATTTCAATGCAATCCACATGACATAGACTGAATGCAAACCGACTATCTGAGTGTGAATTATCTCAAACAATGATAATATGATCCAACTCAAGATGATTGATCATATTTCAACCACTCTACATAAGTTGGGTTTAGATAAAACAAGTAGGAGGTGCAGTCTTGTTGCCGTTAATGTATCCCATGAGCCCATATATATAAAATTAGTATGAATTGAAATTCCTAGATAAGATAATTCTTTGAGGTCAGTTTGATGGCCAGATAATGATACATATTAATGGACATGGATGAAAATGAAAGGTTGGAGATCATACCTGACATAGATGCAGTGGTCGATTGTTGAACTCGAACTGTGCTTCATAGTAGAACACTCACATAAAAGACATACTCGGTAATGGTAGCTCTGATACCATAAAATGACATAGTGAAACACTCACACACAAGTAGGGGTGGGCAACAGGCCAGGCGGCCCCATGGGCCAAGCTAACCTGGCCTGCCATGGGCTATATTTGGGCCAAGGTTTTAGGCCCGGGTCTGTTATATACGTGGGCCGCCTATGGGCTACCAGGCTGGCCCGATGGGCCTGAGTTATTTAATAAATTTTTATTAATATAAAAATAAAAAATTAACTATTGCATTGTAACTTGGTAACTATTACTATATTACTTACATTAATTTTATAAAAACTAGAAAGATAATTAATTGGGTGCATGAGAAGTTAAAAACTTGTTGATTGGAGAAGTTAAAAACTTGTTGATTATTACTATTTACAAATGGATTTGGGTCAGGCTATTCCATACCTGACCTACTTCACATTGGCCCATTGGGCCAATGGGTTGCTCTTCAATTCCAAGACCATTAAGAATTGGGCCAAACCCAGCCCATTAGTAAACCGGCCGAGCCATCTTTGAGCTGGGCCACACTTAAAGCCTGGCAAGCCAAGCTCTAAATGGGCCTGGTGCCCACCCCCTTTTTTTTTGAAAGGCAAGTTAGGGTTAGGCAGACCCCTACCAATTTTATTCACTCCATAAATGGTATTACAAAATCATATATCTCCCCCTTTGAGGAACCAGTATGGAGTGATCCTTCCAAGATTTTTGGATTCTCCCTTTCGCCATTTTAGCTACGTATTTTACTATATAATTAGAGTTACATTAAGGTTTTTATACTAACCCTATCAAAACTGTGCAAAATGGTCCTCAACTCATGGGAACCATCTTGTCCCTGGTGTCTCCCTTCCAAATATCTGGTGAGACTAGAAGCAAGGTCTATATGCACAATCTCTATTATAATTTTAGACCTAGGTTAAGATAATTTCAAAATGTCCAGCCACCCACACCACTCTTTGTTCCCCATGGGACCCGGCTTAGAGTGACAACCCGCATTGACGTAAAATTCAGAATGAGATCGAATGGTGTACCCATATCACCATTTTAAATAATGGATCCCGTAAACGCTGGCCTGAATCCTACCCGACTTTAGTGGGAACCAACATTCCAACCTTCGCCATCTTATCAATATTGGGTCATCCATGCATGTTCTTTAAAATGTACAGAACATGTTCTCTAAGGACCTGAAGACCTTTCTTCTTAAGGGTTGTCATATTTATCCTTACTTCCTCAAAAATCTATTGATTTTGAAGTTTCCAAATGATCCATACCATTACCTGGAGAATGATCTTTCCCAGTTTGATCGAATATGTTTGCATTTAAACTTGATAGCAAGCCATGTATGTATATCACTGTTGAGGTTCCCCATTGAACGCCATCTGACTCCATATAAATTTGCAGCCTACTTTCACAAGTCAACTGCAACCGAACATCCAACAAACAAGTGATCAGAATCTTCGCAAGCCATCTCGCAAAGCTCGCAGCAGCTCAAGAGATGGAAGACCTGCCCATGGAGTTTATCCTGAGTGAGCAAGGGGTCCTTCATGGCCCATCATAGTGTGATGGCTGTCCTAGGAAAAGCTTTCTTCACCCACACATACTTGAATATTTGATTCTTATGTCCATGCTCCCTAGTTACCTCCCAAGCTGATTTGACAGAGAACTCTCTTGACGGTAACCACCTGAGGCAATCAAGGCTACTTGGAGACCAATGTTGCTCATTAACAACTTCTTTTATCTATTCCAGAATGCAAAGTGTTGATTTCAAATAACAACAATTTGGGACTTGACTTCTATCGATTTGCTCCTGAACTTTGATGGCTCTCAGGCTATGATACATGACCTTCTTTATAGTTGGAGGGAGGAGGTTCACAAGAGGGCCTTTAGACACCAAGGGCCAAACCAAAATTAGACCAAATCCCCTTCTCCAATCTTCCATCTGATATGCTCCAGAATGATTGTGGCCCTATGTTTGACTCCTTTTCACCTAATAGAGCCTTTTCTATTGTGCTTAGAGACCCATAGAGATTCCTCTTTTAAGTATTTGGCATCAATTAAGTGCACCCATGGATTGTCCACTTTTCTTGCAATCTTCCAAGCTAATTTAACAAGACACGCCATATTCATTTCTTTTAGGTTGCGGATGACAAGGTCCCCCTTTCTCATAGGGCCTACAAATCTTTTCCCAACACATGAGGTGAACATGTTTCTTTGAAGCTGCATCTTGCCATAAAAAATTGCAAATAATAGTCTTTATGGACTTCATTATGTTCAAAGGAAGTAGAAAAGATCCCATCCGGAGAAAAAACTAAGACTGAAGAACTGACTCTATTAGTATCACTCTAGCCGCCATCGAGAGTTGTTTTCCATTTCATATTCCTAGCTTGGCCTGAAACTTAGAGATGAGAGGCTCACATGTGTTCGTAACGTGTCCTTTAAACAGTGGCAAGCCCAAATAAGGAAGGGGGAGCTCTTTGATTTTCCAACCACTCCAATTGAAAATGGTGTTTGCTTTGTTATGAGATAGGTTACAAGAGACTAAAATAGTTTTTTCTTTGCTTATTTGGAGGCCAAGTAACTCCTCAAAGGAGCTCATGATTTCCAAAAAGCTTGGAATAGATTGTTTATAATCTCACATGAAGAAAACTGCGTCATGTGAATAAAGTGAGTGGTGTCATATGAAATCTTTGATAGATATAGGAAGGATGAGCCCCTTAGATACTGAAAGATTAAGATGCCTCGTAAGTTTCTCCATCACTGGTAAGACGAGATAGGGAGAGATTGGATCCCCTTGCCTAATCCCTCCACTTCCCCAAAATTGCTTACTGGTCTCTCCATTTTTTATCATTGCATAGGAAGTTATTCTCACACATGTCATGATCTTCATAGACCATCTCCTATCAAAGCCAAAGAATTCTAGGGCATTTTCCAAAAAAATCCCAGTCAATCCTATCATAAGCTTTCACGAGATCCATTTTGAAGATCGCTTATTAACATTAAGTCTACCAACTCATCAGCCAAAAGAACACTTTCTTGAATACTCCTAGGAAGGCGTGTTGTTTGAGACCGATGATTTGATTCAATATCTCACTCATTTTGAAGATCGGATCGAGGACAAAACTTCAAGTTTCCAAGGCTGGTCTGGTCTCCATGGATTCCTAATCAGCGTTCTCCCTGCAACCTTCCAGACGCCTCCCTTACGAATCTGGTCTCCATGATCCAGATCCTCCCGATTCTTGAAGTGAATAAGAGTGTCTTTTTTGCCATGGACACCAGGCCAGACGTCATCATCCATAGCCTCACGGCTTGCCATCCCACCAGGTCGACAGAATTTACGATGCCAGACTTGAAATCTGTAAACATCCATGTTATATGACTTAAGAGAGAGAGAGAGAGACAAACCCAAAGAAGATCAACATTACCACTCATGAAGATCAACAAAAGGTTGAACCCATGAACCGAGCAAGATAGAAAACAAAAATAAAATATAGAAAAATAAAAAACTAAAGAAAAAGAAACTAAGACAACAAAGCCAAGCTCAACCAGGATCCGCTGGATTAGAAGGAACCACCGATGAGTCAACGTTGTTGGAGAGGTCTCAAAGATGCATACTTAGAATCGTCAATCAGGATTATATATATATATATATATATATATATATATATATATATATAGAGAGAGAGAGAGAGAGAGAGAGAGAGAGAGAGAGAGAGTTAAGTGAATGTTGAGAGAGTATACTCTTTTGATTCTACCCGCTGTAGTGCAACTGTTGTAAACTTGGTTAAGACACGTATTGAAACTTCAAACAGTTGGTCCAGCCTTAGAGAGGTGATAGATGTGCAGCATGACTAATACCAGTTCTTCAAAGATGTTAGAGCTATGATTTTTTTTTCTTTTTTTAATGACAGGAGAAACTATCGCTTTTGTTTGGGCATCCTATCACAGACTGAGAGGCGTCATGTTAACTGTGACCCTGTTTTGGTGCATGCTGTGTAAAACTCTGCGGGTACTATAATTTCACATGAGAGTTCAAGCCGAGCTTAGGCTGGCTGGAAGTCAGCTTGTAAAAAGCTGGCTGTTCAAGCGAGGCTTGATAAAGCTCTACGAGTATTGAAGTACGCTCCTTCTGTCATAGTCACATGTTGGTTTTTGAGTTTCCGGCAAGGGACATGCTCCCCGAGTAATGAATTTTCAGTTTCTTTCATCTTAAAAGCCTTAAGACATCCCACCATGCCAGGTGCACAGAGCCCTTATGGGTGTTGAGAGAGAGAGAGAGAGAGAGAGAGAGAGAGAGAGAGAGAGAGAGAGAGAGACCTTGGATTTGTATGCCGACCACCATCAAACTACTGCCAGAACAGCTCAAAGAGACTGTCTTTTTTGCCAGACACTGCAATTATAAAGCCTTGTATGTATTCATGCCTACTCTGCTCTCAATAATTATGCTGTTTGGCAAAATTCTGTGTTGCACAGAAACACCAACTCAGATTAATAAATGCCAATCTGAAGGCCAAACAGAAAAAAACATCTATCATTTCCTTCTTATTCACCTTTTGCATCTCCAATGGAGGGGCTCATTAATTGTGATATCGGCCTTCTGTGTCACATTGCCATGCATAAGAAGGAAACTACGTGGCTAGAGAGAGAGAGGGTACGGCTCGGTTCAGATCATTTTTGACCAATAAAATGTTAATCTTTATGTTTTAATATTTAGACATTTTTATTAAGCTGAGTGTAGAGGAACTTCAATGGTTTTACCAACCAAAAGTCTGGTAATGTGCGGTCAGTGATGGATTTTTTTCCCTTTGCATTACAAAAAAAAAGTTTCAAGTATACAAAACAGTAATTGTGTGTTCTCCCCGAAACACAAATTTATGTGTTCCTGTGTGTACAGAGGAATATCTTGGGACCCACAATAATTCATATGCCAATGTTGCTCACGATGACTTTATAATAAAATAACATATAAAAAAAGTAGATATGCTTTTGACGGAAATGTCCTCCCATAAGATAGATATGCGTTGGATGAAAATGTCCTCCCACTCCCCGTAAATAGATTTGCACGTTTCGCCTTTGTTTTTAGCTTGTGTTACAACACATGGCTGCCTTCTCGTTCATGCCTGATGAGTTGTGGAGCCTGATTCATAGTTTTTTTTTTGCTCATGTTTGAGCCTCGATTTTTTATGGATCAGATCCAAGTTATTTAGATTTAGGGTTGTTTACCTTACCTTGTATAAATTCTTTCTTTTCTTTCTCTCTTGTAACTGTTGAAAAGAGCAATAAGATTTATCTCTGAGCGATCGTGGTTTTTTTATTCTCTCTATATTGAAAAAAGCGATTTACAGTAGAAATCAAATCAGAAAGTAATGATTTACAAAAGAAATCAGATCAAAGAGTAGCGATTTATAATAGAAATCAGATAAGAGAGTAACAATTTACAGTAGAAATCAGATAAGAAAGTAGCGATTTATAGTAGAAATCAGATAAGAGATTGGCGTTTTACAGTAGAAATCAAATAAGAGAGTAATGATTTACAGTAGAAATCAGATAAGAGAGTACTGATTTACATTGAAAATCAAATAAGAGAGTAGCGATTTACAGTAGAAATCAGATAAGAGAGTAGCGATTTACAGTAGAAATCAAATCAGAGAGTAGAGATTTACAGACTGATTTGATTTTTATTGTAAATCGCTACTCTCTGAATTGATTTCTATTGTAAATTGCTACTCTCTTATCTGATTTCTACTGTAAATCGCTACTCTCTGATTTGATTTTCACTGTAAATCGCTACTCTCTTATATGATTTCTACTGTAAATCGTTACTCTCTTATCTGATTTCTATTTTAAATCGCTACTCTCTGAATTGATTTCTACTGTAAATCGCTACTCGCTTATCTGATTTCTATTATAAATCGCTACTCTCTAAATTGATTTCTACTGTAAATCGCTATTCTCTTATCTAATTTCTATTATAAATCGCTACTCTACTCAGTTTAACGTTGCCACCATTATCTTTGTTGTAAATCGTTATTCTCTGTCTACTCAGTTTGACGCTTGCACCCTAGTATCATGATAAACAATAAACAGAATGCTGATTTTTCTAATAGTTCAACTATTTCTCATGAATAGATGATGACAAAGGGTGCTTCAGCGATAATAGATGACGACGATGGCAAAGGGTGCTCTGACGACAGCAGACGATGACAAATGGTGCTCCGACGATAGCAGAAAGTGACAAAGGGTGCTCCAGCGATAATAGACGACGACGATGGAAAAGAGTGCTCCGACGACAGCAGACGACGACAAATGATGCTTCGACAATAGTAGAAAGCGACAAAGGGTGCTTCGACGACAGCAGACGATGACAAATGATGCATTGTCAATCAGAGCTCCTATTACAGCAGATGATGCATCGTCAAAGGGTGATCAAGAACGTTTATGGCAACATATTGCGAGAAGCTCCTATTAAAGCAAAGGAGTTTACACTTTAGGGCGAAAATGATGATGATTTTAACCCTTTCTGGCGGGAGGATATTTTTGTCATTTCTTTGAAACATCATTTTATAATGCTAATGGCGGGAAAGGGTACTTAAGTCTTTCCAAACATACCAAACTCCGATGCTAAGTGATGTTGACACACACGGGAAAACAAGCCTCATCTGATTACATACGTGGTGCTCATTCAGACCAGAGAACATGCACCTGCGTGTTCCGGGAAGGAACATATAACCTGCTTCGATATTTTTTATGCACTGTCCAGTCTCGATTGATCACTATAAGGACCAATGTCTTTATGGACCCTTTAATTAGGGATGTAAACAGATTGGATTAAGGTCAGATGGATGCCGAGACAGATTTGCACTTGGAAGCATAGAGCCCATATGTAACATGGATCCAATTGGATTATATATCCTAATAGATCCGATGTATTCATATAGTCGGGCTGAATCTTTTCAGACTTTGATCAGTCCGACTTGGATTCAGAATTGAATTACTCAGATGCTAGAATGCAACAACTGGATCCACGCCCTATTAACATTTGGGTGTGCTTTTGCTTATCGATTCAAAGTAAATGCACTTGGACTCAGTTGGATATCCAACCCGACCAAACATTTTACATCCCTACATTTAGTCTGGGCTTGACCTCGGGTCTGGTAATAATGTACACTTTCACTGCACCATGATGCAAAAGAGACCTGTTTGATGTACCATCAGACCTTGTGCAGGTTGACTTAGTCCATGATGGCTTCACACACACACACATGACCTGACCAGTAGCGGATCCAGGGTCAGGGTTTGGTTACAAAGAAGGGGGTCCAATTAACTATCCAGGTAGGACCCATGAGGTCGGATTATTTAATGGGTCATGTATGGTTTATGAAAATTTATACCAAACATAGTTCCTACCCAACTTTCGATTAAGATCAGAACACTTTCAATATAAAAAACTTACAAATATTATTTTACCGGGTATGGACTGGGTCTGATTTATGTATTTTTTATCACATTGGGTATGAGTTTTCTTTTGAAAAATTATGAGTCCCAAGCTTCCAACTCGAGTCAACCAAAATAACCCATCCAAATTGGACCCACACCCAAAACACTCAACCCCATATCCAAAAGTACTCTTAGGACAAAGCATTGGGAATGATGAGAGATAACGACCCCACCAACCATGGTAAAAACTAAAAAGACAATGAGTCAGTAAACAAGGTAAAACTTGCAAAAAAAGTAAAACAGAAGGACCACACTGAAGTCCATAAGTGCACTGTTCCTAGGGTTAGGAGGTAAAATATTTGCTTTACCACGTTTGGTAAACCTTGTCCTTTGCAATGGCGGGGAATAGGATCAAACTGTTACTTGGCTCGGGAATAGGATCAAACTGTTACTTGGCTCTAAGGATGTCAACAGGTCGGGTTTGGTTCAGTCCCAGGTGGAATCAGACTTGGCTCTAAATTTCGGGTATGGTATCAGGTCCAGACTCGGGTCTAATCAGACACACCATAAGAGAAATCATACCTAGACCCGATCAAAACTACATGAACCAGACCCGGGTCATACCTTGTAAAATAATAATTTTTATCATTTTCATATTAAAAAATTATGTGTCTTAATCGGGTTGCGCCCGAGTCTGGTATAAAATTTCACAAACTATACCCGGATCAATGCATTAATGGTATCTTCAGGTCCGGACCCGAGTTTTAATCAGGTCTTCTTATTTATCACCATACCCGAACCCTAGAGGGTTTGGTACGGGTCTGGTCTGGTTAAACCCGACCCGTTGACACCCCTACTTGTTCCCCCTCATGCCTCTAGATTGGTAAATAAATCCAAAATGGTTTTTACCTTGGGTAAATAAAGTATTACCGTGATGGGAAAGTTGGGGAATGGGACACACCCCGGTCTGGGATGGTGGGGTGGGTTAGCAGGCATGGGGGTGTCGTGACGCAATGTGTGGAGCAGGTAGGCTCTACCGTACAGGGTGTGATTGCGTCGGTCAATGGGCAGGGAGGGACCAAGGGAGTGGATTCGATACGGTATTGGGGCTAATTGGTACTATCGATCACCAGTTGTAACTTGTACGGTCAACGTGGCTGAGTTGAGAGGGAGGGCCCACATTTCCTTTTTTCCAATGTCAAACCGATGTTGGCGGCCTTTTTTTATTTTTGGTTTATTTTGTGTGCTAGGGCCTGAGATGATCATCTACGTGCTCCTCGCTTACCTGTTTGGATGGTGTGGACATCATGCTTGACTTGACCTAGCATTTGGTGTGCCTGTGGATGCTCCCTAGGCTGGTTTGACCAACTAGACCTAGTGTAGGGTTGGTAATCGAACTGAGCTACTCGTGACTCTGCTCGGCTTGGTTTGTCATGAGCTCGTCGTGATCGGTTCGTATAACTGGTGAGCTGAGTCACGAGCAGCTCATTTAGCTTAAACGAGTCAAGCCCAAACACAGGGTGTTCGGCTTGGCTTTAGTGAGCTTTTATATATATATATATACACCTGTCCTCACGAACGGAACGGGGTTACTGAAAGAAAATCCAACAGGCTTCAAATACTTGAAAAGGGTAAAACAAAAAAAAAAGTGTTGCCTTCACTAGATCTTCGTGAGTCCAAAGACGTATAGAAACCGGTTGGCACCCATACAACGGTGGAGTTTTGATCCGGTGCCTTCATCTCAGCACCTTCTGTACAACCACCATGCTGGCCATGCGGGCGACATAGTGACAAACATTTTTATAGGCAATTTTTTGTTTTTAAAAAACTCGTGATCAGAAATTGAAAAAAAATACATAAATCTCGTATTTTTTTGGCAAAATCTTGGCAATAAAAAAAGTAATTAAAAATATATAAAATATTTACTATAAGAAAATATTAATGAAAATTATTTAAAAATAAAAATACATGATTTTTTCATGATAAATAGCCATTTAAAATGTAAATATCTCGTTTACATCATGGTGTTTATGTTTTTTCATAAATCTCGTGATATTTTGTAAATCTGGCAATTACCGTTTTAAACTTTCAGGCAATTTCTGGTGATATTATCGCAAGATTTTCATAAATCTCGCGATATGTCACACTGGCGGGGGATCCCACGGTGGTATGATGATGATGATGCCATTATTATTTCAATGCAACTTAAGGTTAATCCAACATTAAATCGAGGGGATTAGAGATAGAGGCTTTTTGATTAAATGTGGCAAATGATTGCATTCATTTGGAAAATGTGAAAAAATGTGGTGGTGCATTCAATAAGACAAAATATTTGGTAGGATTTGAAAATTAGCTTTCTCTCTTCCCCTGTTTTAAGGTTTGGATTTGTAGTACTGTAGGGGTTCAGGGTTCTGACCCTGCGGGTAAAGCTGGGGCCAGGGGTCCATGATGGACCCTTCATGTAGGACAATGATGACGTAGCGCAGGGGAATGGCCAATGGCAGAGGGCACCCATCCCTCCCCCAGTTGAGGCAGGCACCCTTTTTGGTTTTCCACCATAGTTAGCTTTCAATATAACGTGAGGAACAATTTTTAGCTTCTTTTTAAAGTTGAGCATGGCTATCTTTTTGGCTTTCGAGCTTGTGGTTCGTGTGGCTTTCAAGTTGTTCCAATTTCCAATTCAATGTAGCAATTAAATAATTAAGAAAGTTATGATTGGTTATTCATTTGGTGAGGTGCATAAGCTCGTGATATTTTGAGTTTATTGCTAGGAATGATGGAATAATAACTTAATGACATAAATTTAACTGTGTATTTTTAAGTTTACAGTCCATTAATAAAAGCGAAAAAAAGAAAAATACAGAAACTTATGAAATTTTAAAGGGTTTTTTCTGTCCTAAGAGCAAAGACTGCTTGCTTCTTTGGTGGTTCCAATTAACAAAACAAAAGAAAGGATAACAAACGATAAATAATGAAATATAAAGAAGAAAGCATATTACAACCAAGTGCTTTTTTTTTTTTCGACAGAGAAAGTTGGGGTTAGGCAGACTCCTACCAGTTATTATATACAACTATATATACCATTGGGATTCGAACTTGCAACGTCCCAAGACAAGGTGAAGTGCACTAACTGCTCCTGCCAGACAAGGGGAGCCCCCATTGGTACCAAGTGTTTTTTTTTATGAACATATAAGACTGTTCTTTTTTTTTTATCGAGGGAAAGCCCTGGTTCATGTGGTGCAGTTTTGGAGAGATTGACACTCTGCCTTATGGCCTACCAGTGGGAGGTTAAACTCCCTCTGCACCCACTGGAGAGCTTGCCCAGTTATCGAACTTGTGACACTTTTCAATTTGAATGCCTTAAACAAACCCACCTAGCCATGTGTATAGCCGTTATGGGTAGGGCTGCAAACAGATCGGATATGATCCAATATCTGATCCGAGTCTGACATGTTATTTTCCAATACAAATCCTTCAAGTAAAATCCAAATGTGTATTTGGATATGTTCAATAGGATTACTTCCAGACTGAAGCCAGATTCAAAGCAGCATTTTAAGTTAGGTCTAAAGTTGATCAGAATCAAAATCAGATCCAATTGCATTTTTTACATGTAATTAAATTGCTTGTTTTTTTTCACACCTAAAGTTGATCCAAGCAAATTTATAAATTGCTTGTTTTTTCTAATTTCCCCTTATCTATTATTACCACATGTATTTTGGATTCGAATTGAATCATACCTCCTTTGATTTTATTCAGATCCCGATTTGAATCTGGCAAGATCCAGCACAAATCCGACCCATTTGCACCCCTACTCAAAGGGTCACATAAGACTACTTGCAAAAAGTTAGAGATAATTATTTGAAAATGTAACAAATTTAAAAAGGACCACTTAACGTAGCCATGGTGCGTCTGAGTTGGTTCCAACCATGACAACCGAACCCATGCCACACGTGCGGAAACATTCCAGTTGATGCTGATCAAACAAACACATAAAGCAACCACTCGTGCCGGGTCCATTATTCTAGTACCACTAGAAGAAAACCAATATCCAAAAGCAAGAAGATAAAACAAATGAGAAAAGAGAGATCACACCTATTAAATAAGCTCGTCACCCAATCCATGGAAAGCAAGAACTGTAAAGTGATACCAAGAATCCCACGTTTTCATGAAGATGTACAGAAAAATCATGAACTTTGTGATACACTTTGAGAGTAATGATGAGGTTCTCTGGATGAGCCTACCTACCTAACAGGAAACCATGTATATATATATATATATATATATATATATATATATATATATATATATATATATATATATATATATATATATATATATATATATATATATATATCAAAGGAAATTAAAACCTCTCCAATAAAAAACATTCCCAAACATCTCTGTTGAATGTTTTATTGGACTTTTGGTATGTTTCTCAAAATTCTGACAGTACAGATATGATCTATATGATTGTTTTTATAGGAATCAGTTATTGGATCATTTGATTCTGATGCATGGATAGGTTTTTATAAGTTTCAAAATCAACAACTTATAATTTTTATAAAATTTTGAGGCTCCAAATACCATTTTTCTATCCAAAATTCATGAGCCAAATGTTGATTTATAGTAAAATAAATCAAAATTCATGATCTATTTATAGTAAATCAATAATCCTATGATCAGAATTTAAAAAAAATACCAAAATTTTTTTATTGAAGGGATTTGAGAGGGTTTTCATTTTTACACACACACACACTATATATATATATATATATATGATGATACCCAAACCTATCCATGCCTAACCTGTACCAGATGAGCTTTTTGAAAAAAATCTGATGTTTTTTTCAAAATTTTAACCTTACAGATGTGTTGTACGTGCTTGTTTTCATAGGAATCAGGTTTTGAATCATTTGATTTGCGTGGATAGGTTTTCATAAGATTTCAAAATCAACAGTCTATAATTTTTTAAAACTTTAAAGGCTCAAAAAACCATTTTTTCATCCAAAATGCATGATCCAAGAGTCTATTCCTTTGAAAACAAGCACGTAGAACACATCCGTAAGGTCAGAATTTTTGTAAAAAAGTCCACCGGGTATGGAATCGGGCAGGGATGATTTGGGTATATTACCATTGCTCGCTCTATATATATATTTAAAAACAAGTTTTGGATCACGGGATTGCAATGTACAAATAGGTTTTTTTAACACATTCTAAAAAGCAGCAGTCTATCATATACTAGAAATTCATGACTCCAAACATTGTACTTTTACATAAAACACACACATCAAAAGTATGATTCTTATAAAACAAACTATGTTTAATATATTCATTAGGTCTGATTGAGAAGATGCAATCTACACCCATGATTTCTAGCTAAGCCGGTGTAGGTGACTTGGGGCACCCATCACAAGAGAGAGAGAAAACGAGAAGTGTTAAAGTTTGCTAGTCTTATATGTCCAAACGACTTAGTAAGCTTCTGGCTTTTGAATGACCCGAGTCCGGCCTATGTACAGTTTTTTCCAGCAATGCAAAAATGGATAGTTTTATTCAGGCCATTTTTTCCGATTCAGCAAACATATTTTTTCATTGTAAAACATGATCCAAAGAGTCATTTCCCGTTAGTTCGAGAATGCTAAACACATCTATGATGTTAGATTGAGCCAAACCAAATTGCATCATGAGATTCCAACTAGATTGTACCTACAATTTACTATTAAATATAAACCTACATATAAATATTCATGAAAAAGATGAACATGCATGGTCGATCATGATTCACGAATGAATCTTAAATATTACTCAACAGTGTGAGGGACTCAAGTTACTGAAAAGGCAAGGAGAGAATAACAAATGAGAATGACGTTTTTCATGGAAAGAAGCAAGGCTTCGGCTTCTTGCAATCATCTTCTGCTATTCTCTTCTCTCCCAAACGAGCACGGTTAGTCTTTTTTGTTCTGCCTTCTGAGATCAATTTCACCAGCTAGCCTCCGTTTATACAGCTAAAAATCTGGTGAACCGCCGTTGCGATCTCATCGGCTGATGCGAGTTTGCAGCATTCTTCAATCTGCACAGCACATTCATCTCTTTCGATAAATAGATAACTAAAAAATATATAATATTCCAAAAATATCACGATTTTTTTCAAAAGCTGGTATCAAACATGAGATAATTCCAGTTTTCCACATGATAATAAAGTGTTGATTTTTTTTTTAAATATTTTTACATTATTTATATGTATACTTATTATTTTTTTTTTATACACGCCGATATTTTTTCGAGAAAAACCATATGGAGTATCAGTATATCACATTTGAATTAAAAAAAGAAGGAAACTAGGAAGAGAACATATGGGTATTACTCAGTTTTTTTTTTACATTTAAGAAACAGTTTTTTGGACATCAAAATTTGCTGGCCTTCACGGTGGCTTGTTCCTCGAGGTGTAATGGGCTCCATAACCCTGCCCCCACTCCCTTATGGCCCATCAGGTGCAATCACATTTCACACTTTTAGTGTACCGCTGCATTTGACCTTAATCCATCTTTTTGGGTTACAGCCTGTCGGCAGAGCCTAACAGCAGATGAAGGGTGGTCGTGCAGCAGCACACTCAAAGTGTGGAATGTAATTGCATATGATCTCCCCCCTCTTCTCCAAAAGTCTGCAAATTGTTTTGGCCTTGTTACAAGAGACATATGCACGATCGACCAATATCCAACTCTTGACATTCTTTAACTTGAACACCGTAAGCCGACCCACCTAACCAGGTGTGCAGAGCCCTGCGGTTAGCTCAGATTTACATGTGAGAAACACAAAAAAGAAAAAGTTTATTGGAATCCAATTAGGAGTAGGAAATTGAAGAATCACTATGACAAAGCAACAAATAAAAATAATTTTGGAACCACCCTATGAAAAATTCTCTATTGGAGTTGGAGACCAACGAAAAAAATGTGGTTGGTATGTCCAATTAATCTAGAAATGGAAGAAAAAATAAGAGGAAATTAAAAAAAAAGTTGGGCATGGAGGGAGGAAATTGCACCTTGAGGTTGAAGGAGTAAAGCACAGAGCAATCGACGGTGGTGACGTTGAGGTGAAGAATCGAAAGGTGGAGATCTTCGAGAGCGGCGATGGCCCCGAGGAGCTGGCCTGGTCTCTGGCGGGACCGGACCTTGAGGTTGGCGTGCGTCTGGATGAGCGTGACCTCAATGTCGGCGGCCGCCGATCTGTTTTCCGCCGTGAACTCGTTCCCTCCTCCTCTCTCGATGCAGTCCTCCGTGAGGTACTTGTGATTGTAATGTTTGTGATTGTAGTCTGAGTACGTCGTATACCGAGGTGACATGAAGAAACCGTCCAAAGGAACGGTAGTGTCCGGGCAGCAGCCCTCCTCAGACTGCCTCCTCCTCTTCTGTGCTTGAAGTGACTGCAACAGCTGCTCCAGCTTCTTCACGAAATCGATTGCGCCGCCTATGATCGAAGCCTGATCTCCCTGTAACAACAAACACAATCTAAAATTTAGTGGTACCAAGAATAAGTGAGATTGATATGAAGAAACAAAAGAAAGAAAGAAAGAAAACTTGACATATATGTACCCAGCACAATGAGTTCATGACGAACATTCAAAGATGAAGTTCCTATCTGATAATAACAATTTTCTTTTCATTCAACAAATAAAAATAAAAAAAAACTCAGGACAAACAGACAAAAATTATGTTTAATAAGAAAAGAATTAGTAGTGTGGCTAACTTAACGGGTAGCAGCCTTGCTTGAAGCTTATTTATTTATTTTTCAATAATTCAAGGGAAAACCCCTCATCGCCAAGGGCTGGGCACATTGGCTGAACTTTAGTTGATAAAATCCTTGAGTTCCCCTACCCACTGGAGAGAACACCCAGCTTCGACCATGCAGTAAGGGACACCATCCTGAGTTTCGAATTTGTGACGTCCCCTCAACTTGGTGAACATCGACAAGTCGCCCATCAACTTTACAACTTTGTGAACAGTGTTTTAATAGTAAATTTTAGTTGGGTACTGTGATATATATATATATATATATATATATATATATATATATATATATATATATATATATATATAGAGAGAGAGAGAGAGAGAGAGAGAGAGAGAGAGAGAGAGAGAGAGAGAGAGAGAGAGAGAGATAGTTAAACACTAACTACTCTCAATTGAATTCTCTGTGAAGTAAAAAGAAAAGCTAGACTAGAAAATTACTTGGCTATTTTGATAAACTCGAAACCACAAAGTTTTGCTAAGCAACCATGGCCGTTTTAATACTGTTTTTTTGCTGGGCATATAATGAAAAAAATGGAATCTCCAAGAATATTAAGGGTTTTGAGTGCAAATTACAGATGGAGACTTTACGAGAACAAAAACCACCTGCTTCAAGCATTCAAGGCCAAATTTTAGTTGTTTTTTTATAATAAAAAACCATTTAGAATGTGTGAGGATTTGGCGTACCCTTTGTATGAAGGAAGGAGGCATGAGAGCCCGGAGGCCGCTGAGGTGCTCGTTCATCTGCTTCCTCCTGTTGCGTTCCACGGCAATATGCGTCATCCTCTGGCTCTCCACCTCCTCACTGTTCTTGCTCGGCTTCGAACGCTTCCTCTTCCTCTTCTCGCTCGCCACAGGCGCCTTCCCGGCCGTCTGCTGCTGAACCGAACCGGGTTTCAAACCGGACGTCCCGTCCTTGCAGTTCTCCGAGGGGCCCGGTTCTTCATTCCCATCGTCTCGGTACGGTGGCACCTGCTCCCTCAACTCGGATTTCGCACAAGACCGAGTCTCCGAGACGTGCGTGACGCAGCTCTCGAGCTCCACCGCTTGAACTCTCGCCTCCATCTCTCCTACCCAGCTCTGCTGCTGTTTCTGCAGATTGAGCAAGAAGGAGAAGTTTTGGTCCGTGGGGAACAATGTGGTGTTGATTTCAGGCCTCCTTCCTTCCTCTACCATCTGAAAGAACGCCATGTCTGGTATTCTCAAGGAGTCAGTGCCCAAGATGGGTGCGCATCCTCCACCATAGCTGAACTCTAGAGGGTGCCCTCCCTCGCAGAACTCCACATTCTGATGGTGGTCTCCGAATATCTGAAAACCAACAAGAAACAGAAGAATAAGCACCTTCATTCTCTATTCACAGTTTTTTTTTTTCTCGATGAGGAATGGAAAACCCGATAAGGAACGGGAAAACCACCCCAGGATCATAGACCTAGTCGCACTGGCTATGCCTGCTGTACTTACGATCGCTGTAGCGCACCCATTACCCAAATGAGAGAGAGGACCGGAGAGTTATGCGCATTGGAGCTAACATGTATCCCTAAGACAATGATGAACTCTGTGATGGATAGAATGTAGCACGGTGCAGATTTTCAGACACAAATGCATATGTTAATGATAAAGCAGAATATGAAGTAAATGCCGAATTCCCAATACGGGGGAGTCGGAGAAAAGTTGGTCATAGAGAAACTCACACAAGGATTGATGATGGGCCCTTGGAGACTGTCCATTGGGGGCAAGCAAACCCGGCTTCTTTCAAATGACTGGTCTCCTCAATGCCTTTAATTTGGGTATCCGTCGAGCTTCCCCTGCAATTAATAATGGTGTCCGACAGTCCGAAGAACAACACTAAGGCCTCCTGGACCCCTCCTTTTTTCCCTTATCACCAACCTGTCTTGAATGAGAGGGTACCTTTGTTTCCTTTTACCTGTATTGTGGTTTCTCTCAAACTAGAGGTGGTTAAGGAGGCAACACATTTAATGCCTTTGTGCTATCAAAAGGACAATGGGGATATCCTTCATTCTTGTAATAAATTGGAATGCTAAGACTAGCAGGAAGAGAGACAGAGAGAGAGAAGCAAGATTTTGGAGGGGGACAAAAACGAAGAAAAAAAGGGGCATGTAGGTGAGGAATGAAGAGGTGAAAAATTAAATAGAAATGGGTTACACTTAGAGGGGAGTTGTCTGGTTTACAAGCTCCATGCATTATTGGCATGGCAGGTTTGTCCAGGAGCGTTGTGGGGACTCACCCCCAAGTGTACTGCACAAGGTCTTGGGCTCTCTGCTGTGGATCGTGTCATCGTCTGATCACAGTTCAGCACATGCACCTTCTAAGACTTAAAACACCTCCACTCCCTCTCCCTCTCCCATCCCATGGAGAGAAACAACTCAAAAAAAGTGCCCTAGAATAGACCACATTCAGTATTATTGTTGATATTATTGGTACCTTTTTTATCTTGTGTTTGTCATCACGAGGGATTACTCCTAATGAAAATGGCTAATGATGGCAAAGTTGTAGAGGGAGAGAGAGAGGGGTGGGCTCGGGTATGGTGTGCAGAGAAGGGAGAGGGTGGGAAGTGTTGTTGCTTGTCTGACCGTGGGGGCTTGTTGCGAGTGCATCCTCCGTGGTCGTCTTACTTGAATGATTGGTCCGCCAGTTGGTAATATATATAGGTAAAAGCGTAAGCAGATCAGGTCCTGAACATGAGCGTTTTTGCTCATGCCGGCATCGTGGCCATCCGATTTGCATTTTAAAAACGTCAAAAGTCAACAAAACCACGTGGCATTCATCCAAAGTACAAACAAACGGCCACGATGTCGGCATGAGCAAAAACGCTCATGTTCAGCTTGACCTGATCTGCTTCCGGTAAAAGCCCAGCTCGCCTCCCCTTATCCCCTCGTGGATCGTGTTTACTGTTTGACGCAGAAGCTTCTTTCGAGGCTTAGACGACCTCGCCATTGTTTTGACATATCTAATTATTCAAACATGCAGCCCGCCATATTATATATATATATAGGAAAACTAGAATATATTTACCAACTAAATATGTTTATTCATAGCTTTTTTTTTTTGCAAATCTAACCCTTCATTACAACCCATTTGCTAGGAATCTACTATTAGATCATCATAATGGGATCATGAAATGTGATTTTTTATTCTTGAATATTTATGAAAATTTTAAGCCATTGATCGATTTTCAACTATTAAAAGATCCTTCTTATAAATCGTAATTGGATAATCTAAGAGTCTGTTTCTATAAAACCAATAGTCTAGATCACATCCCTACTGTAAATTTTTTTTAAAAAAGTAAAAAAAACTTATGAAAATCTTGGTTCATATTAGTAAATAAATTGAGATGGTAAACATATCTCTCTCTCTATATATATATATCAAGGTTGTTAAATGCGATGAGGCGAAGCAAGGCGTTGAGCCTGTTATGAAGCGAGGTGTAAGCCTCGAGGCATTGAAGCGTAACCTTCATGATCAAAATAAAAATTCTATATGAACAAATAGCTGCACACCTCCATTGATGAACGTAAGCATAAACATCATCTTTGGGCGATAGAAACAAATAAAATCAGTCTGAATCGGCCGATTTAGATCGAACCGACCCTCGCCGATTTGAAACAGAATCGGATCTGATCTGAACCGGGTCCGATCTGAACCTTCACATGGTAAACAAACCTTCTTCCTCCCCTTTATATTAGATCTTTTGGGTTGAGATCAAACCGGGTCCGATCCGAACCTTCACACGGTAAACAAACCCTAAACCCCCGTTTCTTTTTTTTGTTCACTGTTCGCAACTCACCTTCTTCCTCCCCTTTTCTCCTTCTTCCCTTCTCCTTTTCTTTTCCCCATTCGGGCGTCGACCGGAGGCCAGCCAACTTTGACCTCCGACGCCACTGCCACATCGTCGGCAGTCTCTCTTATCATTCTTCTCTCCCTTCACTTCTTTCTTCTTCCTTCCCCTGTTCGAGTGCCGACCGGAGGCCGACTGCCATTGTCTTCCTTCAGCGCCAATCGCCGGAGGCCTACGGCGAGATGCTGTCACCTGTAGACCCAGCTGAGCCCCATCTTTCACCGTAATCCCTGCCGTATTCTGGATTTTCGTCAAGGCATATTAAGAGGTAAACTCCTCATCGTTTCGATTAGGTTTGGCACGTTGGCTGGCTTCCTACCCCGCTTCCTTGATCGCTTCTCGAGATCCACCCGACAACTTTCTGCCTCTCGCACCGATGCCTTGAGGTCGGAGTGGTCCGAGTCTCTCCCCGACTTCACTCTGGATGGAAGGACGATCGCAGAGGAGAAAGACAACATTTCGTCTTTAACATTGCCGTTCCTTGACAGCCCAATGGCCGGCCGCTTCTTCTTCTCATCCACTGCAGTTGTTGGCACCACCAACTTTGGCTTCAACGAGCCGCCAAAAGCTGAGGTTCCGGCCACCGCGCATCGAAGATGGAAGAGCAACATGATGCGTACGCTTTTGAAGTGAAGCGTGCCTCGACGCGAGGCGTGCGCTTCACCCATGTGAAGCGTGCGCTTCAAGACTCAAACGCCTCACTAAAGCGCCTCGGTACCTTAAGCTTGCGCTTCGCCTCTGAGGCGTACTTGAAGCGTACGCCTCTCACAACACTGATATATATATATATATATATATATATATATATATATATATATATATATATATATATATATATATATATATATATATATATATATATATATATATAAAGAAAGAAAGAAAGAGAGAGAGGTGGGTTCAAAATCGTAAGCAGTCATTGTGAGGTCTCTACATTGGTTAACGACTCGCCATGGACTCGATTGTTACAGTCCAAACTCCACCTGTATGAGTCGTAACTAAGTAGACAGTTGGCTCGATCTAACAACAGAAGCTAACCATATTTGAGTCATGGCCCAGATAATGTAAGGTCGAGATCATCATCATCATTTAGCAATATTAATTGTCCCATACACAAGTTGATTGTAGGGCCATCCCTCCCCATGTGAAGAAACTATTGCCTGAGGGTGGTAAAATTAGGGGCCAGTCAAGTCCATTAACAGATTGGGGTGAGATTCCCATGAGAGCAAAAAGAAAGATCGTCCGGACTGCCACAATCTGATCGTATAAGGCAACACTATTTGGGCCTATCAGGTGAGCTTCAAACACTAGGGACAAAGAGCCTTCAGAACCCTTTCCCTCCCTCTTTCTTTTTTCACATATATAGCTAGGGATTCCCTTGTGATAAATTTTGATTGTAACAAGAGCGCCCACATGTAGGGCACCCTTTTCTAGCAATATTCATGTCATAATTCATGAGAACCTCCTGCATGTCTGTATGAGCCCCCACATGGTGGGGACAATTTTTGCAGATTAGATGACCATCTATTGTGTGACTCATGTCTTCCTTATATACAAGCCAAGCCGTGGTATTCTTTTTCCTCCCTTCTTTTTCTTTTTCTCATCTACAGCACAAAATTAGTATCATTTGTGGTTTGGATCAATGTTGGCAAAATCTTATCATCCATCGAATACTTTCGCCAATGATCCTTCAGCTGAATCAACCTATACCAATTCTCAACTGAAATGAAATGAATCGGCCAGCTTTTAATCTGCAGATGACACATGTCATGAAAATATTAAAAATATTAAAAAAATAATTTTATCATTTTTGTACTTATTTGAAAAAAATCCGAATCGGGTCAGTTGCGCATTGATTGTTTACTATACAATATGATTTTGCCGATTCAGGCCTTTTTGCAACAATATTGAGAACATTGGTTTGGATTATTGAACATGATGCATTTGTATGTTAGTTGTAACTTTTAGGCCCCCGAGGTTGAGGTCCTCCTGACTTTGGGGCTGTTTGTTATGAAGCTACTTTCCCAAGAAAAGGACACCTAGGAGGGAAAGTGCTTTTTTAATGGAGGACGTGTAAACCCATTTTGACAGGAAGGTTGTTTTTCTACGTTTATTAGGTAGGCCCTGACATATATTTCTTACGAACATGTTTATTTTGTGCTTCTTAAGAAATAGGTCCTATTTCCTATGAAAAAGGGTATGTTTCATAAGAAAGCGCATGAAACAAAGTCCTCCTTAGGGAGAGAGTCGGAAGTCTAAAAGTCCTAGACATCCAAGTGAGGATGCAGACTAATCCTAGCGTTGTTGGTTGGACAACTATGATTGAATGTAAGATAGATTCATGATGGACTCCTTGCTTGTGCTTCGTTTACCACTCAGGGCGAGGCGGCCCATTATCATTAAGTCGGGTTTGACCCAGAGCGAACCCGTACCAAACCCTATAAGGTCAAGGTTTAGTGATAAAGGTGGAGGCCAGATTAGAATCTAGGTCAGATCCAAAGAACCCAGTTAGTACATAGAACCGAGTATTTTTTGTGAAACTTTCATACCAGACTCCGGTTCCAAATAGGATCCACAAATTTTCAATGTAAAAAGTTAAAAATATTATTTTATAGGGTATGGATGGGTCTGGTTTATGTAATTCTGATAGGACTTGAGTTTAGTTTTTCTTATGGTGGATCCAGTCGGACCCACATCCACACTTAGTACCAGCACCACAAAGTCAGGTTCTGGTTTGGACCCACTTAGGTTCAAACTAGGTTACCTTTGAGGTCTCCTTCTGCCCACCATGAGTACACCCAGCTTCAGCCTTCAAGCAAAGGACATCCCCTATCAACTTGGTGACGTTCACAAGTCACCCCTACAAGATGAGGGGAGCCCTTGTATGGGCTATATTCCTAACAGGGTTCTTTGTCACAAAAAAGAAATAAAAAAGGCATAGTACTAGACGTCTTTACCTACCATCTTTATGCACAAATACACAGATTCAGACGAGTGTTTGTTTTTGTTTCTGTTTTTGTTGAGAGTGAGAGAGAGAGAGAGAGAGAGAGAGAGAGCACTTTATTTAGATTGCAGATCCCTCGTGCTAAGGTTAGCATCAGGTGCTACCTTCACGAGTGTCTTGGTTGCAAGTAGTGGTGTCAAAGGGCCTGGTTTATCCGGACCCGACCCGAACCAAACCCTATAGGGTCTGGGTATGGTGACAAATAAGAAGAGCTGATTAAGACCCCAGTCCGGACCCAAAGGTCCGACTAATACATGGACCAGGGTATAGTTTGTAAAATTTTATACCAGACCCAGACCTGACACGAGTTTCGATTAAGAATCGTAAATTTTCAATGTAAAAATGATAAAAAATATGGTTTTATCGGGTATGGTCTGGGTTTGGTTCATGTAGTTCTTATTGAGTTCAGGTATGATTTTTCTTATAGTGGACCCGATTAAATACGGGTCCAGAATGGATACCATACCAAAAAATCTGATCCCAGTCTGGTTTCACCTGGGTCCAAACCAAACCCGACCCGTTGACATCCTTAGTTGCAAGCATGGTGTGCACGTGCGTTGTTCCCATACATAGCTGATCACATGACAGAATTGCATGGGGCTCACAGCTGCAAAAGTGGAGGCCCCACATTAAATAAATGCTGTTATGTGATTGACTGTGTCAAATAGTCATGGCACTTAGCCGCTCCTCAATGCCAGCTATGGGGGCTCACATGGGCCAACCTGGTTTGTTGGGATAAAGTAAACTGAAGCAGGCCCCGTTTGGTTTACGTGAAAAGAAACCTTTTCGCATCAAAATTTCATGAGAGGCGCCCTGCATCTTCTTTTCCCTGAAAGGTCTTCTGAAAAAGTATGAAAGATCTTTCATGAGAAGGGGGCATGCAGCTGGTGATTTTTCAATCTGGGTACTCCCTTTCACATGAAAGGGGATTTCCTCCGCAGCTTTGGAACAAATGGAGATGGGTTTCATCCTATGTTGATCTTAGCCATCCACCAACCATAAGTATTAATCTACATTTTCAATTGATTGTACACGAATTACGGATGGCAGTGGACCAGGGGAAAACGGGGCCCCACCCTTCCTCGCCCCGTTTGGATTGAGGATGGAGGACATAAAATGGGGTTGAAGGTGGGGATGGAGGCAAGGATGGACTTATGCTTTCCCCCACCCTGCCTCATTCCTGATACTCGTTAGTAAAATAACATAAATACCTTTAGGGACAACAATGAATCGAGAAAAAACAAAGCCTCGCCCCATTTGGAGCAGGGACACTACAAGAAAATGCTAATTAGCGACAAAAATTTGTGATGGATTTTTTCCGTCGCAAATTTGTGACGGATTAGCGAGAGAATGCGCCGACAAGGAGCAATTTTTAAATTTTTTTTTTTTAAAGTTAGTGACGGATTAGCGACATATATTATCCATCGCTAATTTAAAATAGCGAAGGACTCGCGACGGATCATGTCCGTCGCTAATCCATCGCAAATTAGCGACAGATAAGTTTTATCGCTACTTAGCGTCAAAAATTCTGTGATGAAATCTATTTGTCTCTAATCCGACGCTAATCCATCGCTAAACTGTTTAGCGACGGATTAGCGTCAGATTAGCAACAAATTTAGGTCGTCGCTAATCCACAGGTTTCTTGTAGTGGGACAGAGGACATAAAACAGGGATGGAGGTTAAAATCAAAACTCGTGCAGGGATAAAGGGCAAAATTTTGAGATGGGGCGGGGGTGGAGACCTTATCCCCCACCTCCGCTCCGGTTCACTATCCTCCCTTGATAAATCCTAATCGTCAGGAGAAAATCCATGGGAAGCTTGCTTTTCTAAAAGTGCACTTCAAAAGCTGAAAACTTCTTGCTTCTTTGGAAGGAAGGGAGACTTTGAGAAACCTGCTTTCGAAATGTGTGAAACCAACTTTCCTTTAGTGAGAAGATTGTTTCTGTCTCGGGTTAATCTTTCAGAATAGGATAAGTGCAGTGCGGAGCTCTACTGAGTGAAAAATGCATCAAGTGTAGGAACACGCGGTATGAGTTCGCTTGATCGGTGATGTATAATGGTATCACAACATGCGATATGCATCAATATCGTCGTTAGTGCATCGCTACATGGAAGCACAAATGTAGACCGTTGTTTGGTTAAGCAGTGTCAGCAGATCAGAGGATGTTGCCTTTAGAGATTTGATTAAGGACCTCTCGACTTGCAAGAATGTCTCACGCGTTTTGGTTGGATGCACGGATGTGTGTATGAGTTAGGGCTAATTCTCACAGGGATCACATTAGGTGATTTCAACCGAGTATGGTGACTTGAGGCTAGGCGAGTGAATGCCTAGGTGTTGGCGAATGAGTCTAAGTGGTTCTCTTCGCTATGGTGTTTAATCATCAACTGGTCTTCAGACTGGGGGCCACAAGGTCTTGTTCTTTCGGTGGTGAGGTTTTGCTATGTTATGCGCATGGAGTTGCAATACGCTTCATGACACTCTAGGCTAAGGCAAAGTTTGTGCCTCTTTCAGAAGTGATAGCTGGTAAGCAACATGAAGTACATGGAATGCACATTTAGAAATACGTTTGATCAACTTCTGCTAGGCAGTTGCGCACGAGGTGGTGTGCATGACCAATGAAAATGATTCAGCACATGGAAAGATGTTGTTACGTGGCCTTTGGCCATTAGGCTGGCCAGCTTGGGCAGCTTGGCGCATCGTGGGTTTGCGAAACATTCTATGCCCGTGACAAAGTGATAGAAAGGCTTGCGGTAGTAAGAAAAGACTGTCACATCGCACTGGCTTATTAGAAAAAGTAAGCCCGTGACAAATTGACATTAGTGCAAAAAGATTCACGGAGACCTTGTTCTTCATTGTGTTCGACACTAAGATGATAACGATGGTTTATCTTGGTTACACAAATTTTCGCAGCTAAAGTGTGGTTGACCGAGCATAGAAGCAAGATGTTGGCAGGATGGTTTGGGACATCTTGTCGATGATAGGCAAAAGTGTAAGGTTGTTATTCAGTTGACTAAGAGAACGTAGATAAGCCAAAGATTCCTACCAGTTTTGCGTTAGGCTCAAAGGTGGAGCATGACGTTTGCCTTGTGCATACAGAGAATGTATGTCAGATTCGGTTGGATGAATTTACACCTTTGGGTATGGGAGACTCAATTAAACTTCTTGATTCTCTCCCAAGATTGTGGGTTAGTGGAGTGCCCACATTGAGCAAAATGCTCATTATTTTGGTTTCTTGAGTTGGCAGATCTTCAATGGATTGTGTGTGTAGAAAAAGTTATTGTTCGTAGCTCGTTGGTTCCTGCAAAAATATTTTGCTGACTCTGAGATAGAGTACAGTGTGATGCCTTTGAGGGGGGGAGGAGGGAGTTGCAGCATTGGGGAAAAGTGCCCTTGTGAGGATGAGTGCCCGGGAAGACACTTTGAAGGACCACTTTGGGGTGATACGTAAGAAGGCATCCTCCACTTGAGGACTAGTTTGGACTGTTGAAAAATCGCAAGTTGGTGCTTAAGGGAGTTGATATCCCTACAACACAAATTAGTGGTTGTCTTTCTCTGTGAGCACCATGAAGGGCTTAAAATTTCCCTTATTGGGGTTGGAAGGCACCTCAGTCATAAGCATAAAGACAACAAGTTTGTCGTGCAGGCCAAGATGACCCGTTTGTGTTTGAGATTGCACTGAGGTCTCAAGAGTAGAAAATGATCGATGTTGATAAAGCAGAAGACCGTTGTCTAAGTGATCGGAGGTGCGTTAAAGAATGAGACTTGACATATTAAAGGTTGTGGCGATAGTGTATGTAATCAAGAATAAGTTGAGTAGGCTGAAGAAAAAGAGTAAACCAAAGATAAGTACAAAGAAAAACTGACATATCAGTGAAGATTGTGTTTTTACTTGCATCAGCATTATCGAGGACAATAATAGTTTTGGGTGAGGGAGAATGTCCTGGGCCGATCTTTCAGAATAGAATATGTGTAGTGTGGAGCTCTACTGAGTGAAAATGCATCAAGTGTAGGAATACGCAGTATGCATTCACTTGATCGGTGACATGCGATGGTAGCACGACATGCGATAGACATCAATATCGTCGTTAGTGAATCATTGTGTGATGGCACAGACGTGGAGCGTTGTTTGGTTAAGCAGTGCCAATAGATCAGAGGATGTTGCCTTTGGGGATTTGGTTAAGGACCTTTCAACTTGCAAGAGTGTCACACACATAGCGGTTGGATGCATAGGGGTGTGTGGGGGTTAGGGCTAATTCCCCCAAGAATCACATTAGGTGATTCCAACTGAGTATGGTGACTCAGGGCTAGGCGAGTGAATGCCTAGGCACCGATGAATGAGTCTGGGTGGTGTTCTTCGCTATGGTGTTCAATCATCAATTGGTCTTTGGACTGGAGGTCACAAGGTCTTGTTTCTTCGGTGGTGAGGTTTTGCTATGTCGTGTACATGGAGCTGCAATATGCTTCATGGCACGTAAGGCTAAGGCAAAGTTTGTGTCTCTTTCGAAACTGATAGCTGGTATGAGACGACTATGTACTAAGCGTCATGGACTATATTGAATGCGCATTTGGAAATGTGCTTGATCAGCTTCCGCTAGGCAGTTGCGCACGAGGTAGTGCATAGGGCCAATGAAAATGATTCAGCACATGAAAATATATTGGTACCCGACCTTTGGTCGTTAGGCTGGCCAGCTTGGGCAGCTTGATGAGTCACGGGTTTGCGAAGCATTTTATGCTCGTGATAGAGCGATAGAAAGGCTTGCGACGGTAAGGAAGGACCGCCGTGCCGCATTGACTTATTGGAAAAAAGTAAGCCCGTGATAGTTTCTCCCTCATTTTTTAATTCAATTTTTTTATGCTTAACGTTTTTCAATTGCTTTTTGCCACTTTTCACTCACTTGCCCCTCACTACATAAGTTTGAATAATTTATTTTTAACAAGCTTGCATGTTGATTGCATATTGCGTTATACTTGTTTTCATATAATTTCTTATTTGCTTTCACGGGTACTTTATATTGCTTCCTATGCGTTTCCTTTTTATTTCTGATGCATTTGTATAAGAAACTTCATATTGTTTCTTGTTTTTCATACTACTTAACACTTGCTTGCTCCCTTCTATTTTTTAAATAAAATAAATTTAATCAAGATGGAAAGAATTTGGGTTTACCTGGACCCGACCCGCATAGGGTTTGGGTACGATAATAAACAAGCAAACAAGATTAAGACTTGGGTCTAGACCCAAAGGTCCACTTAATACATGAACTCGGTTATAGTTTGTGAAATTTTATACCAGACTAATTGGGCCCGACCATAGTTTCGATTAGGACCCATAATTTTTCAATATAAAAATGCTAAAAAAAATATTGTTTAGGTCAGGTTCATGTAGTTCTTATTGAGTTCAGGTATGGTTTCTCTTATGGTGGGTCTGATTAGCCTCGAGTCCAAACCTGATACCATGACCAAAAATTAGATACGGGTCTAGTTTTACCTGGATTCGAACCAAATCCGATTCATTGACAACCCTTAGCACACTCCCCTATAAATTCTGCTAAAGTTTGTTAGTAACACTCTGAATGCAAAGTTTTCCTAAACATTGATTCTTTTAGCACCTATCCAATGTGTGTTTTTGAGGCCACTTGTTTGCTTCTTTCTTGTATCCGTTTCTTTTCCTAATAACCATGTTCTATCAAGCTTTAAATATTTCATTTTCATAAGGTAAGGCTTTGACAATAAAAAGTAAAACAATTAAAGCTCCCTCTTGGGTACGAAAGAAAAGGTACCAAAAACTATAGCTAAACTAGGCCACTATTTAAGTGTACGGCCTATCAATGGGAATATTATCATTTTTGAAAAGTATAAATCAGGAACAAGGAAGAAAATATGTTTTACACAAAAACAAAAAAAAAAAGAACAGGAAGCATATTATTATATACCTTTTGCAATTGGGAAAGGTACACCTGAACTCTGTAAAACATCAAATGCACGTTGATGGTTAGTATGGGAATGCAACTTCCGGCCCTTAAACTGCAGAGGGACTGTTGGGGCAAATTCTAGCTAAAAGTTGATGAGGACCACGTTAAGCATCTCTGCTCCACACTCCCATAGAAACCAAATTGGTATCGAGTCTGAATTCCTGTAGATTCTTATTGATATTTTACACGAAGAAACTGGAGCTGAATCGGTGACTTAGTCGCACTAGGTTAACATGCCGAGGTCGCTTGCCTTGATGCGTAAAACTCGGTGGCTAGAACCTCCACCGCCCCATGGTCTATACTTGCTTAGGCTTATGAACATGTACCCGTTCACGGAGGTTTTTTGAAAATTGTTAGGATCCAGGGATTTACACGTAAAAAGTGGTAGGTGGTTGAAAAAACTGAATCCCACTTATGCGACCATGCATGATGATTTGATGTTTGTTTCATTCATGCTGAGAAAGGATTACATGCAATTACATGAAGCCAGTGTTGTCAAAATTGGTTTTGGAATCGAATTAAAAACATAATAACAAACAAATATCATAACTATCACTAAATACTAAAAATGAAAAAACTCCTGTTCTGGCCAATTCTCAATTAAATCAGTGAGGAGTCCATCCGATCAGAATAGGCCGACTCGGGCGATTAAATTTAACAACATTGCATTAAGCTATCTTTTTCATTTGGCCTACTTATCCCAAATTTGCTTCTGAATGAATTAGGCCCTTAATTACTGCTATATATGAAGGCCCTAAGGAAAACTTTTGTGGGTTGCACTCCAACCCATGGGAGGTGTCAGGATGCAGTTTGGCATCTTGGTTGGTTCTTGAGAAGGAAGATCAAGTGCAATGTGATTGTACACTTTTAGCAGCACCTGATCACCCTCCATCTACTGTTCGGCCCCACAGCTTATAGCCTGTATACCAAAGATGTGCAATCACATTGCCCTCTGATCTTTCAGACTCTTGAGGGGGCAGCTAGGCCAAACAATTAAAAAATGTTTTCTTGGTTCATTATTGCATCATAAGACTACTAATTGCATATCAGCAAATAAAGTTGAGGATTGGGCTGGCATGATTTATTGAGGAATGAATAATTGAAGCAAAGACTGATAGTTGAAAGATGGTTAATTAATTATTTACCTCTTTTGTGATGGAATGGAATAAGTCATCATCAAGTAGACTAAGATGTAGGCCAAACCAACAAGCTTTCTAGTGGGCAAAGAGGGCAGCCAAGAGGTTTTAACAGCTTGGTGTGGGTCATACAGCAGTTTTTTTTTCTGCCTCCACCACCTGAACCGGGGTTTCTCCTCGATAAATATCTGAAAAAATGATGCGAGATCTTGATTTTCCACTATGTTTCAACGATCGTGTCTTTTTTTTTTTTAAAGGCAAGCTGGGGGTTAGGCAGACCCCTACCGGTTATACAACAATGCCATTGGGTTTTGAACCTGCAACATCCCAACACAAGGTGACGTGCACTAGCTGCTCCTACCAAACAATCGGTGCCCCCTTGGTAAGACCCCGTGTCTAGTTGTGGATGGTGACATGAAGGACATGGACATTTTTGCTTTAGGGAGGCAAAGATGAACGTCTTGAATAATTCCAGATTCAGTATCGTTAAACTCAGTCATATCTTCGAGGGTGAGTCCTGAAAAATAAAATGCCGGACAGTTTGTGTCATTGTCCACCAAGTGTTTGACTATTTGAAACTGCTTCTTTGATTAATGCAACAATAACATCATCAATATAAGCAATTCGGTATAATTACTATATCTTATGATAAGCATATCGGTAATTACTATCTCCTATGATTAGACACATCAGATTTCGAGCTCCGCTAAGCTTGATGTAAAATGTGGCCTTTGATCCAAACCAATTTGTTGGAATGAATATGACGATTGCCAGCCGTCATCGCTAGGGTATCAGTTTGGTTTCACTCATCCCCAATTTTCATACCCCTCTTAAATCTTACCATTCTAATGATGCAAGTTTTGATCAAATCTGACCTTATAAATGAATTCAGCATAGTTGATTTAAGCAGGAATTGAGCCTTGGATTGTATTTTCTCATTGAAAAATATGACTTTTTTAAATTGCAAAAATTTATATTTTTGACAACGGTTGATTTTTGGATCACCAAAAAATACAGCACACGATGGATTTCGGCTATTTAAATGTCTATCTTCGATCTTCACTAAATAAATGATGTAGATCATATCTGTGGAGTTCATCAAAACAACTTGCATCAATGAAATCTCAAGAAGGGTATGAAGATTGGAATGATATAGGGCCGGGTGAGTGGAACTGATTTGCAAGAGTAGAACCTGTTTGGACAAATTATTCATCAGTTGAAGTCAAGACCGTTGGCATCACATTCAACAAGCAGGGTGGATGAAGGAAGATGGGGAAGAAGATTATTTGCAAACCTTTGCATAGGTGAAAATCTGTTTTTAGCCAGCTTGCTTCAACTTTAAATCCATATATGTTGCACAAGCGGACATCCAATATAGGCCCTCAGGGGTTGGGGTCCTAGCCTCAGAGTTTTACACTGCCGGCATGATGACCTTAGGTATGGCAGGCTGAGCCAGTGTGACCAGATCTTTGTATCCAGTGTGATCCCTTCGGGTTATGAATGAAAAAAAAAACAAATATGTTATCCATACATGGGAGAAATGCAAATATGTAAGTAGAGGCGGAGCCTGAATCAAAATTAGGGTGGGCACATATGTGTTTGTGAGTGCACGTGCATATATATATATATATATATATATATATATATATATATATATATATATATATATATATATATATATATATATATATATATATAGAGAGAGAGAGAGAGAGAGAGAGAGAGAGAGAGAGAGAGGTCACAACATTTGAGTTAGGGTGGGCACCACGATCCTGACTCAAACCCCTTTATTGGGTATTTTAAGGCCTCCCACCCTGGCCCTTATGTAGCTCCGCAATAACATGGGTATGACAATTATGTTTGAATGTGTATGTAGTGGGAATAAAATGTGAATGCAATGGGAACATGTAGGGCACGTTTGCATGATACCAAATGTGTATTGGATTCTCATAATTGTGAGAATTTGATGCCCAAAAGGCAAATTTTCACATACTATTACAAACATGAATAAATTTGCATTATGTAAATGAAGATGTGTGAAAATGGTTTTTGTCTGTAAATGAATTCAACCTCATTCATTTGCACACATTTGGTGTGATTCCATTACATGTGGACAACAACATGAATTGGAATCACATTTTATTTTTCCCACAAGGGCTCTGCTGGTTTGGTAGTGGTGTCTCATGAAAGTCATTGAGTTGAAGGGTCCTCATGAGATCGAAACCCAACAGTGTGTCTCTTGCTGAAAAGTCAAAACTAGGTGTACTCCCTGGTGGGCGGGGGATTTGGGGCACGATGACTGAGTGAGGTAGTTTTCCCTGATAGGGAAAACATTCTCATTTTCAAATGTGTAAATGTCTCATTCACATTTGATTCACTTGTGCTAGCAAAACATGCCCGTTCATGAGTCCAACATGCATTTAATTGGAATGTGCAGTGTGTGAAGTGTCAAGAATCATGCATGGTGTGGAGCATATATATATATATATATATATATATATGGAAACTAGAATATGTAAACAAGTATGAACCGAGATTTTCATATGTTTTATTGCAAATTTAACCCACCAAGATGTATTTGGATTGGTCTATTTGCTTGGAATCAACTATTGAATCATCGTAATTGGATCAAGAAATATGATTTCTTTATGCTTGCATATTTACAAAAAATTTGAGCTATTGACTTTTAAGCCTTATAAAATCCTTCTTATACATCATAATCGGATGATCCAAGAGTCGGTTTCATCTAGATCGCATCCATATGGTAAAATTTTAGAAAAAATAAAAAAAACCTATAAAAATTTTGGTGCATAACAATTTACACTGGTTTACATATTTTAGTTATCATATATATATATATATATATATATATATATATATATATATATATATATATATATATATATATATATTGATAGGCAAGCTGAGGTTAAGCAGACCCCTACCAGTTATACAACTATACCATTGGGTTTTGAACCTGTAACCTATCACCACAAGGTGACGTGCACTAGCTGCCAGACAAGTGGATTTGTGGAACATATACATTCTTAAAGACTATTAATCTTATACTAATTATGCAAATTTGTGACTAGTGTTAGGGTTTAAGGAAAGAACCTCAAAAGTCATCATGGCGATAAAAGTGTGTAAAAGGGTCCCCATAATTATGTTTTTATATGCTAGGTATATAACTTTTTCATGTGAAGAATAAAGAATAGTACTAGAATTCAAGAAATCTTCATTCTTTTCTCATTTCTTTCTCGAGTTTGGTGGTTTTCTTGGCCCATATTTGGTTTTCTCGATATGATTGCCTCAAATGTCAGATCCCAGGTCCCGGGGGGTGGGTCCTAGCCACAGAGTTTTACCCTCAGGAGGGTCGAGCTGAGCTGAGCTGAGCTGAGCTTGCAATTGGGGCTCGTGTTTCTTCATGTAACAAATAAAAAAAAAATCTCAGATCCCAGGCAATCATCCAAGACCCAGGATCTCTCATCCCAGGATCTTCAATTCCCAATTCTTTGGCTGGACCCTGCTTTAGGAGTGTCAGTGGGTCATATCTGATTTGGACCCAAGTGAGTCCGAATCAAGATTTGAGTTTAAGGTGTAGGTACCGAATCTGATTGGGTCTGCCATAAGAAAAACCACACCTAAGTCGTATAAGGATTACATGAACTAGACTCGATCCATACATGAAAAGTAATCTTTTTTTTATTCGTTATATCAAAAAATTATGGGACTTAATTAGAACTCGAGTGGACTCGGATCTGGTATGAAATTTTTCACAAACCATACCAGGCTCCATATACTAATCAGACCCTTTAGATCCTACTCAGTTTCTATTTGGACCTCCTTTATCACCAAACCTAGACCCATTAACAGCCCTACCCCACTCTCCTCCAGGTAAAAGATTCATTCACCTTCCAGATTAGATTCTCAGATCTAAGATCCAACCAATTAAACAACCCATTATGATCATAATTCTCGTTAGTGGCAGTATCTTGACAAAAATTAGGGCTGGGTGGCAACTTTGGTAATATGATAGGGTAAGTGAGGCCTAGCTTCATAGAACATGCTGTGGGGGGAGAAGGGAATGTATAAATATTAAGCAATTGCAAAAAAAGAAATGATACCAACTGTGGAAAGGATCAAGACCTGTAGATTGTATAGTCATTCCATCATAGTCACGTAGGAATTTGATGAGGTGTGGGGAATCTAGATCTAGAGCTCTCCCCCCATGCAAAATATTGTAAAAAGAAACAATAAAGTAGTAACACATGGAGAATGAGACCTGTCTCTGCATTATTTGATGTGTGATTCCCTTTTCTTTGACATTACGTGACATGGTGGATGCACATGGATGGCCATCGACTGTTTACAGTTGGAGGTGAGGTCTCAGATGAGCTCGTGGAATGTCGGATGTGTTACCAAATCATCATACACAGAAAAACACTGTAGTTCCTACCTTCAACTGGTGATAATGACCTATAATTAATGAGCAGACAATGTGTACTATCCCATTTTTTCTGTCTTACACCATCTCACCTGCACTTTTGCAAAGATTACGGTGGATTTTGTGAACTTGGCATCATGTTGGTGTATCATTCTTGTAGAATGCATACTTTTCATCTGGCCCCATGACTCCTGATTTTTTTCGGTGGGAAACTTAGAAAAGTGGTTTGGACACCTAAATTTTCAGGCCAAAAAAGGGAAAACTCGTAAAAAAAGTCAATTGGTTAGATTTTTTATTTTTTAAAATTTGTGACTAATCTCGGTATTGTTCCCAAAAAGGATTTATTAGTTTTATTTATTTAATGATCTATTTCCCCGTTGATAGATTTTTCACCAAAATCACTTGACAATTCAATGGTTTTCGTATGCAAATCACTATTATATTTAGCACTATAAAAAATCACTTTTTTTGTTTAAATCAAAGACTGCAAAAATCGCTGAACTATTCATTAATTAATTATTGTAAAGATGGGGTTAAAAAATTGGTACAGAGTGGGGTGATGGGTGTGTGTTGCATTTTGGGTAGAGAAGTACCTTTGAAGATAGTGGGTCTAATTACTGGATATCATCTTTCATCCATCCACATCTCACACTTTGAGTGTGCCACTGTACCTGGTTGCCTTCTATCCTTGGTTGTGTAACCCAACAGCAGATGGAGAGCAGCCAAATGCAGCAACACACTCAAAGTGTGCAATGTGATTTCACCTGATCTGCCATCTTAAGCACGTGCATGTGATATATTAGGCAGTAAACATATTTATTAATCATTCAGAGAAAATTGATAAAATTAGCTCTCTCTCTCTCTCATTGGATCAGATCTGGATGTTAATTTTTGGAGTTCCATTAATGTCATGTCCATCTCTTATAAGGTGGTCAGATCAAACCTCGATCATCCATAACAGCAAGGTTATTGCTATCTACTAGAGGTGGCTAATGAGCCAGTTTGACCGGTTAACCTGACCGGAACCAGGCCGTTGGAACCCGGACCAGCATGGCCCAAGAGCTACATTAATGGTCTGGGCCCAACCCTTGAACCGTGTAGTAGGCTGTACCGGTTTCACCCCCCTGGCCCAACAACATGTTACCATCCAGACCCGTTTAACCCTTGAACTAGATCAGACAAACCTACAAACCTGCCTCAACTCGTCTAACAACCCGTCCAGTGAATCATATAGGTTATAAAATGGCTAGTTTCAATTTTTTTCAAAGAAAACCCTCCCAACAACTATAAATTGCTAGTTTAAGGAGTTTTTTTGGTCAAATGAGCTTAAAATACTCAAAAGACATTTTTAACCCTCCCAACAACTATATCCTAAGAATATTTTGGAAAAAACAGAAGTTTGAAAAATCTATAAATTTTTTTAACTTTTTTGACATTTTTTTAATTTTTCTGAATTCTTTTTAATTTTACCGATTCGACCCGTTCAACCCGTGAACCAAAAATTTCACTAGCTCGAGTATGCTTCCTCATCAGTTGTTTGACTTTTATATTTTTCTTCTTGCTCCTTCTCCTCTTCGTCATCTTCGTCTTCTTCTTCATTGAGCGCTCATCCACTTGGTATATCATTTGGATCACATTCTTTCATACGTGTGTCATCGGACAATGGAGATGTGACATGCATACCATGTGTGACATTGTGACCATAAAAGAAATCATACATATCATCTGATTGATAGTAATCACCCTTTTCAGCAATCTTGTCTTCTTGTAACTGATCATACTCAGGGTATAGTTTAGACTTCACCTTGCAAACTGTCCACCATTCATTTCTATCTGACTTCCTTGTATTCAGATATGAAGTATAATAAACTTGTTGAGCTTGCAAGGCTAATATGAATGATTCATATGTTCTAAACCTTGATTTATGATTCACCTCCATAATGCCTGAGGCTTTATCGACTCTTATTGTTGTGGGATCAAGCCAATGACACTTGAATAAAGTTATCCTGTTATTTATGCCTAAGTCAACTCCATTATTTTTTCTATAACACCATAGTAGTCATGTTTATTTTCACCGTAGCTACTACTCTTGACACTCACGTCACTATTCATCATTGACTTGTTTACACCATAGTCTTTTGTATGAAATCGATAACCATTTACGATGTACATGTTGTAACATTGCACAACTTTGATCAGACCATTTTGTAAATCACAAACTTTTTGGTCATTAACATCATCATGACAGACCTACAAGCATAAACAATGACTGTGATCATGACCAATTAAGTAACATATTATTGTTTACACGGAAAGAATGCATGTCATTGTCCTTACCAACTCTTTCAACCATGCCACAAACTTATTTTCACATTGTTTTTGTACTTCTGAATCAGTGAGATGTGAAAGTTCTCTTCGCAACTCCAGATCAAATCGTCTGCACTTAACAAATAATTATATTACCGAACTATGTACGTACGTAGAAAACTTGGTGTAACATATTAAGTATACTTACTCAATGTAGGGGTTGATCACTAAGCAATTAAAAAGAATATAGATTTATGCTGCGTCTTGCTCTCGATCTTCCAAGAGTCTTGACCGGCAACTGCAAAAGGTATGCCCAAGTGGTTTAAATATCAATAGTTCGTCAGCCACAGTAACTTGTTCTTCATCATCATTACGAGCTGAGAAAGTGTAACGTGTTGGAATGTGAGGTTCAAAGTACATAGATGAGAAATTTAAAATCTCTTCTAGAATGTACGCCTCACAAATTGAACCCTCCACTCTTGCTTTATTCTGAACCTTTTTTTGAGGTCAAACATGCATCTGTCAATAATATACATCTCGTAATACAATAAATTCACAATAGCATTAAAGATAAAAATATAAAAAAAATATATACCTTTCAAATGGGTACATCCACCGATATTGCATAGGACCACCAACCCTAAGTTCATATGACAAATGTATGATCACATGTTCCATAACATCGAAAAATGCTGGTGAAAATATCTTTTCTAGTTGACAAATAGTAGTGACAACAGAATCCTCAAGATTCTTTACCATAGTTACTACAACTTCTGATGCGCACAATGTTCTAAAAAATGTACTCAACTCAGATAATACCCCTCATATAGGTTTGTCCAACATATCATAGAATGATAAGAGAATCAACCATTACATAATGACATGACAATCATGGCTCTTCAACCGATATAATTGTCCCTCGTCTATCTTCACAGCCCGAGCAATGTTAGAGATGTATCCATCTGAAAATCTCAACTGTCTCAACCATTAATATACTTGCTTTACTTGATCTGGTCCAAGCACGTACCTTGCCTTTGGTTTCAGTACTTTGTCATTGCACTCTCTAAGTTCCAATTCTAGTCTTTTACATATTACTTTTAAATTCATACAAGCCTTTAGATTATCCTTCGTTTTTCTCTTGACATTCATTACTGTATCAAACACATTATCAAACATATTTTTCTCCACATGCATCACATCCAAATTATGTTCTATCAATAAGGTAAGCCAATATGGTAGTTCCCAAAATATAGATTTTTTTTATCTAATTGTGATCCTTCTCAAATCCAAGGAAGGGCGTCAGACTACGGGCATCTGTCAGTCGATATGAAAAGTATCGCAATCATATTAAAATCTCTATGCCAAACAACCGTGTAGGTGACCTTCTATTTCAGTTGTGCCTACTCAGAATGCATTCTTTTGTCATCAAAACGGATGGTCGTTGGGTAGAAATCAATGGTGATAATCAAACCAGCATGATATTTTTCTATGCGTCAATCTAAAAAATTTTGTATCCTCCATGCAGTACGGACATGCCAACCTGTCACGTGTAGTCCAAGCAAATAACATATCATATGCAAGAAAGTCACTAATTGTCTATAGAACAATATCCTTCATATTGAAGTTTTGTTTTTTATGAGCATCGTACGTGAGAACACCGTCATCCCACAATATTTTCAGTTCATCAATTAATGACCTTAAATATACATGAAGATTTTGGCCCAGAGAGGTCAAACCTGAGATCAATATTGACAAGAAAAGATTTTGACGCTTCATATACAAGCTTGGAGAAAAGTTGTATGGGGTGACAAATACTGGGCAACACGAGTATGGAGTTGATCTACCCCCAAATATATTAAATCTATCTATATATAAACCGAGCCTAACATTTCGCAATTTTATTATGAAGGTCTGATGAGTACGATCAAAGTGCTTCCAAGCTTCCATGTCAACAAGATGTGTGATCTTGTCTTCATCATGTCAAACTTTATTTGCATGTCATCTTATGTGTTTAGCTGTCCTCGAAGACATATACAATCGTTACAATGTAGGGTTGAGAGGGAAGTAGCAGAGTGACTTGTAGGACATTTTTTTTGACCTTATGCTACTATTTCCTATTGTCTTTGGCTTGAACTGGAGATTCTCACATGACGAACATGATTTGTTATTTTTTTTATCTTTGAAATATAATATGCAGTGATTTGGACAAACATCTATCTTTTGATACCTCATACCTAGAGCGTTGACCATAACCTTCACACGATAGAAATTTTATGGCAATTTCTCACCTTTGAGCAACATACTCTTCACAATAAGGCACAAACGATCAAAACATGATTGACTCAAATTATACTCGGACTTCAAATTTAATAGTTGAAGAACTGCAGACAAGATAGTGTGACTCTCACAACTATTCCAAAGTGGCTCATCTGCATCTCTAAGTAAGTCATTAAATCTACTAGCTGCATCATTTTCCGCTTCTTCTTCTACCCAAGTTGGTACATCACTAGAACCCCATAGCAGAACCCAGTTCTGGTCTTGTGGCATCAAATATCAAATCTACATATGGATTATCATGCACCATATCTACCCGTGCGTTAAAATTATTTCAAAATTCTTCACCATGAAGCATCTAATTCTGATAATCACTCACAAAACCCTTCCTGTATAGGTGATGTCTAATGCCATGAGGTTCTACAAATCGATTATTTTTACACATCGTGAAGGGATACTTGATCCGACCAGTGAGATCCATTGTACTGACACTTACCGTTGCAAATTCAATAAAACTGTTAACACCATTCATATATTCAAGCGATACCTCATTGTCAACTATCCTACGGTATATTCATTCACAGTTTGCAGTCATTTTGTCCTATAATGTTACGAATACTATCATAACCAATTAAAAGAGAATCATAAGAATGCTATCATGAAGAAAATATCTAATTTATCATGCATTGATGGTGGATGTAATGATTTGATATATATCATACACACACACACACACACACACACATATATATATATATATATATATATATATATATATATATATATATATATATATATATATATATATATAATGTCATTCAATCACAAGAACTATGATGCATGCATTGATAACTTTATATTTTCATGTGCAAAACCATCACAACATATTTACACTTATCACAAAGATATTTAGAATGATGAAATCATATTCATCAACACGATACATTCATTTGAAGCATGTTTTTATGATACAATTTCATATGAAAGGCATAATCAATTTGAAAATAACATCATGCAAGAATGAATACAATCACATCAAACATGGTAATACAATCACTTATTCATACCACAACAATGTCAAATATGTACCTGCAGTAAACATACTTCAATATCCCGCTAACTACTACCATGACTAGCATAGAATCCGAACTCAAAAAATAAGAGTACTTCTATTTTCATACATTCAAATCATGCTCAGTATGATCTTTCAACTCACACAAAGCAGTTCTAGATATCCACAACTAAGTGAGTGTGTGAACATAAAAATATTGCATCCAAAAAATTAAGTAACCTGTGATGTGCTTGCATCACTTACTCACCACAGGTATTTACCCGATTTGCATGCTTTTGTCTTTGCATTTTTCTTATTTCTTTTTGCATGACATTTTTAGCCATATGTGATGCTTAGCACTAAGCATCACGCAATTAGCTCAGCTACGCACTTACAAAACACAAATGTACAAATGAAAGATTGGCCTGCAGTGCCTTTTTTATGGGTGTGCCATTGACTGAAATGTTGGCTCACGACACGATGCGGTGAGGCAAGCAGTGGATTATCATAGTCGTGCACTCTGTGTGCGGTGGATTACCGTAGCTCTCATGAAGCATCAGAAGTTTGCTGGAACTCTAAAGGCGATTTCTCGCCTCAGCTTAGCGACCCCAGGTCAAGTGAGGCCACCCACTGAGTTTAAGCATATCAATAAGCGAAGGAAAAGAAACTTACAAGGATTCCCCTAGTAACGACGAGCGAACCGAAAATAGCCCAGCTTGAGAATCAGTAGGTTTCGCATATCGATTTATAGTCTGTAAAAGCATCTTGACTGACAGACTGGACCCAAGTCCTCTAGAAGGGTGCGCCAGAGAGGGTGAGAGCCCCATCGTGTCCGGACCCTGTCGCACCACGAGGCACTGTCAACGAGTCAGGTTATTTAGAGGCCGTCGAGTCATCGGCACATGGCACATGACGACGTCGGTACTCGGGGGTCGATGGCAGCAGTAATGACACACGATGGCGTCGGTGCTCGGGGGTTGGCGGCGATGGCATACGACACACGACGACGGTGGTGACACACGGCACACGACGGCGGTGACACACGACAGTGAGAGATGGACTGAGGGAAAAAGAAGGAGATGAAGGAGAGGGCGGCGGGTGGCGGCCGACGGGTGACGGATGACGATCGACAGGCGACCGACAACAAAATGAAACAGAAAGGAAAAAGAAAGAGACTCATATTAGGGTTTTACGATAAATTTAGCGGCAGATTAACGACGAAAAAATCCTATCGTAAATGTCATCGCAAATTTGCGATGGAGTAACGACGAAAAAATGGTGTCGCTCATCCATCGTGAAGTTGCGATGGAGTGTGAGACGGAATTTATCTGTCGATAATCCATCACAAATTTGCGACAGCGTTTGCAACAAAAATTTTTCATCGTAAATTCTGCAACTAATTTCAATTTTAAGGACGGATAGTTTTTTCTCTCTAATCCATCGCAACGTTACGAGGGATTATTTTTGTCATAAATTTTCGTCACTAAATAATGTTTTTCTTGTAGTGTGGCCAGCTAGTAGGGGACCTAAGAGGGTCTCCCTTTATCTGACTATTGTTTTGGAGAACAGTAGACCCCAACACTAGGAGACATGGTAGCTACACATGAATTGAGACTAGGTGCAATGTGATTGCACACTTTAAACGTGCTACGGCACCTGATCACCCATCATCTCATGTTGGGCCCTACAACTGACATGATGTATGCCAAAGATGGTGGGTGATCAGGTACAGCAGCACACTAAAAGTATGCAATCACATTGCACTTTTGCACTTGATCCTCCATCGCTACCCGCTGGGACCGATTACTTTAATTACTTGGCCCGAAGTAGGGGCATCAACTGGTCCAGTTTTCTCGGACCCGACCTGAATCAAACCCTAAAGGGTCCGGGTAGGGTGATAAATAATAAGACCCGAGTTCGGATTCAAAGGTCCAATTAATACATGGATCCAGGTATAATTTGTGAAATTTTATATCAGACCCAGACCTGACACGAGTTTCCATTAAGACCTGCAAATTTACAATGTAAAAATGATAAAAAATATAGTTTTACCGGGTCTGGTTCATGTAGTTCTTATCGGGTCTGGGTATGGTTTTTATTATAGTGGACTCGATTAAAGTCGGGTCAAGATCTGATACCATACCTGAAAACCAGGTCCAAGTGTGGTACCACCTGGGTCCGAACCAAAACCGACCCGTTGACACGCCTAACCCGAAGTACGGGATCAGCTTTCTTGCTGTATGGCAACCTTTTCTACTGTTTGACAAGTGCAGGACTTATACAGTTCCTGTCTGTTGGAAGTACTATACTTGGAGCAAAATAGTAGGTACCGAAAAGGCAGAAAGTATGTATAAGACAGCAATTAATCTAATTGGCATATAATTGCTGCATAACATAATAAACCCCGAAAAAAAGAAGAAGCAAAGGAGCAGTTATTTAATGCCAGTAAAATAAAAATCATACTTTTGCATAGGGGTTATTATTTATTTTTATCGGGAAAGGAGAACCTCTCAAAAATTTCTGCTATGCCAATTATACGATCCGCATCATTGATTGGATTAGCAAGCACAGGGAGCATTGTATTTCCTCAATAATCACTATAAGCTTTTGTCAAGATAGTATATATTCACCACATAATTATGGCAGAGAATATTTTGAAGGGTACACAGTCATCATGTGAAACATGACCTTGTTCATGGTTCATGGAGTCTAAAAGATCTAGACTCCATGTGCAAAAGCATGTCCTGCTTGATTCCAAATCTATATATCTTTATTTTTTTTTTTTTGAGGGAAAAATCTATATATCTTTATTAAACCCCTTTTCATAATAAGTTGTATTTTTGAGAATGTTATCAAAATCGATCTGAATCAGCCTATTCAAATTGCATCATCCCCTTCACCAAGCCAAACAGCGGCCGGTTGGGTGTTTTAGAAAATCGCGGCTGATTTCTGGCCGAATCAGCGGCCCGATTCTACTGTGTGTATATTGAGTTACATGTTTAAACAATATGTATACAAAATAAAATTAAATAAAAACTAATCTTTGAAAATAAACCAGTTAAAAATGACCCAATTTGATTCCGACCGATCTTAATATTTTTTGAGAAACTGATTCACTTGGTAAATCCATCAACATTGGTTTTGAAGCCCTTGCCTTCCACAAGAGTTCCTGCATGACATTATCATGCTTGACATGGCATGGCTTCCAGGCAGCTATACCCTATAATAGTGATAATTATCAATGATATTTTGAAAATATCACAAAGCATGATATTTTGGTTGCCATTTTAAACGAGAAAATTTATCTTGATATTTTACTCTTATAAAAAAAAACATTACTTTTTGCATTTTACTTCTTCTTACAATCGAGTTTTTTAATTTTTAATTAATTTAGTTTTGCAATCGAAATACAAGAATGAAAATTTTCAATTTCTTTTGAGATTTGGCTACGGTTATTTTACCATTTTTAGAACTTTTTGTCACTAATTCGCTATGTGCCCAAGTACTTATTGATACACAATCTAATATGGGTGATGTCTCTAATCATAGAAAAATATAATACCAACCGGTAGTAGCTAGGTCTTGTCTGATTCAAAACCATACTACGTGTGAATTGCTAATATGTTAAGCAATACTGACAAGAAGGCTGGGAGTATGAGCTGTTCTTGGAGCTCTCTGTGCTTAAGGTGGGTCCTACGTATTAGATCAGGCTCATCTAAAAAATGTTGCCTTCTGACAAGATTTCAGAGAATCTATGATCCTAGCCATCCAACTGATCATGCATCTGGATAGATCCCATCATACATCAAATGATGAGATCCATTCTTGTTTTGTCATGTCGGAATCTTAAAACAAATAAATAAAGATGTCTTTTTTATGCAGCAGCGTTTCATGCTTAGCATGCAGCTCCCCTACTGCTAACCATTTATCTCAACATTTCTCGATTGAGACAGACACTGCACCCCATCTCGAGAAATGTAAAGATAGATGGCTGTCGCTGCATGCCACACCAAGCATATGCTGCATATAACGTGAAGTCATTGAATATAATCAATGAACCGGTTACATACAATATGACCCGATCTGGTCTGCCCTCGGTTATGCCGATGGTGTTCATGATTTATCATAAATGGCCTATATATATATCAATATGAAAGAGGCAAAATTTAGGCACAACTGTCATCTCTTCAACCTACACAGCCCAGATGAGTGTTGTTTTAACCCGCCTAGGACTAACCTTAGAGAAGCCTCTTCACTTACTACATATCAAAAGCTTGTCCGTTTACTGCTTGCTGCTCAACAAGTTCATCATGTGATTTGCGTGTGCCTAGTTTTATTTATCTTTGGTTCATAAACTGATGAAATCAAAAGTTTTCAATGAGATGGAGACGTCCATTAAATGTAAGTCCAAAGATAATTGCTTCATTTCAATCATAAAAACTCTTTTTACTTATGGAAAATGACTGTACTGTAAGGCCAAAATGATGTGTTTTCTAAAATGCCCCATAATTTATTAAATCTGTCGAATGGACAATACCGTAGGTTTTCAAATAAATTTTATCACTTTTACCCCTCGTAGGAGCGAATTTTTTATTTTTGCACGTCATAACGCTAAAATAATATACCCACAAAAGTTCTCAACAAAATCGCATATGAGGTTGCTAAATTGGCTCATCTATAGCTTTAAAACTCATTGACTCATCACTTGGCTCATCCTTGAATGACACGTGACTCAGTCGGGTCAACTAGGTAACTCGGTCGCGTCATGTAAACTTTATATTTTATATAAAATATATAAATATATGTATATATTATATATATATTGTTAATATATTATATATAATATACATTATATGATATTTTTATAATATATTTAATGTATAATTTTATTAATATATGTATAATGATATTTTTATATAATATACATAATGTTTAACCCGGTGACTCAGTCGGGTCTTGTTCAAAATGAGTTTGTACTCATTTTTTACCCAGAGACTGGGTGATCCAGGCTGAGTCAATCGAGTCACCAGGTTGACCCGACAAGCTTTTAAACTATGGTACAACCAATGTTATATAAGAGCAACATTTACTTAATTGCTAGTAAAGCTCCACAAGACATGGTTGAAAGTGATGTACAAGAATGAAATCATGAAAAGCTTACAAATAATATGCATCTATCTCAAACACCAGCTATTGAGCTAACTCCTCTAGTGAACATCTCACTATTCACAATAATTAATAATAAGAGGATCACTACAAACGATGTAAAATCACTTGGACAAACAAATGTCGGCGATCTTCATCGCCCATTATTGTATGACACCCAATCTTCCAATGTAGATGATAAATCTAGGTAAATGTTGAAGCTCTTTCTAATTTATGCTTGAACCAGAGGTATCATTTTATTGGTTAATCTTGAAAGTTGAGATTTTAAGAATATTGTATTTTTTGAAGCAAAGAGAGTCATAGATATGATGAATTTTGATTTACTTTATACAGTCGATCAATCATTTTGCGCTAGCACCGATTATGGAAACAATGCAGTATCAAATGATAGCAATGATTATGAGTATACCATGTCTGTTGAGTTGGACTCAGAAATGATAGGAGAGAATCAAATTAGTGATGATTTAAAACAAGTACTAGTGGGTAAGAATGATGTGCTAATGATATTTGAGAAGTCACACCCTTGGTTCTCAATAAACGAATTTTTATTCAATAAAGAGCAATTAAAAGTAATTGATGCAGAGTTTTCTCGATTGTATGATGAGTTGCACAACTAAAAACCTAAGGAATGCAAATAATTTCAATACCTATTAATCAAGTTAAACGATCATAAAATTGCTTGTGGCAAAAGGTTTACTGATTTTTTAGCAGTATCACGAGTTTTTGAGAGTTCATGTGGCTAGAAATAACCTTAAAATAAAATTTGTGAAGAGCTATAGTAATAGTCACTCTCGTATATATGAGAAAGAACCCACAGACTATGGTAGATTTCCCCTGAAAGATTCACAACATAAAAATATGTGAAACAATATTTTTTAGAGTAAAGAGGTATCAAAGTGAGCATACATATGGTCGATCAATGGAAAACCTAGTTACTAAAAAAGTACCTTCAAAATAGATTTCATGTGTTATTAATGTACATTTGCACGATAACCTAAAGTTGACTCCAATAGAAATTATGAACGGCCTCAGTCGTGATGTAGGTGTGAAGGTTTCTTGCAAACAAGCATGGCGTGGATGTGAGTTGACTAGGTTGATGCTATATGGCTCATTCGAAGAATCTTTTAGGATGCTTCTCATTTATTATCATCATTTGATGACGGTTAACCTGGATCGATAACATTTATTGAGACTAATACATACAATATATATATATATATATATATATATATATATATATATATATATATATATATATATATATATATATATATATATATATATATATATATATATATATATATATATATATATATATATATATATTCATATCCTTCTGTTTATGCATCAATGAGTTTGTCAAAGGATGCCCTCCACTTCTTAGGGTAGATGAAATTTTCTTAAAAGCAAAACACATGGATATTTTGTTGTCTGCCCACACTATTGATATGTTTTTTGTAGCATTTGAAGTGGTGAATAAAGAGTTGAAGAAGTCATAAAAATGGTTTTTGAGGCATTTAAAGAATCAAATAAATATCTATGACGATGATAAGTCCAAGAGTAAACAAGAGTTGACAATTATTTTAAATAAGCACAAAGGGCTTTTGTATATTGTCTCTTGCACGTGGAGTAACTATCATTATGGATATTGTGTAAAGCACCTGACTGAGAACTTTTTAAAGAAATTTGATACACCACTTAGTGCACAATGTTATTTTTATATTTCAAAGATCCGTAAGCAAAGAGAAGAAACATACAAATATGTTGCTAATAAGATAAAACTGATATATTGGGCTAACAATTACTTTTTTACTAGAAGGTACGGGTGCTTAACCTCTAATATAGCGAAGTGCTTTAATTTATGGATTCTCCCCATACGTGACAAGCCATTAATCTCACTTATTGAGAAGCTTCATCTAATGTTGATAAAATTTTATGAAAAGATGACTAACAAAAAAAAAAAAAACTGACATTGTGGTGTCTAAGGTAATTACAAAGATTAAAGAGCATCATATAGAAGCACAAAAGGTATGTGTGATAGTAGTGTATTGCCTCTACTATCGTTACAAAACTTGTAACTGAAAGCATGACTACTATGTTAATCTTGAGAGTATACAATGCTCAGGTGAATAGTGATATGTTAGAGAGATTCCTTATGAGTATGTCATCACATGCATTTTGTATGAGGGCAATCTTTCAGATAAATATGGTGACAAGTTTTATATAGTTGAATCATATTGAGCTACATGTGGTACTTATCAATTTTAGTCAATAATATCTCACATGTCGCTCCTTCGACCCTTATTTTCATCTTACCACGAGCGCCAATTAAAAAAATAGGGCAACCTAAAGCGAAGAGATGGAGAACGAGACACAAGGTGGTGGTTTCATACAAGTGCAGTGTATGTCACGAGCTTGGCTACAACATGCGAATACACAATTATTAAGTAATGTGTGAGTATTTGATGCATTTATAAAGTAGTTTGTAACATGCTTCTTTATAGTTTACATAAGATTTTTTCAATATTGTGCTTCTTTTATTCAAATACTCATTTTGTTTAATATTGAGTTGCAGGTTAGTTTGTGGCAATGAAGAGTCTAAGCTGGATGATGTACTTGTGTTTGTGGATGAAAGCTGATGAAGGTGACCATTGTGCTTATAACAATGAAAGTTGAATTTGTTTAATTTATATTTTTTTGAGGAAGGCCGAATTGTGTATATATATAACAGGGAATGGAGTTGTTTGATTCTTATTTTTTGAGTAGAATGAATTATGTATATAACTAAAATTGTTTGATTTTATTTTTTTGATATGTGTTGTTTATGTAACAGATGATTGATTTGTTTATTAGAATCAATTATGTATAATGTATATATAACAGGGAATGAACATGTTATGTAACATGTGATTTTTTTTATCATAAAATTTTTTTGCAAGATATATGCGAATTTTAGTTTATTTTTTTAAAATAAAAAAAGAAATTTTGCAAGGTACATGCGGATTTTAGTTTATTTTTTTTTAAATCAGAAAAAAATTTGGATCCAGTATTGCAGAATTTCTTAATCACATTGTGCCGGTATTGCAAAATTTCTTTTTCTTACAAAATCTCAAAATTCCTTTTACAGAAGATTCACCAAAAAAATTACTAGAGGGGCTCAAAATTTGGGGTTTGTGAAAACAAAGTGTCAAAATGCAAAAAAGAAGTTAAGAAACAAAACATGCACTTTAATAAAATGAAGCCACTTATACATTGCATTCATTCTATTTTTTATAAAATGAAGTTGCTTATACATTGCATTCATTTTATTCTTTTACAAAATGAAGATGCTCATACAATGCATTTATTACATTCTTTCACAAAATAAAATTGCATATAGATTGCATTAATTCCATTTTTCACAAAATAAAATCGCTCCTACATTGCATTCATTTCATTCTTTTCCAAGAATGTTGGTTGTCACTGTGTCTTTGATTGTGAGAAAACAGAGTATCCCACCCATACCACATGATCAAACACTGACTATAAGATACATTGACTTTATGTTGATAGAAAGAAAACAAATCGCTCGCTATCACAATTCGTTAGAGTGGGATAGCCTCAAGAATGTTATATATCCCATCCCTACCACATGATTGAACATTGATTGCATATTTCATTTCCTATGCCACCCATATCATAAGATGTCCTTACTGGAAACACCTCCAATCTTTTCACCATTGATGTTTTTTTGTCAATCTTTTTGGCGTTGATGATTTTTCACCGATCTTCTCATCGTTGATGATTTTCTGCGGATAAAGCACCACATCTTCTCAAAGTCACTGCTTGGCCATGAAAAAATGATCTAATTTCTCATTGGTTGGATGCCACAAAAAACCTAGTTTCTCTGAAACCCTAGCTTTGCTTTTATACTATTCGTAGGAAATTTTGTAAGAAAAAAGAATTTCGCAATACCAGTGAGATAATTGTTCTAAAATTTGCAAGATACAAACCCCCACAATAGTAGAAAGGATTTTTGCAATGTGCATTGCAAAACTTGTGGTGAGTTTTGCAAATTGTTTGAAATTTTGCAAACATTTTAAGAATTTTTCAACCTCATATGCCATTTTATTGAGGAATTTTGTAGGTGTATTATTTTAGCATCATGACGGGCAAAAATCGAATATTTCGAGGGGTAAAAGCAACATGAAAAATTTGAGAGTCTGCGATATTGTTCATTCAACATATTTGGTAAATTAAGGAAGATTTTAGAAAACACATCATTTTGGCCTTACAGTACTATCATTTTCCTTTTTACTTATACTACTACTGTTAGTAGTAATAATCTTTCACCGATTTTTTCAGACTTATTTGCTTAGTGCCAAGTCTATGTGTTGCAAACCCAAGTTACTAAATAATATAAGTTAGAATCTACCAGCGAGGGCTCCGCTTGTCTGGTAGAAGCATCTAGTGCAGTCACCTTGTGTTGGGAGGTTCAAAACCCAAACCCTTATAGTTGTATAATTTGAAGGGGGTCTGCCTAACCTCAGCTTGCCTTTAAAAAAAAGTTAGAATCTATATTTAATACTTTTTTTTGAAAAGGAGTAAATTATTTATGAATAAGGGGACAGGGCCTAGGGCGATGAGAGATCGACCCCAGCCTTTGTAGAACAAATGGACAATCATTGAAAATGGGATGAATCCAAGAGACGTCCATCCTTGGTCATTTTAGTTTGACCATAAGGAATACATTAGAGAGAATATGCTTAGTCACCACAATCGCAGGCCTGGCCCGGCCTTCAAAAATCTTGCAGTTGCGCTCCTTCCAGTCAGCCTACCAAGCCGTGAACAGCCAGCATCGCCAGACAAAGAACCATTTTTTGTTTAATCTATATTTAGAACTATAGAACACATATTTTTATTAAGGATAAAACAAAAGAGGACTATATATTTCCATGCCCTTTTCCACGCATAAGTATTTGATTCTTTGAGTCACTGTATCTTTAAAGCTCGCGTGCTGCAGTTAGCCATAAAGATTCTTGAAAGAAGTGAAAAACAAAAGCTATGAGACCCCAAGAACATATCTATTTATGTATGATCGAGTTCTATTGTATTCTGATACTCATAACATGAATACAGCCATTTTTCTTATTAGCCTTGTTCTTTTTTTTTCTGAACGCATCCATTGTTCTAAGAAACATCGTTGGTACACCTTATCGATACTTTGTTCTTTGGGTCAAAATGATTTTTTTTCAAACCAAGTATTTTGGCTAAATACTCAACTTTTTACTTAAGTTTTGTGTGAATGATTTTTAAAGGAAAAAGTTGACTTGAAGAAAATTGTTTAGTCCGGTATTTATCATGTTTGAGAAATCCAAGGGATGTATATAGTTCTGCGAAAATTGTTTAGGCCATCTAGAGGCATGTCATTTGAACTCTAAACTTTGAACTTGGATTTGGATTGTAATTCAGCTTAACCCAATCTGTCACTGTATGTTAACCGTTGCATGATGCTTGTTTTAGCCTTAATAGTGCACACAAAGTGTGTTGGTGTGCTCAATGGACTGTCCTAGTCTATTTGTATGCCTTGATTATCGATTGTTGGCCGCCTCTCTCTTCATTTTACCTATTGCATCTGTACTTCTACTTTGGTTTTTTCCTTCTCTTTTGGGGCTGTCCAAGGTATCTGTGGTGTCGATCATCTAAATGCAAAAGATGGTTGGTAGAGAGCGAGTAGGTGCAAGTTTGGTTGTATCCCAAAAGCGAAGTTGCAATTTGTTAGGAAAGTTTTAAAATTGATGATTTCTTTCCACCAAAAGTGTTTTAAAAAGTTTAGTCCCATATCTAAGAGAAATCAGTTTTTCTAGCGGTCTAAATACAGACTTTGTTCTTTATTCTTTACTTTGGTAAGCCATGTGTCCATGGGTGGCTTGCGGACGTTGATGCGCATCTGCAACAGACGCGACGTTCGTGCGCGTGCGCAAGGGCGCTCGAGGCGTTTTGATGGCGCACTTTGCACTTCGGAGATATCTGGCCGTTTGAAAAGTTTTAATATCATTTATATTGAGTTTAAGGCGCTTTGTGACTGTTGGACGGTTTTGGAGGCCTTTGATTAACAATCAAAGGTGGGTGACCGTTCAGGTACCTTTTCGTCCTATTTTCAAACTATCAGATTTATGGCCATTAATCTCATTTATCGCAAAACGTTTTGGCCTCTCTAAAAGTCTATAAATTCTTCTATTTTCGTCTTTTGAAGATCATCAGAATCTCTGACTCTCCAGTTTTCTCCTTTCTTTCTTCTTGGTTTGGCTTGCAGAGTTCATGTGTGGGAGAGGTCATATGTTCTTGCGAAGCAGTGACTCTCTTGAGGTTCAAGCCTAGTTGTATCCTGGGAACTCAGTTGTAACAAAACCCTTTTTCGCATCTTCGGAATTTCCGGAGTGGGGCGATTGAAGTTCTAAAGATAGCGATCTTAAGAACGTGCCTCTAGGCTTGAAATCTCTTTTCAGAAATCCAATTTTCACCAGGTTGGTATAACACAATTCACCTTTCTGCACCTAGCTTTTACCCAAAGAGACAACTGTAGCTTTTAAGAGACATTAATGTACACCTCTAAGCCAATTTGGATCCCATCATCACCAATGTCACAGCTCAGATCATGTATATATCCAACAACCAGACACCAATTTGCATTGCTTAAAACCTTCATTTTTCTTCTCATTAAATTTCAAATGTTTGTTTCTAATTAGAAGTGGCATCCTGACTTCAAGTAATGAATAAAAGCCAAAGCGAACCTCGTGGTTCTTCCATGTATATATAGAGTTATGGGACAATCTGGAAATTAATAAAAAATACAGGAGAATTTGGAGAAGATCAGCTGCAAGATGGCAGCATAAATCGTTCCATCTTTTTGTCAACTTGACACTATAGTCAAACAATAATTTTATGTTTCCATTTATTTTTTTGGTTGGCAAGAGAATAACCACCTATGGGTTTCGAACGCGAGACTCCTTGGTTGTGATTGTGCTACCTAACTGTCAATCTATGTAATTCGACCCCTCATGTTTCCATCTTTAATATGGAATAATAGACTAGATTCTTGTTATGTAACAAATATTGGCGATATTTTCAACATATCAGCAATTGTATTATGATATTTACATAAGCTGATATAATCCCTAAAATGCCACAACATTTTCAAAATATTCTGTACTTTGAAAATAACATGATATTAACGTGATGTTAACTTTTTCAAGAAAAGTTCCTCTCAAAAAAAAAAAACTTTTTTGAAAAAAGTAAACTTTTAACGTTTCCCCATGTTTTCTTTGTTCTGCTTCGTTTCATTTTTTTTATGACGAAAAGTCTTTCCAGGAACATGAGTCAGTTAACAGGCCTGCCTCCTTACGAAGTAAACCCCAAGTAGTTCATCACCCCCATTCTTTAGAGGTAGGGCTGGGAAGCTTATGTTCGGCTTGTAAAGGGCTCGTTCAAACTCGTAAAATAGGTTCGGCAGGATGCATATATGAACAATAGGTACTGAGCTCGGCTTGACTCGTAGAAGCTGGTTAGGTAGCTAGTAAGAAATATATTTTACACATATTTTACATGTATTTTTTGTAATCCTATTTCTTTCAACTTTAAAAAAATGTATTTTTTTCTATAAACAAGTCGGCTCTAACTTGGGTTCATTATGAGCTCAAACTCGGCTTGGCTCACCAAAAGAATAAGCCAAAAGCTTGAACACTTCAAGCTCGGGTCATTCATCTCGTTTACCAGCCCTATTTACAGGGATTGACCTGTAAATTTTTTTAGTTCATCAAGAATTAGTTTAAATTTTGGGAGTACAAAGGCTTTGATTTTGATCCAGAAAATCCTAGGATGGCTCTTCGAGAGTGTTTTCCAGATACATTTCAGGGCACATTCTTGAGAATTTTGCGAGAGTGAAATTCCATATCTATCGATTGCTTGGTTTGGGTGTGATAAGGTGCAAAAACCATTTTGGCTCTCCGTGCTAACAATACTGTTTGGCTAGCCAAGAAATTCTTACCATTATATGGTTGCTTATCCAGATGACCCACCTCATAAAGTCCACAAAGAGATCCCTGAAAACTATTAATAGTAGATAGCTGGACTTAGTTGAGTCATTTTGGTTTGGGTATCAACCGTTCCACCTAACCCTGCTTGGCTTTGAACTATTGAGGCATTCATCAGACCTTCGATGCAAATTCTGCAGTTAGGTGACGCTTGGTTGCACCCATTTATCATTAATAATGTGATGAGTTCAGATATTTTATCATGCTTGGCAATGTAAAGTCCCAAATTATCCCAGTGTTCTAGATAAGGAGATGAATGTAAAGATCCAATGACACCCTCAGGGGGTGTTTGTGTGCATACACTTAAAGTAGGGAATTGCTCTTCTCTATAATTTAAATTGCATTTTATCCATTTTTTCTGGAAAAATGGATGCCTCAATTTACCCTTTTAAACTTATGCCTGTGACTTTTTTTTTTGAGACGAAAGGCAAATCATATTTAAAAATTGGAGATCATACAAAGTACATGATAAGAAAAATAGTGTAAAAGAATTTCATGCATAAAACAGATGACGAGATATCACCCATGGCCCATGAAAATGATGCACTATTTATGTTAAATCTGCATAATCTGTGGCAAAATGCAGCCCTCTCTGGGTTCAGATTTTAGCATCTTTCACTCTCTGCATTCCTGACTGATACGTAGTTGGACGAGCTTCATGTTTGTAGCCGCCCTATCAAAAATAACCTCGTTCTTATGCACCCAGACCTACTTCCACATGGTGATGACCCAACACCTCCATTCAAAGACTTTCTCTGTTCCCTACATTGTCGACGATGAAGGAACAAGTCACATGGGCTGTGAATATGCGCAGGAAGACTATGATTCCAAAACACCCAATGTAATTCCTTGACTCACTCACATTCAACAAAGAGATGTTCAGTAGTCTCAGTAGCATGCTGGCACAGTCGTCACCTGATAACCAAGCAAAAGCCTCACCGCTGGAGGTTGGAATCTGTTGTCGCGCTACCATGCAGCACCATCCATCCTAATAGGTCTGACATTGGAGGGAAATCGCCCCTCAAAGATGTTGAGAAACGGGCTTTCTCTCAAAGTGAAAAAAAAAAAAATCAATGAAAGCAATATATATATATATATATATATATATATATATATATATATATATATATATATATATATATATATCAACAGAAATTAAAGAAAACACACAAGATTTACGTGGTTCCCTCAAACTGAGGTGCGTCCACGATGACCGATAGGTCAGACCTCACCAAAAAAAGAACAAAAGTTCTGAAGAACCAGCCACACTAAGCAGCCCCCAAAAGAAATGGAAAAAACTTTTTGCTATCTGAACCGCCCCTTCCTAAATAGAGAACCAGATTCACATTTAATATGGAAGCTAAAGCGCCATCACACAAATTGCTATGCAGTTGAAGCGCTAACCGTAAATTGCTATTCAGCTGAAGCGCCATCTCACAAATCGCTATTCAGCTGAAGCGCCATCAAAAGACCTTGAGAGAATCAAAGGTCATTCTTGAAATCCCTTCGCAATAATGAATATGCGTAGTTCCAAAGATCATGCCACTAAATGCCAGTTAAAAAATAGTTCTTATTCAGTAAACAGATGGGTCCCACAAAGGAGGGAAACCCTACAATTCTCCCCCTCTCAACTTATGTGGAGGCTTCGACCATTCCTACCAAGAGTCGACACTTCTCATGCTTGTCCTTAGGCAATGCCTTAGTCATCATATCTAAAGTATTGTCATCAGTGTGAACTTTTTCAAGATGTAACAGTTTATCATTCAAGACATCACGAATCCAATGGTATCTAACATCAATATGTTTCGATCTTGAATGAAATGAGGAATTCTTGCTCAAGTGGATTGCACTCTGACTATCACAATGAAGAACATACCTTTCTTGTTTTAATCCCAACTCTTGTAAGAATTTCTTCATCCATAGTAATTCCTTGCTTGCTTCTGTGATGGCGATGAACTCAGCTTCTGTGGTGGAGAGAGCTACACATTTCTATAATCTTGATTGCCATGCAACTGCTCCCCCTACAAAAGTAATCAAATATCCAGAAGTAGATTTTCTACTATTGACATCACTAGCCATATCAGAATTTGTGAACCCATCAAGAGTAGGCCCACCTTTTCCAAAATACAAACTCATCTTTGAAGTACCCTGAAGATACCTCAGAATCTATTTCATTGTTGCCCAATGTTCTTTTCCCGAATTTGACACAAATCGATTAACAACCCCAACTGCATGAGCAATATCTCATCGAGTACAAACCATGGCATACATCAAAGAACCAACTGCCGAAGCATAGGGAATTTTCTGCATCTCATTTTCTTCTTTATCACTTGAAGGACATTGACTAGTGCTAAGTTTGAAATGGCCTGCAAGTGGACAATTAATAAGCTTTGCTTTATCCATATTGAACCTCTCAAGAACCTTTTTAATATAATTCTCTTGTGATATCCAGATTAGCCCATGTGATTTGTCACGAACAATTTTCATCCCATGAATTTGTCTTGTTGGACTTAAGTCTTTCATGGCAAAGGACTTACTCAGTTCTAACTTCAGCTTGTTGATCCTGCTTATGTCTTAGCCCACAATTAGCATATCATCAACATAAAGGAAAAGAATAGTAAAATTATCATCTGAATTTTTTTTCACAAACACAATGATTTGTGGTGGTTCTTGAATACCCATGCTCAGTCATGAAAGAATCAAATTTTTTGTATCATTGTCTCGACGCTTGCTTCAATCCATACAAGCTCTTCTTCAGTTTGCAAACCAACTGATCCTTACCCTTGTCAATGAAACCCTCAGATTGCTTCATATAAATTTCTTTTTCTAAGTCTCTATGCAAAAATGCAGTCTTCACATCAAGCTGCTCAACTTCTAAATTCATACTTGCAGCTATACCAAGTACAGTTTGGATGGAGGATATCTTCACAACTGGTGAGAAGATTTCATCAATATCAATTCTCTTCTTATGACCAAAACTTTTCACAACAAGTCGTGCCTTAAATCTAGGTTGAGAGTTGTTCCCATCATTCTTTTGCCTGAAAACCCATTTGTTTTTTAAAATTTTCTTCCCTTTAGATGGTTTCACTAAATCATAGGTGTGCTTCTTATGCAATGACTTCATTTCCTCTTTCATCGCTTTAAACCACTCGGCTTTATTTTCATCCTCCAAAACATCTTGATAAGTCTCTGGCTCTTCTTGATCTGTTATCATCACATACTCATGTGAAGCATATTTTCTAGACGATTGTTTCTCTCTGGTAGATCTCCTTAATAGAGACTGTAGAGGTGGCTCTTGGGATGACTGTTCCCCCTCAATCTCTGGCTCAATATTTCCTTCCACTACATTATCATGAGGTGCTTGCATCTCCTCAATGATATTCTGAACAACAGATGAATCAAGATGATCTAAGTCAACAAGATCTCCAGTGCTAGACTCAGTTGTCTCAAGCTTGTCAATGTCTTCAATAGTTTGATCTTTCAATAAAATAATATCTCGGCTTTTGACAACCTTTTTATCAATTGGATCATACAATCTGTAGCCAAATTCTTCATACCTATAGCCAAGAAATATACACTACTTTGCTTTAGGATCAAGCTTGGACCTCTCATTCTTTGGAATATGAATAAAAGCTCTGCAGCCGAATACTCTCAAGTGATCATAGGAGACTTTCTTCCCTATCCAAACTTTCTCTAGAACATTGCCATCAAACGGAATAAAAGAAGATAAATTGATAAGATCAACTGTTGTCCTCATTGCCAAACCCCAAAAGGATCTTGGCAATTTGGAATGTGAAAGCAAACATCTGACTCTCTCAAGAATGGTACAATTCATTCTTTATGCAACCCCATTCTGTTGAGGTATCTTTTTTATTGTCTTTTCATGCCTGATGCCATGATTGGTGCAATACTGATCAAATAGCCCAATGTATTCACCACCATTATCTGAGCGAATATATTTCAACTGTCTTGCAGTCTTTCTTTCAACCATGACTTGAAAATGCTAAAATATACCTAGAACTTGATCTTTAGTTTTCAATGTATAAGCCCAAACTTTTTTAAATTGATCATCAACAAAAGTAACAAAATATAGTGCACCACCAAGTGTCTTAACCTTTAAAGGATCACATACATCAGAATGTACTAAATCTAGAACATGAGATTTTCTAGATGCAATATTTCTACAGAATGATACTCTATTTTGTTTACCATGGAAGCAATGAACACATATTTTCAAAGATGTACCTTTTATCCCCGCTAGAAGCTCTTTCTTGAACAAAACTTGTAATCCTTTTTCACTCATATGCCTGAGCCTTCTATGCCATAAATCGGTGGACGAGTCATTCTCCACAGCATTCACAACACCCTTAAAAATCTTTGTTTGCATAGTGCAAAGAGAACAAGTCTTCTTTCTTTTTGCTAACAACAGAAAACCTTTGGATAGCTTCCAACTTTCATCACTGAAATTGTTGTTGTAGCCTTCATCATCCAACTTTTCAGTAGAGATTAAATTAAGTTGAATATTTTGTACATGCCTCATATCCTTAAGCAATAATTTGCAGCCAATATTTATTTTCAAGCAAATGTCACCTATACCGATAATTTTTTATATATCTTTATTTCTCATTCGAACATTCTCGAAATCACCTTGCGAGTAAGAAGTAAAAAAATCATCCTGCGAGGTAACATGAAATGAAGCTCCAGAATCAATTACCCAATTTGTCTCTTGTCAAATCAAATTAATCATGAGTTCACCATCTGTGACTGCAACTGT